>NC_052064.1:8737256-9051006 GCF_903992535.2 Arvicola amphibius | reverse complement strand
GAGAGAGAGAGACAGAGAGAAAGGGAGGGAGAGAGAAAGATAAAGAGAAAAAGGCAAACACTTTGCTAGAAAAATATCTGTGTAAAAATCTATAATCTGAACAGCTTTTCACAACTATAAACAGTGTTTACCTCTTGACTCTTATAAGAAACATCTTTAAGTTGTCTTCTAGAAAAAGGCAAAATAAAGATGTGCTTAAACAATGACCCTAAACGCAATGGAAACATTCCCAAATTGTTCAGCACATACACACACCAACTACCTAGCCAGCACTTTTTCTGATATAGCTGTCCATACAGGAGCTACAGAGATAACACGAAGGAGGAGCATGGCAGAAGCTGCACAATGGGAGACTGGAGAGCGCATGGCCCTTCCCAGTTAAACTGCCGCCACTGGGTACTGCAAATTGATGCCACCCAAAGACACCGGCTCCAATGGAGCTCGAGTTTCTGATGTTTGAACACATGTAGACATCTGGACTCAGGTAATATTTTCTGATTATTTCTGGAATAAGGCTTCCATTTATTTTTTAATACCACCAAATAAACAATCTCCATAGGCAAATCCATGACCTGGAGTCCACAGTACATGCTTTGTGAATTCGTTCAGCCGCAGAGGCAGGTCTTTCTACTAATTGCTTACCTCTTTAATTGGAGAGAATCTAGGATGGTGTGGGATATCAACTGAAGTAGAATTCATCTCAAAATTACAAAAGGTTTGGCCACTTGTTGGAAAGCGCATTTCTAAGCACACTGGTATAAAAGTTGATATGTCTGCACGCACTGGCTGGTCCAAGAAGAGATGAGTCTGAAGGAGCTGGGGTAAAGGCAGCACAACTTTTACAGTCAGTGTCCAGACTCCAGAGCAATGAAATAATCCACATGCTGAAACTTGAGGACTTTGTTGCCCCAACTCATCCAGCCTGGCTGTAAATTCCGAGCAAACATTTCCAAACACTGCTCGCCTGGCTTGATATAGTCTTTCAGTACTTCTGTACAAAAAGAAAAGAAAAAATCAGCAGTAAGGAAGAAATCAGTTTACTCTTTAAAAGCAGAGAAGAATAGAAGAGGCAGATATTTCAGCTTTTAAGACGGACAGCAAATTAGAGTCGAGCATGGCATGGTCGGACCTGCCATGCAAAGGGAGAAGCACCTGCAGGCTTGGAAGCAGCACCGCTGTGACCGCACTAGTTCTGATTCCCTGCTCTGTGTGTTCACGTCCACACACGTCTTTCCAGTTTTCCAATAATGCTCACACCTCTCCTGAGAACTAATTTACTTTATTGTTTAATAAGTACAATCCATGAATTCAAAAAACTGTAGAAGCAATATAAAGACAACCTGCTTGAAACTGAAGATGAACTATAAGTCTAGTTTTAGTATATACTTTAGTGAAATAATTAAGAAAAGAGTTGTGTACAGACAGAAGTATTTAACCATTGTAACTACGCCTCATGGCTGGAACTTGCATGTGCTAAGATTACTCCCACACTATAGTTCTTTGCCTAAATTTCACCATGCTATTTCCAGTTAAGGAGCCCTTATTTATATATGCATGACTGCAACACTGAAAATCACCTTTTTTGGAGAGAAGACCCTTCATTTAGATTAGTTAAGTAACTGTGGTCTGCACGGCCTGAGAGAAAGGAAAACCACAGCACCTTGTTTTTAAAAAGCACTCATTCCCTTCAAGGACAGAAGAATCATTCTAACCCTGATCAGGTTCTGGTTGCTCTATTAACCACATAACAGGAATGGGTATAAAAGTAGTTCCAAGAAGAAAGTACTTTAGTAAGCAGAACACAGTTCCACAGTTGCTATGTTAGGTTGGCCTTAGAAGAACGACAAAGGTTCTTCAGGATTTTTTGGTTTTCCTTGGAAATAAGGATCCAGCCCAGGGCCTGTACATGCTAGGCAGGAACTCCATTTCTGAGCTACACCTCCATCCTCAGAATTCCCTGGGAATAACTGAAGGTTTAAGAGATAACAATTGTAAAGTTAGAAACACAATACAGCAGGGTGGATCTGGGAGGAGCTGGGGGAGAGGAAGTGAAAATGGTCAAAATATATCGTATGAAACTCTCAAATAAAAAAGCTATTACATTATTATCAAAAATATTTTGAGTTTCAGATTTTTCTTTGTCCAAGAGTAATATTCTTACTTGCCAAAAATCAAAGAGAAATTAAAGCTGTTATTGCCTGCAATTGACTAACTCAAATTTAGGCTTTGGTAACTTTCTAGATGTTGACATAAAAGACTCTATTCATTTCAAAAGTATGGAACTAAACACAGGGCAACTCAAAAGAGAAAACTTTCCCTGAGACCTCACCGAGAAAACCCTAACTCCCCTTCTGTTTTCTAGAAGTTGGCATGGGCCAAGCTGTAGTGCTAAGATTGTGCTAACCACCCCTCCGTCTGTTTTCTAGAAGTTAACATAAGCTAAGGTACAGTGGTTTTACTTAGGTTCTGCAGTCTTTCGGGAAAGATATTCTCTTGATGACGGGGCCAGAGAGACAGCTCAGCCATTAGCAGCCCTGGCTGCAGCTGTGAGAATGAGAGGGTCTCTGTTGCCCGTTCCTGGGACTCTTTTCCTCCTGCTGGGTTTTATGTCCAACTTCGATGCGAGAATTTTTGCTTATTAGCATTGCTGTATTGTATTTTGTCATGTTTTGTTGTTATCTGCAGGAGGTCTATTCTTTTCTGATGAGAGATTGAGGAGTAGATCTGGAGGGGAGGGGAGACGAAGTGAGAACTGGAAGGAGTTGAGGGAGGGGAAATTATGATTGAGCTGTATTGTATGAGAAGGGAATCTATTTTCAATAAAAGGGGGAAACACTTGCTGCTCTTACAGAGGAGCAGGATTTGATTCCCAGCACCCACATGTGGTCCAGAAGCATCCGTAACTCTAGTTCCAGGGGATCCAATGTTCTTTTCTGGCCTCTGCAGGCATCTGGGATGCATATGGTGTACAGACAAACATGAAAACCAAACACCCACACATGTAAAATAATTTTTTGTAATTTAAAAGGTATATCTTGAGGTTTTGGAGCAAGAGAAAACAGTTCATGTTTTGAGTATACATAAAGCAGTTTCATAAGATTCACAGGAAACGTTCTAAGTGTATGTAGATACCACATATCGTGCCAACCCCCAGAGTTAGGACTTCACTGTAAAATTTACCACAGGAATCCTTAAGTTACTTTCTGAAGGTTTTGACTTGTACTTCTCTATAGCTCAGATGCATGCACTAACCTAATATGAACTCAAAACAAGGCACCACATATATTTCATGTATATGACTGTGCAAAAGGCTTGGAAGTTAACTATATTGAGTCCTTCAGATTTTCCCAACAAGTACAACTTTGAATTGACATGTTTTCAATTTTGAATGTGTTTGTGCTGCTCTCTACTGGCAGTACGCAGAACTGCACTTTATAGACTATTCAGGGCAAGACTGATTTTAATCCACAGACTTTAAATCTTTTCTCTTCAGAATAATCTTTGCATGTATTTTTATTCTATTGAAAAGAAATGGCAAATAAATTAAAATTATTTCAGAATGAAAGGCTTGGGGTATTATATTTTTTTGTAAATTTTTCATAACAAACTATAAGCCCTAAAACAAAAGACTTATAAATTAAGCTTTGGTACCTACCAAATGGTAAACAAAATTCAAGTATATAATTAAAGTACAACTGGTATTAAATATTTTTTTTCAAGAAACAATAAAGTTCACTTTCATTTAGGTCACAAACTAATACATTAGCATTTATAGAGTCTCAGGTATGAGATTTCAGAGTATCCTTCTAAGCCAAAGAATAGTCAAACACATCTGAGTATTTCTCAAATTAAAGGTACCATAAGGACTCCTTTGCAAAGTTATTTGAGGCAACAGAAATCCGGAGTTCACTCTCTTCTGTTGGTTGTGTGTCTGTGTGTGTGTATCTGTGTTTTCAGGTGTGGTATAAGCACTGAGCATCTGAGTTCCAGAGTGCACTTGCCAAGGTCAGAGTAGATGTCCTCCTTCATGGCTCCCAGCCTTACTCCTTGGGGCAGGTTCTCATTGAACTGGAAGCACAACCTCTAGACTGGCTGGCCAGTGAGCTCTCTTGTGAAGCGCCCGTCTCTGCCCCAATGATGGAGCTTTAGGCACACGAACACAGCCATGCCCGGCTTTTTACATGAATGCTGAGGACTTGAACTCATTCTTGCTGAGCGAGCACTCTTACCCACTGAGCCATAGCCCCAACTTTCTCATGTTCTCATTTCCAGGCTCACAAACCACATTCTGCAAAAGTAAAACTGATAATCGGCCCATAGATTTTGAGTAGTAATGATCAAAATAGTAAAATATCTTCCTGAAGAAATTTTCAAAACATAAACTTGGAATATCAAAGTCAGGCTCTAAGAACTTCCATGAGCAAGACTTTAAACTCTCACTTGAATAAAAACCACGAGCATTTATCGCCTTTTAAACGCACCGTAAACAATGCGATCACCCACACCGCTCTGCGTGTTACACACCGTGAACAATGCGATCACCCCACACCGCTCTGCGTGTTCCACATCATTACTCCCTCTGGGAATGAGGGTGGCAAGGAAAAGACCGAGGGAACCTGCCAGAACTGCAGAGCCAGGACTCACACTCACGTGAGCCAATGCCCATGGCTAACACTGTCCTTGCTGCTGGTTACACTGAAGGAGGAGCACCACGCTCAGCACTCCAGCTTGAGGGAACAGCAGCCTCAGCAGCTTCCTTCCCCTGTTGCAATGGTAGCCTGCCTTCTGGAGATATAAAATCACCATGTTCAGGGGATCCTAGACATCTCTTCTATTATGCTGGGTCTGAATCCTAAACCTGAGGGCAAACAAGGCCACTCACTGAACTACATCCTCTGAACCCCAACAGCCTTCATCGGCCCAGGATACTACGGAGGGACAAGGACAGTAAAGAAACCCTGAGAGATGATGCTGAAGGACAGCTGAGGTAATACACACTAACATGTCCTCTATTTCATACGTTCTACGAGAAGTTTTCTACACGCTTCAGAATATAAACATCCAACTCACAAACCTACAGACCATTCCAATACGAAATTCAATCCCTCTGGGAATATTTTCCGAGTCCTCACAGCCGGGTCTCACAGACACGCACCAGCAAGGGGCGGCTTGTGTGAATGAAGAAGGCTGGGCACACTGACAATCAGTTTCCCATCTGGAACCGGGGGCACGTTCACATCCGGGCTCCTCAGTGAAACAGAACACGGTGACAAGCTATTACTTAAAGATCATTTTTAATTATGTGCTACAGTTGCATCATTTTTCCTCTTTTCAATAGTAATTAATTCTATTAATAAATGAATTTAAGGATAGAATCAATGAGGAAAATCAATTTAAAGATTCAAACATCTTTAGAATGTCATTTTTCATATTAACTACTATGGATAAAACACAAGTTAATAGAAATTTGTATTATATAACTTATACTTTTCATCTCTAGGCCACTTTTAAGATTTCAAAAGTATAAAAATTAAGAAAGTCAGTGATCACTGTATTAACTTTAAAAGTCTGTATTCATATAATTTTGAAAAATCACTTGGCTTACCTTAACACTTTAAGGCCGTTTTTTCTCGAAATCTCCCCAGTACAAGACACTCATTAGGTTTTTGTGTGGAGAATCCAATGGGAACACGAACTCCCCTGAACGGGTGATCTGAAAGGAAGGAACCAAGGAATGCCGATTGTTTTTCCTGTCATTATACACTTTCCAGCAAAATAGGAGAAGTTATTAAACTTCCTGTGCAGACCAATAAAAAATTTAGTATGAGCCACGAGTATGAGTCATATATATAATTTTAAATTCTCTAATATTAACATCGGAAAGAAGTAAAAAAAGAATGCAAGGTAATTAATTTTAATTGCATTCAATCTAGCATGTCTGAAACAGTAGTTCCACACGCAACCAATTGTAAAGGTATCATAAGATATGACATTTTTTCCTCCGCTGTGGACATTTACCACTCCACAGTACCTCTCCACTTAGAGGGCACAAGTAAGCGCTAGAGAGCTGCATGGCACAGGAGCTACCACACTGGACATGCGCAGTGTCCACAGCACAGTGGACAATGTAGCTATAAGGAATATTGAAAAACTCACATACCATGGGTATTTTTTTTTTTTTTTTTTTTTTTTTTTTTTTTTTTTTTTTTTTTTGGTTTTTCGAGACAGGGTTTCCCTGTAGTTTCTAGAGCCTGTCCTGGAACTAGCTCTTGTAGAGCAGGCTGGCCTCGATCTCAGAGATCTGTCTGCCTCTGCCTCCCGAGTGCTGGGATTAAAGGCGTGCACCACCACTGCCCGGCCCTACCATGGGTATTTTAAATATATTGTACTATCATCTCACAGAAACAGTCTCTACTTTTTATGATCATTTGTTCCTGGAAACAAGGCCATTGTGAATTCAGTCATTAATTCACTCAAGTAACATTCACTGATTACTACACATGACTAAGTAGTTAAAATAAAGCCTTCTATACTCAAGATGGCAGAACGTCAGAGCCACAGTTTAGTAGGGAAGAAAGTGGGGCAGGTGATGATGAAGAACAGACCTGGTACTGAGACTGGCTCTGGGCACTATAAATTCCAGGCTGGCAACTTACTATCTCCAAAATAAAATAAAACAGACTGAGAGCAAAGAAGGGAGCTCAACATGGTTCAACGTCATCCTCAGCTACATAGCAAATTCAAGGCTGTATAAATTACAGGAAATCCTGTCTCAAGGGGAAAACAAACAAACCAACAAAAAGAAGGAGAAAAAAAGGTTTCCAAATCTCCGCATAACTCTCCAGTAGTCCTGTTGGTCTCTGCTCTCAGCCCCACACACAGAGGGAAGAATGGGGCTCGCAAAGGCAATGGAGCTGTTGATGAATGGAGAAGACAATGGAGGTAAGACAGTCCCCGAATTCTTGCTAATTCATTAAACTACAGATATCACATGGGTGCACACATACATGCGTGCACGCACACACGTGCATTCAATGCACACCAAATTTTTTTTAATAAACTAGAGCTTTTTATAACTTCATTCTGATCTCTCCTTGATTTCCCAAAACCAGCCACTTGGGGCCCTACTTCAAAGACACAGGATAAAGAAACAAACATCTTGAGAATAGGAAGATTCGTCCAGGCACAAAGCATAGAAAGCTCTCATCAGATTCTGATGAAGACACCAGGGATGCGGACACAGTGAGGACAGTCAGTGTCTTCCCGTGAGCAGTATGTGACGCTGTGTTAACAAATGAGCTAATTTCTGAACTCACTTTTACCCAGAACCATTCCGCAATGACTTCCACAGACCACTAAGGATAAAGTTCCTCCTTCACAAAACACAGGTGCTTCTACCTGTTGGTCACCCAAGTAACAACAAGACAGTCAGCAGCAGCCAGCTTAGGAACAGGCATGCGCTTTATCTGCTGCGGTGATAAACAACTGTACCTAAAAATGAGCAGGAAACACATGAGAAAATTAACTTCAAGAAAGAAAGAAAAGCAGAGAAAAGAGCTGCAGGGCGCCAACCCCACTAATACAAAGTTCCAGGGGCCACTCGCATGTGGCAACTATAGAGTCTCACTGACACCTGGTGGACCCAATGGCACTTACACATAAGCTGATTTTTCCATTTTACTGGTTTTAAATTGCCAGGCTGTTTGTGTTTGTTTTTTAAATTACTTTCAAATGACTTACATTTTGGTAATTTTCCCACATGTAATATGCTTTTCCTCCCATTCAGACTTACACAAATATTGTCTGGATTCCATCATGATGAGTTTCACAGGAGCCCCATCAGAGACAGCCTTGCAACTGGTGACCCGAATGGTGACATCTCTTGGTACAAAGAAGCACTGGTTTTGAGCCCAGTGATATAGAAGCCAGCTGACTTCAGTGAGGGGCGGTACCCACAGTAAGCCTCAGTCTCGCACACTGCTGACCCCTAGATCTCCAATCACCTTGCCCGACCTCACCCTCCCATTGCAGCTTCAAGCCTGCCTACCACCCTGCTCCTGTCGTCCCATTTTCTCTCCCTCCGCATGCTCTCATTTTAAAGGCCCACTGTCTTATACCTCCTGACCATTAACAGTACAAAGTCAATTTGTTTTGACAGAACATTACTTGTTTTACAAATATCCAAAGAAATGCAAGTCTTTCCCCAGCATTCAACATACAACTGGAGATGATACATCGGTATTCGGGTGTCCCTATCATTGCTTCTAGACTCCTTCAACTCCTGCAAAACCTCCCTTCTCTTTAAGCGTCACCCGGTCGCACTAGCCCCAAACCTTCCTCAATGAACACATTTTGTCCTCACTCTCGATATTCAGTGTGCTGAAGCTCTGAGATCCCTCTGTCTCAACAAGGAAAGTCTTGACACTATCCTGGGCAACTACAAAGCAAAAGCCATGTAATGTGTACACAAATGTTAATTCCCCTATTCAAATAATATATGCACTCACCCTCCAGTAACCCATTCCAATGATATAACTAGGTTTTGTCACTGTGCACACATGTGGATGTATGCGTGCACATATACATACACACAAGACGGATGGATCTAGGGCCCTGTGCATGCAAAGCACACACTCCATCACTGAAGCATGACCACACGCACACACAGCCAATGCCACAATGCAGCTCAACTTCTTCATACACATAAATGAGGTGAAGAAACACACGGGGCAAAAGAATTAGACCACTGAAGGGCTCAGTCTATTCTCAGGTTCTCAAATCGGTCATGGATTCTTTCATTTACCCATGGTTACCACTTCTCAGGTCCCTTGTCCAGTATTTCCCTTGGCATATGAAGTTATCTCATACTTCAGTTAAATAAACCACCCAGCCTCTTCTGCTACCACACTACCTCCTCCCTCCTTTATACACTTTATTTATCTACTTCAACACACCTTCTCTTTGGGGAACACACCTTTAATCCAAGCACTTGGGAGGCAGGTAGATCTCAAAGTTCGATGCTAGCCTGGTCTACAGAGTGAGTTCCAGGAAAGCTAGGGCTACATAGAGAAATCCTGTCTCCAAAAACCAAACCAAACCAAAACAAAGAAGCAAATAAATAAATAAAACCATTTTATTTTTGAAACCACATAATGAGATTATTTTAAATTGAGTTTATATTGACATTTTCTTAATTTCTAATATAATTAATACTGACAGACTTAGACAGTAAAACCAAAGCTCTTTGAAGTTATTCTTAACCTTCGGAGAGTAAAAGACTCAAATGTTGAACTAGAGATGGCTCCACTTTCACCATCTGATTCTATAGTTTCTGAGAACTAGGTACAGAACATGGTAGTATGCAGCTGAGACCCATACTTGGAGGCACTTACATTTGAAGGGTATAAAGGTCTGGTTTATTGAGGTCCTGGGATCTTAATTCACGTATGAAGAGGCGGCCAGCACCATGGGTGGATATGAAACTGCCCTTCATGCCCAGAACCTAATTCATGATTTCAATATCAGAAAAATGTTCCAGATGCAAGTGGTTCATTAAGCAGCAATTATCACTTTTTTCTGAAATAGAAGAGTAACTAAGTTTGTTCCTTTTCTATAGTATTTTCCGTGAGCTGTATTTGTTTTTTATGTATACTTAAGTCCTCACTACAGATAACACCTATGCAACTTCAAGAATTCAATACACTCAAACAAGGCAACGCAAAAATGAGCATATATGATTCCCGCATCACAAGGCAATCCATGATTGCAAAATTTCAATGCATTATCCCTGAGTACATCACTGCTATCTCTTATGTCTATTTCAATGGTAACTCACAGGCTGCTTGACGAGAAATCTCAGGCTCCTTAACTCTCCTCAAAATATTTCGTTTGGCTTCAAAAACAGGAATCATTCTGTTTTCCTAATGCCTACTTTTCTTGCTTTATGTTTAACCCCATAGTTTAATACCCATCATTGTCTTTCTGGTTCTAATCTCATTTCAGTAAAGATAAGCAATCCTGTCCACAACATAATGTAGAGGCTGCTTCCATTCTCAAAACATTTTAGTATCATAAGCATGCCTATGTCAGACCCTGTCTTTGTCTCTGCAGGGCTAGACGCTAGCCACTCAGCCTTTTTAGTACCTGCCCTGGCTTCCTTCGAGGGAGAGACGGAACTCGCTGATAATAATAATAATAATAACAACAACAACAACAACAACAACAATAATAATATAAGCAGCGAAGAGAAGTCATGCCATGCGATAAGCCTCACTTAGGAGGTTTATTGGAAGATGAGAGAGAAGGGGCTGAGGGGGCTGAGGAGGCAGAGAGGGGGCAGACTAGTCCCTGGGGTCAAGAGTGCTGGAGAGAGAGAGAGAGAGAGAGAGAGAGAGAGAGAGAGAGAGAGAGAGAGAGAGAGAGAGAGAGAGAGAGAGAGAGAGAGAGAGAGAGAGAGAGAGAGAGAGAGAGCACGCGAGAGAGAAGTAGAGACAGGAGTAGGCGAGTAGGCAGAGGTTGGTGGGTAGGCCCACCTGTTACAAGAAACCATAGCAAATGTGCGCAGAAGTGGCTACAGGTGAGGTGCTCTTAGTGGCTACAGGTGAGGACGTATCCTGTCAGGACCCTAAGGGCAGGCAGGCCAATGCAGACGCCCAAATACTAACACCAAATACTAACGCCTACTTTATTGTTTGTTTGAGCTGGGCCCTTTAGCACGATAGGCTGTGCACTGAGCCACATCCCTCCTTGTTCGGCTCCACTTTGATTTTATTCTCAAGACTTCAGTTTCCCAGACTTCTCCTTACACGGCTTTTCAGATGCTGCATTACCACGAGAACGCAGCGTTCCAACCTGCTCCTCCCTGGCAGTCCGCCCACCCCGCCCCACACCTCGGCCAGCAATCAGCATCCTCTTTTCCCTCTCCAGGCGCTGCCCGCACAAACTTACTGATCCCTGAACGCAGAGCCTGGCAGACGCCACCCCAGGTCTCTGATGCCGCAGAGTCTCTTAGCAGGAACGGAGTTAACCCCATGTCAGCAGTTACCTTTCTCTCCTCTTCTTGACGAGATCTGTGCTTCTTGACGAGACCCAGCGCCCAACTTCCTGCAAACAGCACAACTGCATACAAAAACACCCGACAACGCCAACCAAGAGTCATTTTGATTTTAAAATCCCCGCCTGCGTGACGTCAGAACGCCTGCGGCGAGTACGCACTTCCTCCGCGTCAGTCGCTTTGGTCGGAAGTGTGCATGTCGGTCGCTCGGCGGCGCACCAGGATCCCTGGCTTTTAGTAGCCGGTGTCTTCGTCAGGAGAGGAGTCTGGCTCTATCTTCGAAACTGGGACCTAGGACGAAAACGACGTCGGAACGGAGCGGCCCGATCTCTCCTGGAGTCTCAATTCCGTACAGCAACATGGCTGCGCCCATGGACTAGGGAAGCGAGGGTTTTCCTTGACTCTGTAAGGATGTCTCTCAGGACCAGGTTTAGATGAGTGCTGTTTCCAAGGCGAGAGTCTGGGAGGCAGCGTGTCCTTTCTGACGGTAGAAGATGCTGTTGAATGTGGTGGAGCTCTACTGACCCTCTGGTAGATCAGGAAGAGTCAGAAGGATAAGTAGCTGCAGAGTGCTCCAAGTGCTGTGGATTCTCCTCTCCCAGAGAGGAAGTACAAGCAGGCATTGCCAGTTCCCAGACAGTGGTGGGAAGGCCTAGGGCAAAAGCTTAGATTTCTGAATCTTGGAGCTGTTGTGCCTCTAGCTAGAATTGTAGTTTTGTCCCTAGCAGCCCTTTTGAGTTTCAATCTTTCCTAGCCATCACTGTGTCTCCTCAGCTCACGTCACGGCGGAGGGGGAAACCAAAATCACAGGTATCGCCTGAATCCCCATCACGAGTGTCAACAGATGTGTTACCCGCTGTTATGTTTCAGACACTGTCAGCAGCAGTTCATGCGGATTATCTCATTTAGTTCTCCAAACTAATGACAGTAGGACAAAAAAAGGACTTTGGTTGGGCATTGTAGCGAACGCCTTTAAGCACTTGGGAGGCAGAGGAAGGGGGAATCTCTGATTTCCAGGCCAGCCTGGTTTACATAGTGAGTTCCGGGACAGCCAGAGCAACATAATAAGACACTATCCCCAAAGAACCCAGCCAAACAAAAAGATAACTTTTGAAGCTCAGTGAAATCAAGTAACTTAACCTGAAGTGGTTCACGCCGGAGGCAGAGACGGGCAGATCCCTGTGTGTCTCTTGAAAATAAGGTCAGCTTGTTCTACATGGTGAATCCCAGGCCAACCGGGGATTCACCATGTAAGACCCCGTCTTTAAAAACTGACAAGCAAAAACTAGTTCACGGTCAATTTCATAAGAAATTTGATTATAAACTCTACTATTATTAGCTGTGCCGTTCACTTATTTCTTCTTCAGTACCCTCTTAAAGTTTCCACTATATTATAATTAAATAAGCTATATCCAGAAATGTAAAGTGTATTTTAAATGAAGATAAAGTAGTTCTGATGAACCTAGTCACTGGAGTGTGGCTCAAACACACTCCTTATAGACCTTTAATCCTGAAGGTCTGACCTAACAAGCTAGCTAGTTTTGCTCTAGACTTAATTGTGAAGTTCTGTCTTAGCAGACTAGTTAGGTGTGCCCTTCTGATGTACTGTTCATATTGCACTTTGTTTAGCTGGAGCAGTCTTTTAGAGGTAATAACTATTCTTTGACTCGACGGGAAATTCACCTTTTAAGGATTTAGTGACTTGAATACTTGGATGATGTGTACTAGTGCTTCAATCCAAGGACCAAAACAGGACCATGGAGGGCAATGGAAGAAAGGAGGGTCACATTGGTAATCCAGATGGGTCACTCTAATAGCATCTTTGGCCAAGTTGGCTGAAAAATTCTAATGACCAACTCTAAAATTAAATGACATTTAAAGTATTGCATTTTTTCTTAGAGATGCTATGTACATGTGCACCTTGTATGTTTGCATATCAAACCTACTTGTGTGTATGAAGTGCACCATTATTGAAATATAAGATGTTAAGAACCTGATTTTAAAAGTTTTTTTCTTTTCTTTTTATAGCACTGGCTTTCAAACACGTAGCCACAAACTCAGCCTTACAGAAAATATTAGAAGGAAAACAAGGAAACCAACAACACCCATAATAACAGAGGCATCTGTCAACCCTCCACCAGCACAACTCAAAGAAGGGAAACACACAAACACTACCAGCAAAAAAAAAAAAAAAAAAAAAAAAAACTGGAGTTAACAATCACTGGTCATTAATATCATTTAATATCAATGGACTCAATTCACCCATAAAAAGGCACAGGTTAAGAGAATGGATACGAGACAAACAGGATCCAACATTCTGCTGTTTACAAGAAACACACCTCAACCTCAAAGAGAGACACTACCTCAGAGTAAAGGGTTGGGAAAAGGCTTTCCAATCAAATAGACCTAAGAAAAAAGTGGGTGTGGCTATACTAATAGCTACAAAATTGATTTCAAACTAAAATCAGTCATAAGAGATGGAGAAGGACTTTATACTCAAAACAGGAACAATTCATCAGGAGGAAGTCTCAATCCTGAATATCTATGCCTCAATATAAAAGCACCCACATATGTAAAAGAAACATTACTAGAACTTAAAGCATACACTAAACCCCACACTGTAATAGTAGGAGATTTCAACACTCCTCTCTCACCAATGGACAGGTCAACCAGACAGAAACTTAACAGAGAAATAAGAGAACTAACAGATGTAATGAACCAAATGGACTTAACAGACATCTATAGAACATTCCATCCAAACAGAAAAGAAACAGAAAAGATGCTTCTCAGCATCTCATGGAACTTTCTCAAAAATTGATCATATAATCGGTAACAAAGCAAACATCCACAGATACAAAAAAACTGTAGTAACCACCTGTGTACTATCGGATCACCATGGAATAAAGTTAGAATTCAATAACAGTTCTACCCCTAGAAAACCTACAAACTCATGGGACGTGAACAGTCAACTACTGAACCACCCCTGGGTCAAGGAAGAAATAAAGAAAATAAAGTCAAAGTGAATTCAACGAAAATAAAGACACAACATAGCCAAACCTTTGGGACACTATGTAAGCAATGCTAAGAGGAAAGTTCATAGCACTAAGAGCCCACATAAAGAAAACAGAGAAAGCTCACATTAGAGACTTAACAGCACACTTGAAAGCTCTAGGAAAAAAAAAAAAGAAGCAGACTCACCTCAGAGGAGTAGAAGACTGGAAATAAACTGAGGGCTGAAATCAACAAAATAGAAACACAGAAAACAATCCAAAGAATCAATGAAACATAAAGCTGGTTCTTGGAGAAAATCAACAAGATTGACAAACCCCTATCCAAACTAATCTTTAATGTCTTAAAGGTTTTGTTTTGGTTTGGTTTTTCGAGACAGGGTTTCTCAGTCGCTATGGAGCCAGTTCTGGAACTAACTCGTGTAGACCAGGCTGGCCTCAAACTCACATAGATCCGCCTGCCTCTGCCTCCCAAGTGCTGGGATTAAAGGCGTGCGCCATCTCCGCCTGTCAGTGTCTTAAAATTTTTATCGCACACGTCTTTCACTTGCTTCGTTAGTTGTCCCAGGATACTTCATGTTATTTGAGGCTATTATGGAAGATGTTGCTTCCCTGCTCAGTCCATTTGTCATTTGTATAAAGAAAGGCTATTGATTTTTGTCAGCTAATTTCGTATCTAGCTACTTTGGAGTTTCCCAGAAAAAAATTTTAGTTCCAGTTATGTGTACTATTATATCATCTGTAAATAAAGATACTTTGACTTCTTCCTTTCCAATTTTATCCCCTTGTTAGTTGCCTTACTGCTCTAGGTAGAACTTCAAGTACTATAGTGAATGGTTATAGAGTGGACAACCTTGTCTTTTTACTGAGTTTAGTGGAATTGCTTTGAGTTTCTCTTCATTTAAGTTGATGTTGGCTATGGGCTTGCTGTAAACGACCCTTTTTAGGTTGAGGTATATCTCCTTAATCTCTCCAGAACTTTTTTCATGAAGAGTGTTGGATTTTGTCAAAGGTCTTTTCTGTATCTAATGAGATGATCATGTAGTTTTGTCTTTCGGGTTGTTTATTTGATAGATACATTTACTGATTTTTTTGTTTTGTTTTATTGAGATGGGGTTTCTCTGTAACTTTGGAGTCTGTCCTGGAGCTAGCTGTTATAGACCAGGCTGGCCTCAAACTCACAGAGATCCGCCTGCCTCTGCCTTCCAAATGATGGGACTAAAGGCGTGCGCCACCACCACTTGGCTCATTTACTGATTTTCATATGTTGAGCCATCCTGCATCTCTGGGATGAAGCCTACTTGGTCATGGTGAAAAATCTTTTAAATTTGTTTTTGAATTCATTTTGCAAACATTTTTATGCAAGAATTTTTGCACCTACATTCATAAGGAAAATTGGTCTGTAATCCTCTTTCTTGTTGTATCTTTGTGTGGTTTAGGTATCAGGGTAACTGTGTCCTCATAAAACAAATTGGGTGCTTTCCTTATGTTTTTATTTTGTGAAATAATTTGAGGAATAGTGACATTAACTTTTCTTTGAAAGTTTGGTAGATTTTTATGTTAAAACAAACAAAAAAGACCCTGGGCTTTCTTTTTGACTGATAGGCTTTTAATGACTGCTTCTATTTTACTAGGGGTTATAGGTCTATTTAAATTGCTTATCTGATTTTGGTATAACTTTGGTAAGTGGTATAGAGAAAATTACCAATTTCTTTTAGATTTTCCAATTTGATGGACTACAGGTTTCTAAAGCATGTCCTTACTCTCTGGATTCTCTCAGTGTTTGTTGTTATGTCCCTCTTTTCATTTCTAATTTTGTTAATTTCGATATTCTCTTTCCACCTTTTAGTTAATTTAGATAACCTTATCTCACATCTTGATTAACCCATTTCTATTAATCTGTGTAGCACCACGAAGTGGTGGCTTATCGGGAAGATTCTAACCACTATCCATCTTGGGTAGGAGAAGCATGGTGTCTGCCTCACTGCCTTTACCCAGCATCCTGTTCTGTTTACTCCGCCTACCTAATTTTCTGTTCTATCAAAGGGCCAAGGCAGTTTCTTTATTTAACCAGTGAAATCAAGACAAAACAGAAGACTCTCCTACATCAGATAGCTAACGTTATAAAACTCCTATGGACACATTAGTGTCATGCGTGAATTTATTCCGATTCACCAGTTCTCCCAGACGGCCTCTGTAGCACACGGATTGTAGATTTTGTCTGTACTGAGATGTGTGGCTACTCACAACCGACTGTAAGAACATTAGTAAGTTTCAGAAATTCTCTGACAGACTGTTGAGTCTGAGGTGATTTTAGAGAATTATGGTTGGTTTTAAAAGTGGGGTTATTTGTGAAGACTGTGCCTTCAAACTCTGTAGTTTGACTAGCTCTGGGAATACATTTCTGTGCTCTTAGACACTTACCTGGTCTAACGTTGCTGTACCTTGTGATGAGTGCATCTTTAATAGTTTGAGGCCCCACCATTTTCCATAGTAGATACATCACTCTACATCTCCACCAAGAATGTGTGTGACATCTCCTCACGTCTTCACCAATACTTGTTATTTGTAATTCAAATTATAACTATGTTACTATGAAGCGGTATCTTATGGTTTTGATCTGCGTTTCTCTAAAGACCAACCATACCTGATGGTTTCACATTCTTATCAGTTCTTCTATGTTCTATATAAAAGCTTCTATGTATATTTTAGGGTTGCATCTTTAAAATTGTTGGTTTGTAAGTGATCTTTATATAATTTGGATACTAGATTCTTATCTAGTATTTTTACATGATTAGCAAATATTTTCTTCTATGTTTTTTTGTTTGCTTTCTTCAGCATTATGGAAAGCATGAAGTTTGATTTGTTTTGTTTGTTTTGTTTTTTGTTTTTGGAGACAGGGAGACAGGGTTTCTCTGAGTAGCCTTGGCTGTCCTGAACTCATTCTGTAGACTAGGCTGGTCTCATACTCACAGAGATCCTCCTGCTTCTGCCTACCAGTGCTGTGATTAAAGGTGTATACCGCCACTGCCCAGCAGTTTGTTAATTTTTAAATGTTGCTTATGCTTTCAGTGTCGTATTTTGAAAGTCTTTTGTCAGGCTAGGCATAGTGGTGCATATTTTTAATCCAAGCACTTGGGAGGCATAAGTAGACTGATATCTATGACTTTGAGGTCAGACTAGTCTAAGAGCAAGTTCCAGGCTAGCCAAGGCTACACAATGAGACCCTGCCTTAGAAAAACCAAGAATTTTTTTATTTTGACATGAAACAAAATCATAAGACACTTCAAGGGAGGTGGTTGGAGAAGGTAATAGAACATATGTGATATGGAAGTTGAACTCTAGGGGTGTTCAAAAGGGAACATTGGGGTGGAGGGTATGAGTAGGGGCAAGGAGATGAGGGAGAAGAATACAGAAGGAGGGTCAAGTAAGACTTAGCATGTGTGAAAGTTGTATAAGAAAGACTGTTTGTATTCTACTTAAAAAGATGTAGGAGAAGTAGGTGCTTTGAATAGTTAGCATTGTAAGGCATAGGATGCATCATTGGAATTTGCTCAGTGATTTCTGTGAGTTTAGAGGTACCAGAAGGAGTGTAACTGTTTCCTCACCTCCAAAAACTCCAGGATAGTTAAGACAGTCGGGAATCTGCAGCTATTGAAAACATGCCACTGCAGGGTTTTGACCTAGTACATTTTCTATCATGACAAAATAGTCTCTGAAAAGCACCCCCATGAGAATGGGAAACCTTGTGTTCTGGGAATGGGATGGTCCAGATGCAGGAGCCAGAAGTGCTTGCCAGCTGAATTCTGTTACCTGTTTATCTTCAGTTCCTTCATCAAGTTTATCTGCCTAAGGTAACTTTGCCAGCATTCTTGACCCCTCTAATGTGATGTTGCTTTCCATCAGAACCGGATGCCTGTGCCTGCCCCTTGGGAGACTCCTTATTTTTGTCTGAGTGAGTAGAGTTGTAGAAGTGTCTTTGGCATTGACAAGGAATGAAGCAAAGGAGAGGACGTAGGGAGACTTAAGTCCATGGCATCCCTAGCCTAATTAGTGATGGGAGGAAGCTGACAACATCCCCAGCAGGAGCAGCTTAAAGAAGGAAAGGGGTTTTGGGCTCATGGTTTTAGAAATCTTGGTCCATCACATTAAAAATGGCTCCCAAGTGCTCGGATTAAACGTGTGTTTTCCAAAGAGAAGGTGTGTTGAAGTAGATAAATAAAGTGAGTGCATGCGGAGGGAGAGAAAATGGGACGACAGGAGCAGGGTGGTAGGCAGGCTTGAAGCTGCAATGGAAGGGTGAGGTTGGGCAAGGTGATTGGAGATCTAGGGGTCAGCAGTGTGCGAGACTGAGGCTTACTGTGGGTACCGCCCCTCACTGAAGTCAGCTGGCTTCTGTATCACTGGGCTCAAAACCAGTGCTTCTTTGTACCAAGAGATGTCACCATTCGGGTCACCAGTTGCAAGGCTCTCTCTGATGGGGCTCCTGTGAAAAACATCATGATGGAATCCAGACAATATTTGTGTAAGTCTGAATGTGAAGAAAAGTATATTACATGTGGGGAAATTACCAAAATGTAAGTCATTTGAAAGTAATTTAAAAAAACAAAAACAGCCTGGCAATTTAAAACCAGTAAAATGGAAAAATCAGCTTATGTGTAAGTGCCATTGGGTCCACCAGGTGTCAGTGTGACTCCATAGTTACCACCCGCAAGTGGCCCCTGGAACTTTGTATTAGTGGGGTTGGCACCTTGCAGCTCTTTTCTCTGCTTTTCTTTCTTTCTTGAAGTTAATTTTCTCATGTGTTTCCTGCTCATTTGTAGGTACAGTTGTTTATCACCGCAGCAGATAAAGCGCATGCCTGTTCCTAAGCTGGCTGCTGCTGTCTTGTTACTTGGGTGACCAACAGGTAGAAGCACCTGTGTTTTGTGAAGGAGGAACTTTATCCTTAGTGGTCTGTGGAAGTCATTGCTGAATGGTACTGGGTAAAAGTGAGTTCAGAAATTAGCTCATTTGTTAACACAGCGTCACATACTGCTCACGGGAAGACACTGACTGTCCTCACTGTGTCCGCATCCCTGGTGTCTTCATCAGAATCTGATGAGAGCTTTTTATGCTTTGTGCCTGGATGAATCTTCCTATTTGCAAGATGTTTGTTTCTTTATCCTCTGTCTTTGAAGTAAGGCACCAAAGTGCTGGTTTTGGGAAATCAAGGAGAGATCAGAATGAAGTTATAAAAAGCTTTAGTTTATTAAAAAAAATTTGGTGTGCATTGAATGCACGTGTGTGCGTGCACGCATGTATGTGTGCACCCATGTGATATCTGTAGTTTCATGAATTAGCAAGAATTCGGGGACTGTCTTACCTCCATTGTCTTCTCCATTCATCAACAGCTCCATTGCCTTTGCGAGCCCCATTCTTCCCTCTGTGTGTGGGGCTGAGAGCAGAGACCAACAGGACTACTGGAGAGTTATGCGGAGATTTGGAAACCTTTTTTTCTCCTTCTTTTTGTTGGTTTGTTTGTTTTCCCCTTGAGACAGGATTTCCTGTAATTTATACAGCCTTGAATTTGCTATGTAGCTGAGGATGACGTTGAACCATGTTGAGCTCCCTTCTTTGCTCTCAGTCTGTTTTATTTTATTTTGGAGATAGTAAGTTGCCAGCCTGGAATTTATAGTGCCCAGAGCCAGTCTCAGTACCAGGTCTGTTCTTCATCATCACCTGCCCCACTTTCTTCCCTACTAAACTGTGGCTCTGACGTTCTGCCATCTTGAGTATAGAAGGCTTTATTTTAACTACTTAGTCATGTGTAGTAATCAGTGAATGTTACTTGAGTGAATTAATGACTGAATTCACAATGGCCTTGTTTCCAGGAACAAATGATCATAAAAAGTAGAGACTGTTTCTGTGAGATGATAGTACAATATATTTAAAATACCCATGGTAGGGCCGGGCAGTGGTGGTGCACGCCTTTAATCCCAGCACTCGGGAGGCAGAGGCAGACAGATCTCTGAGATCGAGGCCAGCCTGCTCTACAAGAGCTAGTTCCAGGACAGGCTCTAGAAACTACAGGGAAACCCTGTCTCGAAAAACCAAAAAAAAAAAAAAAAATACCCATGGTATGTGAGTTTTTCAATATTCCTTATAGCTACATTGTCCACTGTGCTGTGGACACTGCGCATGTCCAGTGTGGTAGCTCCTGTGCCATGCAGCTCTCTAGCGCTTACTTGTGCCCTCTAAGTGGAGAGGTACTGTGGAGTGGTAAATGTCCACAGCGGAGGAAAAAATGTCATATCTTATGATACCTTTACAATTGGTTGCGTGTGGAACTACTGTTTCAGACATGCTAGATTGAATGCAATTAAAATTAATTACCTTGCATTCTTTTTTTACTTCTTTCCGATGTTAATATTAGAGAATTTAAAATTATATATATGACTCATAGTCGTGGCTCATACTAAATTTTTTATTGGTCTGCACAGGAAGTTTAATAACTTCTCCTATTTTGCTGGAAAGTGTATAATGACAGGAAAAACAATCGGCATTCCTTGGTTCCTTCCTTTCAGATCACCCGTTCAGGGGAGTTCGTGTTCCCATTGGATTCTCCACACAAAAACCTAATGAGTGTCTTGTACTGGGGAGATTTCGAGAAAAAACGGCCTTAAAGTGTTAAGGTAAGCCAAGTGATTTTTCAAAATTATATGAATACAGACTTTTAAAGTTAATACAGTGATCACTGACTTTCTTAATTTTTATACTTTTGAAATCTTAAAAGTGGCCTAGAGATGAAAAGTATAAGTTATATAATACAAATTTCTATTAACTTGTGTTTTATCCATAGTAGTTAATATGAAAAATGACATTCTAAAGATGTTTGAATCTTTAAATTGATTTTCCTCATTGATTCTATCCTTAAATTCATTTATTAATAGAATTAATTACTATTGAAAAGAGGAAAAATGATGCAACTGTAGCACATAATTAAAAATGACCCTTTAAGTAATAGCTTGTCACCGTGTTCTGTTTCACTGAGGAGCCCGGATGTGAACGTGCCCCCGGTTCCAGATGGGAAACTGATTGTCAGTGTGCCCAGCCTTCTTCATTCACACAAGCCGCCCCTTGCTGGTGCGTGTCTGTGAGACCCGGCTGTGAGGACTCGGAAAATATTCCCAGAGGGATTGAATTTCGTATTGGAATGGTCTGTAGGTTTGTGAGTTGGATGCTTAATATTCTGAAGTGTGTAGAAAACTTCCCGTAGAACGTATGAAATAGAGCCCATGTTAGTGTGTATTACCTCAGCTGTCCTTCAGCATCATCTCTCAGGGTTTCTTTACTGTCCTTGTCCCTCCAGTAGTATCCTGGGCCAATGAAGGCTGTTGGGGTTCAGAGGATGTAGTTCAGTGAGTGGCCTTGTTTGCCCTCAGGTTTAGGATTCAGACCCAGCATAATAGAAGAGATGTCTAGGATCCCCTGAACATGGTGATTTTATATCTCCAGAAGGCAGGCTACCATTGCAACAGGGGAAGGAAGCTGCTGAGGCTGCTGTTCCCTCAAGCTGGAGTGCTGAGCGTGGTGCTCCTCGCTCAGTGTAACCAGCAGCAAGGACAGTGTTAGCCATGGGCATTGGCTCACGTGAGTGTGAGTCCTGGCTGTGCAGTTCTGGCAGGTTCCCTCGGTCTTTTCCTTGCCACCCTCATTCCCAGAGGGAGTAATGATGTCTAACACCGCAGAGCGGTGTGGGGTGATCGCATTGTTTACGGTGTGTTTAAAAGGCGATAAATGCTCGTGGTTTTTATTCAAGTGAGAGTTTAAAGTCTTGCTCGTGGAAGTTCTTGAGAGCCTGACTTTGATATTTCAAGTTTATGTTTTGAAAATTTCTTCAGGAAGATACTTTACTATTTTGATCATTACTACTCAAAATCTATGGGCTGATTATCAGTTTTACTTTTGCAGAATGTGGTTTGTGAGCCTGGAAATGAGAACATGAGAAAGCTGGGGAGATGGCTCAGTGGGTAAGAGTGCTTGCTCAGCAAGAATGAGTTCAAGTCCTCAGCATTCATGTAAAAAGCTGGGCGTGGCTGTGTTCGTGTGCCTAAAGCTCCATCATTGGGGCAGAGACAGGCGCTTCACAGAGAGCTCACTGGCCAGCCAGTCTAGAGGTTGTGCTTCCAGTTCAATGAGAACCTGCCCCAAGGAGTAAGGCTGGGAGCCATGAAGGAGGACATCTACTCTGACCTTGGCAAGTGCACTCTGGAACTCAGATGCTCAGTGCTTATACCACACCTGAAAACACAGATACACACACAGAGACACACAACCAACAGAAGAGAGTGAACTCCGGATTTCTGTTGCCTCAAATAACTTTGCAAAGGAGTCCTTACGGTACCTTTAATTTGAGAAATACTCAGATGTGTTTGACTATTCTTTGGCTTAGAAGGATACTCTGAAATCTCATACCTGAGACTCTATAAATGCTAATGCATTAGTTTGTGACCTAGATGAAAGTGAACTCTATTGTTTCTTGAAAAAAATTATTTAATACGAGTTGTACTTTAATGAAATCTAATTTGTATACTTGAATTTTGTTTATCATTTGGTATGTACCAAAGCTTAATTTATAAGTCTTTTGTTTGAGGGTTTATAGTTTGTTATAAAAAAATTTACACGGCTGGAGAAATGGCTCAGCGGTTAAGAGCACTGACTGCTCTTCCAGAGGAACCGGTTTCAATTCCCAGCACCCACATGGCAGCTCACAACTGTCAGAAAATCCAGTTTCAGGGGATCTGACACCTTCACACCATTGCAAATAAAAACAGGTAAATAAATCATAAAATTTAAAAAAAATTACAAAAATATCTAATATCCCAAGCCTTTCATTCTGAAATAATTTAAATTTATTTGCCATTTCTTTTCAATAGAATAAAAATACATGTAAAGATTATTCTGAAGAGAAAAGATTTAAAGACTGTGGATTAAAATCAGTCTTGCCCTGAATAGTCTATAAAGTGCAGTTCTGCTGTACTGCCAGTAGAGAGCAGCACAAACACATCTAAAATTGAAAACATTTCAACTCAAAGTTGTAAGGAAAATCTGAATGACTCCAAGCCTTTTACATAATCATATACATGAAATATATGTGGTGCCTTGTTTTGAGTTCATATTAGGTTAGTGCATGCATCTTAGCCTATAGAGAGGTACAAGTCAAAACCTTCAGAAAGTAACTTAAGAATTCCTGTGGTAAATTTTACAGTGAAATCCTAACTCTGGGGGTTGGCACGATATGTGGTATCTACATACACTTAGAACGTTTCCTGTGAATCTTATGAAACTGCTTTATGTATACTCAAAACATGAACTGTTCTCTCTTGCTCCAAAACCTCAAGATATACCTTTAAATTACAAAAATTATTTTACATGTGTGGGTGTTTGGTTTTCATGTTTGTCTGTACACCATATGCATCCCAGATGCCTGCAGAGGCCAGAAAAGAACATTGGATCCCCTGGAACTAGAGTTACGGATGCTTCTGGACCACATGTGGGTGCTGGGAATCAAATCCTGCTCCTCTGTAGGGGCAGCAAGTGTTTCCCCCTTTTATTGAAAATAGATTCCCTTCTCATACAATACAGCTCAATTATAATTTCCCCTCCCTCAACTTCTTCCAGTTCTCACTTCCTCGTCTCCCCTCCAGATCCCCTCTTCCTCGATCTCTCATCAGAAAAGAATAGACCTCTTGCAGATAACAACAAAACATGACAAAATACAATACAGCAATGCAAAGCAAAAATTCTCACATCGAAGTTGGACATAAAACCCAGCAGGAGGAAAAGAGTCCCAGGAACGGGCAACAGAGACCCTCTCATTCTCACAGCTGCAGCCAGGGCTGCTAATGGCTGAGCTGTCTCTCTGGCCCCGTCATCAAGAGAATATCTTTCCCAAAAGACTGCAGAACCTAAGTAAAACCACTGTACCTTAGCTTATGTTAACTTCTAGAAAACAGATGGAGGGGTGGTTAGCACAATCTTAGCACTACAGCTTGGCCCATGCCAACTTCTAGAAAACAGAAGGGGAGTTAGTGTTTTCTTGGTTAGGCCTCAGGGAAAGTTTTCTCTTTTGAGTTGCCCTGTGTTTAGTTCCATACTTTTGAAATGAATAGAGTCTTTTATGTCAAAATCTAGAAAGTTACCAAAGCCTAAATTTGAGTTAGTCAATTGCAGGCAATAACAGTTTTAATTTCTCTTTGATTTTTGGTAAGTAAGAATATTACTCTTGGACAAAGAACAATCTGAAACTCAAAATGTTTTTAATAATAATGTAATAGCTTTATTATTTGAGAGTTTCATACGATATAGTTTGACCATTTTCACTTCCTCTCCCCCAGCTCCTCCCAGATCCACCCTGCTGTATTGTGTTTCTTTCTTTTTTTTTTTTTTTTTTTTTTTTTTTTTTTGGTTTTTCGAGACAGGGTTTCCCTGTAGTTTCTAGAGCCTGTCCTGAAACTAGCTCTTGTAGACCAGGCTGGCCTTGAACTCAGAGATCCGCCTGCTTCTGCCTCCCGAGTGCTGGGATTAAAGGCATGCACCACCACCGCCCGGCTTGTATTGTGTTTCTAACTTTACAATTGTTATCTCTTAAATCTTGAGTTATTCCCAAGGAGATCTGAGGATGGAGGTGTAGCTCAGAAATGGAGTCCCTGCCTAGCATGTACAGGCCCTGGGCTGGATGCTTATTTCCAAGGAAAACCAAAAAATCCTGAAGAAGCCTTGTTTGTCGTTCTTCTAAGACCAACCTAACATAGCAACTGTGAACTGTGTTCTGCTTGCTAACGTACTTTTATTTTTATACACATTTCTGTTATGTGGTTAATAGAGCAACCAGAACCTGATCAGGGTTAGAATGATTCTTCTGTCCTCAAAGGGAATGAGTGCTTTTTAAAAACAAGTTGCTGTGGTTTTCCTTTCTCTCAGGCCATGCAGACCACAGTTACTTAACTAATCTAAATGAAGGGTCTTCTCTCCAAAAAAGGTGATTTTCAGTGTTGCCATCATGAATATATAAATAAGGGCTCCTTAACTGGAAATAGCATGGTGAAATTCAGGCAAAGAACTATAGTGTGGGAGTAATCTTAGCACACGCAAGTTCCAGCCATGAGGCGTAGTTACAACGGTTAAATACTTCTGTCTGTACACAACTCTTTTCTTAATTATTTCACTAAAGTATATACTAAAACTAGACTTATAGTTCATCTTCAGTTTCAAGCAGGTTGTCTTTATATTGCTTCTACAGTTTTTTGAATTCATGGATTGTACTTATTAAACAATAAAGTAAATTAGTTCTGAGGAGAGGTGTGAGCATTATTGGAAAACTGGAAAGACGTGTGTGGACGTGAACGCCCTGTTTCTCGTCTGTAAATGCAGAACAGTGAATCAGAACTAGTGCGGTCACAGTGGTGCTGCTTCCAAGCCTGCAGCTGCTTCCTCCTTTGCATTTCTGACAGGAATGGCAGAGTCCACCGTGCCATGCTCGACTCTAATTTGCTGTCTGTCTTAAAAGCTGAAATATCTGCCTCTTCTATTCTTCTCTGCTTTTTAAGAAGTAAATTGATTTCTTCTTTACTGCTGATTTTTTCTTTTCTTTTCGTACAGAAGTACTGAAAGACTACATCAAGCCAGGCGAGCAGTGTTTGGAACTGTTTGCTCGGAATTTACAGCCAGGCTAGATGAGTTGGGGCAATGAAGTCCTCATGTTTCAGCATGTGGATTATTTCATTGCTCTGGAGTCTGGACACTGACTGTAAAAGTTGTGCTGCCTTTACCCCAGATCCTTCAGACTCATCTCTTCTTGGACCAGCCAGTGCGCGCAGACATATCAACTTTTATACCAGTGTGCTTAGAAATGCGCTTTCCAACAAGTGGCCAAACTTTCTGTAATTCTGAGATGAATTCTACTTCAGTTGATATCCCACACCATCCTAGATTCTCTCCAATTAAAGAGGTAAGCAATTAGTAGAAAGACCTGCCTCTGCGGCTGAACGAATTTACAAAGCATGTACTGTGGACTCCAGGTCATGGCCTTGCCTATGGAGATTGTTTATTTGGTGGTATTGAAAAATAAATGGAAGCCTTATTCCAGAAAGAATCAGAAAATGTTACCTGAGTCCAGATGTCTGCATGTTTTTATTCATCAGAAACTCGAGCTCCCTTGGAGCCGGTGTCTTTGGGTGGCATCAATTTGCAGTACCCAGTGGCGGCAGTTTAACTGGGAAGGGCCATGAGCTCTCCAGTCTCCCATTGTGCAGCTTCTGCCATGCTCCTCCTTCGTGTTATCTCTGTGGCTCCTGTTTGGCCAGAATTTGCAGCCTCTGCTATATCAGAAAAAGTGCTGGCCAGGTAATTGGTGTGTGTATGTGCTGAACAATTTGGGAATGTTTCCATGTGTCTAATGCCAATGTTTAAGCACATCTTTATTTTGCCTTTTTCTAGAAGACAACTTAAAGATGTTTCTTGTAGGAGTCAAGAGGTAAACACTGTAGTTGTGAAAAGCTGTTTAGATTGTAGATTTACACAAATAAATATTTTTCTACCAAGGTATTTTCCTTTTTTTTTTCTTCCTTACTCTTTCTCTTTCTTTCCTTCTTTCTTTCTTTCTTTCTTTCTTTCTTTCTTTCTTTTTTTCTTTCTTTCTTTCCTTCCTTCCTTCCTTCCTTTCTTTCTTTCTTTCTTTCTTTCCTTCCTTCCTTCTTTCCTTCTTCTTTTTTTCTTTAGTGCTAAGGACTAAATCCAGGAATTCACTTATAATAGGCAGGCATTGTACCATTGAGCTAAACCTCTAGACTCTAAAATGTCTTTTATCTATCTATCTATCTATCTATCTATCTATCTATCTATCTATCTACCTATCTATCTATCTATCTATCTACCTATCTGTCTATCATCTTTATCTATTTATTTTGGGTTTTCAAGATAGGGTTTCTCTCTGTAACAGCTCTGACTGTTCTGGAACTTATTCTGTAGACCAGGCTGGCCTCAAACTTACAGAGATCTATCTGCTCTGCCTCCCAAGTGCTGGGATTAAAGGTGTGCACCACCACTGCCTGGCTTTGAATATGTTTTAATTGAACGGATTCTTTGAAAAGGTTGTTGAAAATATGAACTCAAAAATTATGCATTTTTATTATTGAAAACAATTTCATATAATCTATTCTAATCATGGTTTTCCCTCTCCAACTCCTCTCAGATGCTCCATACCTCCCCAGCCCTTTTTTCTTTCTTTCTTTAGAAAATGAACAACAGAACTCACTAGTTTCCATTGTGCAGTGAGTTGTCTACCATACACAGTTGTCCACATCATGGCCTTTGCAGTGAGCCCCTCCTCCATCCCACATCCATGTCATGGTCTTTGCAGTGAGTCCCTTTCCCCATCCCCGATCCCTGGCAAACAGGAATTTGTTTTCTCACATCAGTTTTCTTTATTAGAAATTCATAGCTGTGGAGTCATTGTGGAAACACTGCTGTGTCTGTTTTCTTCACTTAGCAATTAGGAGAAGCATTGATACTGTTTCTAAATTGCTCACTCTTTGCTTAGAAAATGATGGGACTGATATTACTTTGACAGGCTTGCTTAGTTTACTCCCCCAATTTCATCAGAAATTATTTTTGAACTTTGTTCATTTTTTGAGGGTACAAGGCAATATCAGAAACTTAATTTTTTGTTTGTAGATGTAGCCTGACTTGTTACTTAAGCAGAAAAAGGCATTAAACTCGAAGCAAGCTTTTTAGTATTTCATTTGAAATTATTCTCAGCTTCTTGTATTTATAGATTTTTTTGTGTAGTTTGTGGAAGCATTTTATTATTAGCATGCTTTTGGAATTTTTCATCATGAATATTGGTCCTGAAAGAGAAAAATAAATTTTACTCAGTGGGCCCTGTATTCAGCTGTCAGGAGTTAGTGTTAGCTCTAACCCTAAGTTCTATCACCCCTGGGCCTTATTACTAAGCTTCTTTATTAGGGTCTTTGTCGATAACAGGGTGACTGCAGAGTCCACAGTGGCATACCTTACATGCCTCATAGGAGAACAAGTGTGTACCGTGGACCCTGCCATTGTTATCACTCAGTTTTAGCCAACTGATCTGATAAACTTACTTTGAGATTTTTTTTTTCATAAAGGGCTTCATATATTGCTTAGTAACTTCTCGTCCCATACCTGTGTGCACAGCTGGGTCATCAGCACTAGGGAAGCCATTGGAAATACAGTGTCATCTTCAGCTTTTCAGTGAGGTCAAGACAAGCCTGGATTGTAGAGAGCTCCTCTCTACAAACAAAATAAAATGCCAAATCCCAAAACATCAACAGCAGCAAAACCGTGAACAAACCAAGCAGCACAGGAACACAAACAAGAAGCCTTTGTAACTTCTCAGGATTCTTTGGGCTGTCATTGTTTTGCCATACTTTGTTTATAGGTTCAAGATCCTTTGGGGCTTTGTAAACACCCGTGTTTAAGCTGGGTGTTGTGGCACACCTTTAATCCTAGCACTCAAGAGGCAGAGTTCAAGGCCAGCCTGGTCTACAGAGAGTTCTAGGATAACCAGGGCTATACAGATAAACCCTGTTTCAAAAAAACCAACCCACCAACCCACCAACCAACCAACCAACCAACCAACCAACCAACCAACCAACCAACCAAAACAACCTGGGCCGAAGGGTGGAGCTAACATTAATTGAATACTCGAGTTTCTCTTTGCTGTGCTTTTTCACAGGTTTTTCTGCTTTTACTCCTTACATAGCTCCAAGAGATAGCTAGTGCCTTCATTTATTAGTTTGCAGAAGTAAAGCTGAGGGGACCATTTTATCTATAAACCCAGAATCAAGTATAAAACAGATAGTCTACCCATGCTATATTCCATGACAAAGCACTGAAAACCAAGCAAACGACCTAGGATTTCTGAAATGGTTCCATTGCCCTCTGCAGCTCTGAAGTTTTGATTTTGGACTCAGTAGAGACTGTAGATTCACAGTTAATCATAAGCCACCTACATGAAGCCTCCCTGTTATCTCAAGAAACTTTTATCTTTGGATGTCATGGCTTTTCTTTTGATTCTTATCCTCCCTGTAGAGTCCATTGGAATAGTTAGCCACTTTTGAGGAAATCACTCACCACCACCCCGCCTCCGTGTGTGTGTGTGTGTGTGTCTGTCTGTCTGTCTTTGTCTGTGTGTGCACGCACATGTGTGTCTGCACATGGAGGCTAGACCAACCTTAGCTTTTGTTTCTTAGGTTCCATCTTCCTCTTCTTGTGACAGAGTCTCTCACTGGCTTGAAAATTACCAAGTAGGCTAGGCAGAATGGACAGCAAGCTCCAGGGGTTCACCTGTTCTGCTTCCCCAGTGTTTGGATCACAAACACAGCCACTCTGCCCAGCATTTTAAATGTGAGTTTGGGGTATAGAGCTCAGGCCTTCATGCCTATAAGGCAAACATTTTACTTGCTTAGTTGTTTTGTTTTTTGAGGCTGGGTCTCACTCTGTAGTCCAGGTTAGTTTCCAACTTCTGACAAGCCCTCTGGCTCTGCCTCCTGAGTGCTGAGATCACAGGTGTGCACCCCCATAGCCAACTTCGACCCTCTTTAACATGATCTTTTATCTCACTCATTTTCCCTTCTCCCCCCACTTTGTTTCTATCTCCACTAAGTTTTTTAAGATTATCTTGGGTACTGTTGTCAGTTGCGCTTTGTACGTAAAAGCCATTCCCAAACACATCAGCTCGGTCTGAGCCCAGCCTGACTAGATGTGAATACCAGTTGGCATTTAACCATAGCAAGTTAGGCCTAGGTCTCCCCATCCGTAGACATGAACAACAGTGCTACCTCAGAGCAGCTCTAAGGTTGGGTAAGACATGGAAAAGGCCCTTGCGATAGTGCTTGGAGCATTGTTGAGTGCTCTGCAGTGAGCACCCCTTACATGCTTCTCTTCATTAAGCCTAAAGGGCTATTATGATCTCGACTGAAACTCAGGAGGACTTGTTGGAGGCTGAAGGCTTGCTCTTTCCCTCTAAGCTTCCTATGGAGTTTTCCTGTCCAAATCCTTTGTTGTTTGTTGGTTCCTGTGCACCTGATAGCCTGCATTCCTACAGAGGACTCTTTGAAATCCGTTTCCCCTATGGTTCTGCCTTAAAAACAAAACAAAGGCCACACATGGCTTGTTGTTGCCCTTGCTCTGCCCTCACTGTGGACTTTATCTGCTTGGCCCCTAGGCTCCCAACTCTTCTTCTCAAGCTTCCCACTTGAGACAGTTCATCTTCTGAGACAGACTCTGTTCTGTTTGGGCTTCTTGTTGAAAGTACGTTGTGTTGTACATTTGCTAATGAATCTGGATGCCTATTCATCTCCATTTTCAGTTTTTAAAATTTTTGTTTGAGTGTCTTGCTTGTATGTATGTGTACCACATGTGTGCTCAGTGCCAGGAAAGGCCAGCAGAGGATGTTGGGTCCCCTGGGACTGGAGTTACACATGGTTGCAAGCTGCCCCCTAGGTGCTCGAAGTTGAACAGCAAGTTCTTCTCACCACGGAGTCTTCTCTTTATCCCCGAACCTGAGATATTTATTTTGGCAATTTTAAAATTATTTAATTGAAATTTTACATACCTATCCGCCTCCCCTCCTCTAGCTCTTTCCACCTCTCCCCCACTTGACACCCACCCATCCACTACCCAGAGAGGGTAAGGCTTCCCATGGGGAGTCAACAAAGTCTAGTACATTGCTTTGAGGTAAGACCAAGGCCCTCCCCATTATATGTAGGCTGAGAAAGGTATCCCTCCAAAGGGAACTGACTTCAAAAAGACTACTATTACTACTACTTCAAGCAGTAGGGATAAATCCTGGCTGCACTGCTTGATGGGGAAGCTTAACCAATCACATCTGGTTAGGGTGTGGCTGCCTGGAGCCCCGGTAGAAAATCTGGGAGATGCAGGTGCGTGTGCTCTCTCTGCGCGGTGCCCGCCGGACCTACCGGATTTCGGAACTCCCATTCTTATAGTTTAAGTTTCCCCTCTTTAACCATTAAAGTAGCCGGGCGGTGGTGGTGCACGCCTTTAATCCCAGCACTCGGGAGGCAGAGGCAGGCGGATCTCTGTGAGATCGAGACCAGCCTAGTCTACAAGAGCTAGCTCCAGGACAGGCTCCAAAGCTACAGAGAAACTCTGTCTCGAAAAACCAAAAAAAAAAAAAAAAAAAAAAGTATTCCTGTTACTCTTGAGCTAGCCTGGTTACTTATTGTAACGACCTAATTCGCCAGCAAATGCTAGTGTCCTCACAGACTGTTCCAGCCATACATCTATCACCCACATTCAGAGGATCTAGTTTGGTCCTGTGCTGATTCTCCTGCTGTCAGTCCAGAGTCAGAGAGCTCAGGTAATCTATTTCAGTGGGTATCCCCATCATGGTCCTGACCCCTTTGCTCATATTATCGCTCCTCCCTCTCTTCAACCGGACTTTGGGAGCTCAGCCCAGTGCTTTGTTGTGGATCTCTGCGTCTGTTTCCATCAGTTGCTGGATGAAGGTTCTATGATGACAATTAAGGTAGTCATCAATCTGACTACAGGACAAGGCCAATTCAGCCACCTTCTCCACTATTGCTTAGGGTTTTAGCTGGGGTCATCCTTGTGGATTCCAGGGAATTTCCCTTGTGCCAGATTTCTTGCTAGCCCCACAATGGCTCCCTCAATCAAGGTATCTCTTTCCTTGCTCTCCCTCTCTGTTCTTCCCCCATCTCTACCATTCCATTCCCTATGGTCTCCTCTCCTCTCTTTCTTCCCTTCTCCCCCTCACCCCCCATGCTCCTGATTTTTCTCAGGAGATCTTGTCTATTTCTGCTTCCCAGAGAGATCCATGTATGTTTCTATTAGGTGAACCTGAGATCTTAGTAACAGTCTCATTAGTTCCTAATCAGAGGGCTTTTTGTGTAGCCCGGGCTATGTTTAGAATGTTTCCTGTATTATCACAGAAACATAGCTTTTTCAATGTGCCATAGTCTTCTTAGTTCCTGAGACAGTGTTTCTTCTTAGATTTTATAAGTGAACTGATAGCCCGAGAGAGGTTTAAAATCTGATGGGCTGCTAAATGTTTTGACTAGGCCATTGACATTACCATGAGGTTGTACTTCCCCACTCAGTCATATTTTAAGGATGCTTCTACATAACAATGAATACAGATAGTTAAAAGGGGGAGAGTCCCTAACCTAAGGATGCTAAAAATGACTCATGTTGTCTGTTATCTTTGTTTGGATGTATGGACCAACTCAAACTTCCATATTCTGTTACCAGTCTGCTCCAGTTTGATAACAAGCCAGAACTATCATGGGTTGAACTCCACCACTCAGCCCTTTCTGCATAAATATTCTTAGGGTTAATCTAGATCTCCCAGTTTCTGTGAACTTGAGTAGAATCCATAGATGTTTTTTACAAGATCAATCCAAATCCATGGACCAGGTAAGAACAAATGGACATCTAGGGTTGGAGAACACAAGAAAATTCTTCACTGTTCTTTCGGGTTAGACATAGGCCCAAGTTTCCAGTACTGACAATGGGCCACTTTCCAGTGATGGCTCAGGCAAGTGAATGGTGGTTTGCAGTACGGGAATTGCTTTTTAGCTAGTATCATTAAAGACAATATGGCATTCAGATTTTTTGATTTTGATTGAGGCAGAGTCGCATTTAACACAGGCTGGTTTTGAACTTGCTCTGCAGTCAAGCCTGGTACTTTTACCCAATAAGCCATCTCCTTAGCTTAAAAACATTCTAGCTAAAGAAACAGACAAGTTTATGCACAGCAGTATCCAAACACCAACAACACCTCAGCCATATAATTCAAAAGTCAAAGGTACCTGGGGTTCCATCTCTTGATCTTGGAAGACATAGATTTCAGAGGCTGCTTTTGGCATGTTTTGGTCTTCTCCTGTACTGGGAAACTTGTGAAGTGGCTTTATGAGACCCACACACTTGCTTCCATGGGTTGACAGCGCTTCATTCTGTCCATACTGCACGTTGTTTCGTTGTAGGAAGTTTCTCACTTCCGTGTAGTTTTACAGGAGCCCAAAAGATACTTGAAGGGGCATCTAGGACAACCAGAATATTCTTTGTATCCTTAGCTGGTAAGAGACTCTCTGATGCTACCATTGTTGTACAACGAGCAAGGTTTATAAACCTGTTCAACTGTCCCACCATTTACATACTTGGGTACAACCATATGGCTCATGTCTGTTTTAAAGTCTGCTGTAGACTAGCAATGAGCCATAGGACTAATCTACGGCTCACAGCTTGCTGATCTGGCCCTGATGGAATTCTCAATGTTAATTGTGAGGCTAGGTAGCAGTCTAGGAAGGACATCAAATGTTCCTCCCTCTGTCGCAATCTGAGTTTGTTCACCTGTTTCCGTAACGCTGTTCCCTATGTCTCCCAGTGCAAAGGCACCACAGTCAATTTGGTAGTTCCTAGAATCTGCTCTAGACGAGGCACGGCTGTTTTCCTAAGTGTCTCAGTGCATGTGTTTGGACAATCTGCGAGATAGGAGGTAGCTGAGCAGCTGTCTGCTAGTGTTTCTGGATCTCTGTGATGTAGGAGATGAAGTCAAATAGGACGAATTTGCTCAATAGTGTCAGGTGCAGGATTTTTGTAAAATGAGGGAAGTTTGAATGCATCCAGTTAGTATTCCGTAAGCTAAGAATGACAATAGAAACTACATGAAGAGCCAGCAACAGGTCATGGCACCATGCCTGATAATCAAATCTCCGAAAACTGACCCATCGCGTACAGTGTTCCCCAGTTTGCACACAGCTGTTCACTGGCCGAAGTGAATGCTGGGAAAGCACCTCCATCCACTACTGTCTTGGTCTGTTCTGCTGTGGCAGAAGCGATGTGAGTGCATGCACAGACTTGGGCAGTCAGCACTGTAACCAGCCCTGTGTGTGTACCAGGGTAGGTACCTTTGGAGGCCAAAAGAGGCCCGAGAGCCCCTGGAGCTGTAATTATTGACTTGTGAATTTCCTATGAGAGTACTGGGAACTGAACTTGGGTCATCTGCAAGAGCAGCACATGCATTTAACTGCGGAGGCTGTCTCACCAGCCCTTGGATGCTTATTTTATGGTCTACTTCATTGGACTGAGAGCTTCTTAAGAGAGTAGTAAACCACACGTCTGGCATGCCTGAGAATGTTTCCACGGAGCATTAACCTAGTGAGGAAACTCTCCCTGCATGTGGGTGGCTCCATCTGACATGCTAGGGGCCCAGGTGAAATAACAGGGGAAAGAGGAAAAAGCCAGGTAGCTCTTCGGCTGTCTTGATGTAAGGCTGTCTTGATGTAAACTGCACAGCTTTGCCCTGCCGTCCCCACCCCACCATAACGGACTAAACTTCTGAAAACTGAGCAAATCCGAACGTTCTTCCTCTTCAGTAGTTTATGTCAGACACGCTGTCACAGCAATGGGAAAGTGAAAATGGTTTCCTAGTACCTCCAGGGGCTGGGAGCTGGCGCTCTCAGTTGACTGTGACAGTAGCATCAACAGACCTCTTCACAGGGGCGCTTTTTCTGCCGCGGAGAAAGAGCCGCATCAGGAAAGGCTATTTCTCCGTTTTAGCATCTTGTCCTTGCCTTTCCCAGCACCAGTTTGCTTTGATGTTCCTGGTATTGCCTTGCTTCTGCCCTGTTTTTGAACTTATTTTTGAGTCTGTTTATCTGCATTTGGTGAATTGCTGTTTTCCTTGGTTATCACCGCTGTGAGACAAGAAGAAAACGGAGCTCATATCCGATAGAGTACTGGCAGGTCTCAGTTGGGCCGCTTTTGGAACTTTCCAGGGTGGCTCAGACCAGGCCATCTCTCTCTCCCCAGTATGCACAAGGTAGGGCCGTTTTTTTTATGCCGATGCCTGGCAGCCCAATCTGCCATGCCAAAGTATGCTTTGGATTGGGGTTGTTTTTAAGCCGGAGGCTGAGAGGCAGAAACACTAAAAGCTCCTTGCCTTGACTTCATTTGTCAAAAAGCAGGACACGAGTTCTCAAATGGAGTAGTCCCTTCTCTCCAGGCAAAGACTGAGGATTGGAGTTCATCACCAACCTGAGGGTTCTCTATCCGAATCAGTCTGGGGATACCAGAAGAACCACAAAACAAAACTGGAATCTACCTTTCTACCCTCAGCACTGGCTTCTCATGTCCTGTGATAGATGACTTGGGTCCTTTTCCTTTGTTTTAGCTCTTCTCTGGTTTATTATTCTCTGTGGAGGATATTGTTCTAACCCAGATTACTAAACCACTGTGGGAATTCTTTATTCCCTGGTAACTCTCATATGCATTTGAAATACACATGTTAATAAGCTTCTGTCTGTTTGTCTCTTGTTAAATTGTTCCCAGCCCCCAGGGGCCCCAGTCAAGATTTTATACAGATAGAGGGAACTTTTTTCCCTCCATTATACCACACTGAAACTTCCAATATATAATGACTGAATGAGCAGACTTTTGGCCTTACCATATCCTTGAACTTAACTGAATATACATGACTCATGCAAGAAATTAGTAGAATATCTTACTGTTTTGGAATATTTGTTTAACTATGCAAAGATGTGTTGTATTTCTTTAACTATGTAAAGATGTGTTGCGTTTATGTTGCAGAATATTTGTTTACCTATGGAAGGATGTGCTGTGGGATAACCCTTTTGTATGCTGTGAATATATGTTGTTCTTATTGGTTAATAAAGAAGCTGCTTTGGCCTATAGCAAGACAGAACATAGCTAGGTGGGAAAGCCAAACTGAATATAGGAAGAAACAAGTGCAAAGTTAGGAGAGACACAAGCCAACTGCCCAAGAAACAAGATGCCAGCAGACTGGTAAAAACTATGGCCACGTGACAATGCACAGATTAGTAGAAATGGATTGATTTAAATGTAAGAGCTAGTTGGTAATAAGCCTGAACGATAGGCCAAACAGTTTCTAATTAATATTAAGATTCTGAGTGATTATTTAGAAAAGGCTGTTGTACAGGGTGGGAGAAAGAAACCTGTTTACAAGATGTGTTGCATTTGTTTATGTTGCAGAATATTTGTTTAACTATATAAAGATGTGTTGCATTTGTTTAATAATGTATTGCTGTTTTACCTTGTCTGCCTAAGGCAACTGATTGGTCTAATAAAAAGCTGAATGGCCAATAGCAAGGCAAGAGATATAGGTGGGACTTCTGGGCAGGGAGAGTCAGTAGGAGGAGGAATTTAGGATTGAGGGAGAAAGAAAAGGAGATAACAGGTAGATGTCAGGGTCAGACAGACAGACACAAAGGAAGCAGAAAAGTAAGGCATACAGAATGAAAGAAAGGTAAAAAGCCCTGAGGCAAAATGTAGGTGACCAGAAACAGGTTAAATTAAGTTAAAAGAGCTAGTTCGACAAGCCCAAGCTAAGGCCAAGCTTTCATACTTAACAATGTCTCCATGTCTTTATTTGTGAGCTGGTTGGTTGCCCAACGAAAATTCCATCTACACCTCACACTACAGCATAGTCAAACTCAGAGCTGTGGAACAAAGTTTAGAGATCACTACGTAAGATGGGAAGGGAGGGTCAGAGCTGCACCTTGATTAAATTTCTGTTTATTTTCCAGTTCAGGCTAGTTGTTATACTGTTACTAAGGACAATAGATAGCTAGAATGTGCTGGTTCAGAAGAGTTACAAAGTCATGCTGTCCTCTCAGTTGCAAACTTTAAAACATTTAGATATGGATGCACATGATTTCGTCAATTTAATAAAATGATATTAAATTTACTGGTGAATTAAAGTCTCATTTTTCTAGATTATCCATTTAAAATAAATTACAATATTTAAAAAGTGTGTTTTTTTGAGTTTTAATTTATGTGTATATGAAGTCACCATTTCATAAAAGATAATAAACAACTTAATTCAGTTATGTAGTACTCATTACAACCTGAATTTTCTAATGGACCTTTATAAGACCTCTTTCTCAAACCACTCCCATTCCATCCTCAGGATCTGAGGAGCTGTTTCTTTTTCTTGTGTATCTTTTAGAACTTTGCAGAGCTGAAGTCATGTATCCCATACATTTTTTTTTTTTTTGGTCTTTATCACTCAATGTAATTGTTTTGAGATTTTTTTTCCATTGTGTGGTTTGGTGAACAGTATTTGATTATATGGGTAAACCAGATTTTATTTATTTATTGGTGGTTTTCTGTTGCTGCTATAACAACCACAACCATGATGACTTAAACTAGCTCCCATCGTTCAATTTTCTTAGGTCAACTTCAAGCAATGAGAACTAGTTTACTGTTTGTGGTGGTGCCTGGGCTGGGCTTTTACCCAAAGGCTGTTGGGAAGAATGCTGGTTACAAACCTCACTCTGGTCAAGCAGAATTAGCACTGTTCCATGCTGCCTGTGGACTTAGCAGTTGCCTGGAAGTCTCTCATTGTACCTAAAAGTTACTGTTTAGTCTGCACTTGGCTATTGGCTCCAAAGCCGCAATAGCACAGAGTCTTTTTGGCTTTTCTTTAAAAGCTGGAGACTGAGCTTATTAGGCAAGCGCTCCACCACTGAACCACACCCACTTCTTAAAAGAAAGGACAAGAAAATTAAGAGAGTTTCACTGAGTTGCTCAGGTAGGCCTTGATTTTGCAATCCTCCTGCCTCAACCTCCTGAGTAGCCGAAATTAAAGGCCTGCATTAGCAGACTTGCTCCTTTTTCTTTAAATCTGGTATTTCTTTAGGCCACCTTAAAAAAAATTCCACTTTTTCGTGTGGCTGTGATTAAATTTGAGCCACCCAAGTAATCTCCTTTTAAGTATATCTTAGATTTTTATTTGCTAATATTTTATTGAGAAGTTTAAAATATGTTTTGAGAATGTCAGGCATGTAGGTAATGAAACAATCATATGTACTTCTCATGCTCCCCAGCTCCTAATCCCCCTTGGGCCCTCCATCTCAACTTCATCTCTTTTTCTGATACTCTACTAAGTCCAGTTAGTGCTGCCCATGTGTTCATGAGTGCGGGGCCATCCACTGGAACATGAGAAATCTGCCAGTAAGGAATGTCCCTAAAAAAAAGGTGGTTCGTCTCCCAGCCAATGGCTACTCAGTAAGGGGTGGGCCTAGAGATCTACTTAACCTATCCTAGGAATTTGACTGGTTTGAGCTTGTGCAGGTAAACACAGCTGCTGGGAATTCCTGAATGCAAGGGCCATGCCGTGTTCATCAGACAGCATTTCCTGACATTTCCTCCCATCCACCCGTTCTCGCGTTCTTTCTGCCTCTTCTGTGATGTTTCCAAGAGGTGGGGGCGGGAAGCTTAATTTATACGTCTCAGTTAGGGCCGAGTGCTCAGTATCTCATGCTCAGCACATTGACCCGTTTCACGCTGCTCCACTGAGGGCTGCCTACTGTAAAGCTGCTCTGACCAGGGCTGGGAGCAACCCTGGTCTATGACTATGAACGCATATACTTAGATGGCAGTTTGACAGCATAACCACGCGGGATGGCTAATCCTGCTTTCCAACCTGGCACATCAGGGAAGAGGGAGTCCGAGTTGAACTGCCTCTATAGAATTGGCCTGTGGCATGACTGTGGGACATTGTCTTGACTAATAATTAATGTGGAAGGGCACTCCTGACTGTGGCAGTGTCATCCCTGGGCAAGCACTCTATTTTGTGTAAGAAAGCTAAACAAGCCAGGGGGAGATAAACCAGTAATTAGTGTTCCTCTGCTGTAGTGATGTTTTATTTGTATTTTAATCTATGAAGCTTGCCTGAAGATCAGAGAGTAAAACAGCCCCACTGGTCAGCCTTACAGACCAGGCGGTGATGACACACACCTTTAATCCCAGTAGCCACACTAGTTTGCCATAGAAACCAGGCGGTAGTGGTGCACACTTTCAATTCCAGCCCTAGAGAGGAATATAAAACAGGAGGAATCCAGGCGGTGGTAGCGTATGCCTTTAATCCCAGCACTCGGGAGGCAGAGGCAGGCGGATCTCTGTGAGTTCGAGGCCAGCCTGGTCTACAAGAGCTAGGTCCAGGACAGGCTCTAAAAAAGCTGCAGAGAAACCCTGTCTCGAAAAACTAAAAAAAAAAAGAAAAAATAAATAAAACAGGAGGAGACAGCTCTCAGACACAGTCTCATTCTGAGATTCCTAGAGGCAGGATTGCCATTTTGGATTGAGGTAGAGGTAAGAGCCAGTGGCTGACTATTTTGGTTTTCTGACCTTCAGGTTGAACCCCAATATCTGTGTTCGGGTTTTTAATTAATCATGCTACGCTCTGTGGTCACTGCTTCAATTTCTGCCTCCTAGTGATTGCTTTCAGATTCCTGCCTTGGCTTCACTTGTTGGTAATCTATAAGACAAAGCAACACTTCTTCCCCATGTTGCTTTTGGTGTGTATCACAGGAACTGGAAAGCAAACAAGAACACCATTTAACACAATAACAGCTCTATTCCTAGGGTCTATGACCTCTCCACCTGGGAGCTTTTGACCACGATTACAGTACCAGGCATGAAGTTTCCTCTTGTGCAGTAGACCTCAAATCTGACCAGAATGAGGTTGGTTATTCCATAACGCTTTGAACCAGGGGGCACACTTTTCCTGGCAAGTCAGTTTTGCAACAAGAATAGTAGCCTCCATAATGCCTTTCAGCACTCTGGAAGCGAGCCAGCAGACACGAAGTTTCCTTGTCAGCTTGAGATCGATTGCTTTATGTCCTGCAGCAGAGTAACGGACCTTCAGCAATAGGGTCTTATGGCATAGTTACAGTGGCTAGGTAACGGTGATGGCAATAGCCTGTGTTGCTTTGGAGAGCTCTGGGACCTCTCTGACCAATAACTCAGAAGGCAGCCTATGCCTTGTACTGCAATTTCCCCTCAATAACCCATATATTCTAGTAATTCCACTTAAGCTTTACTTTGTCTAAAGTTGTACTTTGAAATTTCCTGACTCGCTAGTGGATTTCCATAAGGCTTCTTCGTGCATCCTTGGTGTTGGTGAACTCATATCCTACCACTTCCTCTTTCCTGTCACGTCCACCCCATCTCTGCCTGCTGAATCCGTAACTCCCCAGCATTCCTTCGTCTTTTCATTGCACACTTGTTCTACTCGTCCCCCAATTATTTATTTTAATTTGCACTGTGAAACAGCAGGCTTCCGTGTGGCTTTTACACCTCTTTACTTTTTTTTTGGTCTCGACTCCTCTTTTCATTACCTGATATTATCCGTATTCCCATGTCCCTCCTTGCAGAAGCCTTTCTGCTGCCAGTGGTCCTCCATGTCACTGTGGCTGTACCCGTAGTCTATTCTTTCCCCTCCTTTAGCAGTGTTCCCCCGCTAGAGCTGGAGAGATGGCTCATCCATTAATGGCGAGGCTTACAACCGAAAATATAACACTTTCCCCCCCTTAAAAGGCCCCATTTTTTAGTTTCCTGGGTTCCCTTGTGCTCCACATTAAACACAAAAGACACAAAAGAAAAGATTTAGAGCTGGGATCCACGTATGAGAGACAACATAAAAGTATCAGCATTTGCCTTTCTGGGCCTGGGCTGTCTCACTCAGTATAATTTGTCCAGTTCTATCCATTTACCTGCAAATTTCGTGATTTAATTTTTATTTACAGCTGAGGGATATTCCATTGTATTTATTTACCACATTTTTCTTGTCCATTCATCTGTTGATGGGTATCAGATTGTTTTCATTTATAAATTCCTATGAATAGAGCAGCAATGAACACGTATCTGTAAGCATCTCTGTAGTAGTGTGCTGACTGGTTTTATGTCAACTTGACATAAGCTAGAGTTGTCTGAGACTCAGGAGCCTCAAAAACATGTCTGCATACGTTCAGGTTCAGGCTGTAGTCAAGCCTGTAGGGCATTATCTTAATTAGCGATTGATAAGGAGACCCAGTTCACTGTGGGTGGGGCCATCCCTAAGCTGGGGGTCCTGGGTTCTATAAGAAAGCAGGCTGAGAAAGCCGCGATGGAAAACCCAGTAAGCAGCCCCTGCATGGCCTCTGCATCAGCTCCTGGCTCCAGGTTCCCGCCTTGCTTGAGTTCCAGCCCTCACTGCTTCGATGTGAACTGTGATGCTGAACTGTGAGGGAAACATATCTTTTCCTCTCCAAGCTGCTTTTGGTCATGGTGTTCCCTTACAGCAACCAGAGCTCTAACTAAGACAAGCAGGATATAAAATCGATTTGCTCTATGCCCAGTAGTGGTAAAGTTGGGCCATAGAGCATTTCTTTTCTTTTTTCTTTCTTTTTTTTTTTTAAATGTGTAGCCTAAGCTGGCCTTGAACTTTGTGACTCTCTTGCCTCCTTTAGCAAATTACTGGCATGTGCTTCCACAACTGGCCTGTATAGCATTTCTATTTCTAGTTTTGGAGACACCACCATCCTTATTTCCAAAGTAGCTGTACCTGTTTATATTTCATCCATCAACAGTATGTAAGAGTTTCCTCTTGGTTAAAGATTTTAATATTTGTTGATTTGTTTATGCATGTAGTGTGTGGATATGCCAGAATATGCATGTAGAGGTCAGAGGACAACTTGTCTCCTCCCACCATGTGGGTCCTGGGGATCAAATTCAGGTCATCGGGCTAGTCAGCAATCACTTTTAAAATCTGGCCAGCCCCTGGTTGAGTATTTTTGCATCTCAGTCTATGAGACACATGAGCCTCTGGTTCTCTCTGGACTGCCTGTACATTTTTTTGGTTCCAGGGAAATACTGCCTCATGACATAGTGCAAAAATGTTCCTTTCTGTTCAGTTGTCTTGAGGAGAAAAACGTATGTAAAGTTGATGTCTATTGAGTCTTCAAGTATTTGGTGGAATTTGTTAGGGCAATCTGTGCTTGGACCATCAACTTTTTGAAAGTTCTTCAATGACAAATTCAATTTAGTAGTCAAGGGGTTCTTTCAGTTTTCTGTTTTGGAACATTTTGATAACTTGTGGTTGAGAAGAACAGACCTCCCCCGCTGCCATGCTAGGCAAGCACACTTTACTAGACATAATCTATTTCTTTTAACTTGTAGAGTATTTTTTTTGAAGAGAAAATGTTTAAAATATTGAAGTCTAGGGTTTTTTTTCTGCTGTAGTTTGTGATTTTTATATCATCAAAAAATCTACAGTAGATTTGTTTTAGAATAGAGTGCTTGCCTGGCGTGCAGCAGGCCCCGAGTTCCATCCTAGGTACTGAAAGAGAAAGAAAAGGAGAGAGAGGGAAGAAGGGAGGGAGTTCTGTTCTTCTAAACCACAAATTATCGAAGTGTTCCAGAACAAAACAGAAAACTCAAAGAATCACCAACTATTAAATTAAATCTGTCATTTAAATGCTTCCATAAAGTTCCATGTTAATGTACAGAAGATAATAAACTTCAGGTCATTGTAATTTTTCCTTTTCTCAAGTTTTGGTAGCTTGATTCTAAAGTATGGTTTATTATCTATTTCTAATAATTTTTTTGTGTATGATGTGATGGAAAGATCAATGTTCATTTTTTCAAGTCCTAAACAGTTGATAACAGCACTGATAACTGATAAATCTTTTTTTGTGATATTGAGCCGCTTTGTTAAAAAAATTACTGACAGAGGTACACAGGTCTACGTGTGGGTACTCAGTTGTGTTCTACTGAATTGCTCATCTTCATTTGTGCCATTTCCATAGTCTTGGTTATTGTAATTTTGTAGATCTTGAGATCCTATCACATCAGTCTGCTAATTTATTCTTTTTAACAAATTATTTATTTAGTGTGTACCTGTATGTGTGTGTGTATACGTGTGCCACAGTGGGTATCTGGAGGTCAGAGGCCAACTTGCTGGAGTTTGTTCTCTCTTTCTTTTATGTGAGTTTCAGGTACCAAACTGAGGTTGGCAGGTTTGGTGGTAAATGTCCTGGACACTAAAGTATGCTGATAGCTTGCCTGGCGGAGTTCTCCTCATTCATATGGCACACCCTGAGCGGCAGTAGCATGCTAAGATAACTCACATATCCCTTCTAACTGCCCGCTGTAAATCCTTCCACCTTAGAAAGAGGGCAGAAAGGAAGACAGAAGGAAAACAGGATAAAGGGAAAGGGAATACGGGAAGAAAAAGAGGCTGCCATTTCTGAAGCCGTGTAAAGAAAATGCTGAAGCCCAGCATGATGGCGCACATCTGTAATCCTGTCACTTGGGAAAGTGTAGTCAAAGGGTTTCAAGTTCCAGGGTCAACCTGGACTCAGTAGGGAGACGGTGGAGGATGAAACCCATGTTAAATAAGGAGATGGCCATCTCTGCACATCTGTGGAGGGAGATGATTGCTCATCAGATTTGGCAAAGGAGAACTTACTTGCTTGATATGCTAGGTGGTATAAAAGCCTAGTGACAGCGAGCTAAAGATTTGATGAAGGGAAGGAGGGTGGAGAGGGTAACCCAATAGCGTTCTAATGGAATAGTTTGTAAAGAACAGCAGAGAAGTGGCCAGAAGCAAAGAGCTAATGAGTGAAGGGGTCAGCTGCTAAGTCACAAACACATCTTTAACATGCTTTATTATGGGAGCTGCAATAGCCGTTACTCCTGTGTAGCCACCTCTGACTTAGACTAACAAGATTTATTTCTTACTTTACATGTTTGCAGCTGTGACTTCGTAGGTATGGTTCTGGTTCAGATTGCCTGTCAAATTCAGTCACCATGTGGGTCATTTGATTCTGTGACTCTGGCTGAAGGAACAGCCACCAATGAGATGTGCCCTTCTTGTGGCACAAGGTCATGGCACAATGAGACCTGGCAGAATCAAACAAATTCATTATTTTCACTTAGATATGAGATAGGCTGTATTTTTCCATATACGGTTGGCTAAATAAGCAACATAACAAAGTTCAATGCCAGTGCAGTTGGAAGAATGTCCTGTATGCCAAGGGAAATCATATGGGACCCTCTTATAAAGAGGGAAGAGAGTTCGTGACCAGTATTAAAATGAACTATAGAATCTGTCCATTCTGTTTTGTACAAGTGTGGTCATACTGCTCATCTAGAAGCCCTTTCTCCACACATCACTGATCCTGGCATGCATCCTAGCTCTGGCTTGGAATCAGCTCCTGAAATATAATGACAAATGAAGAATGACTATACATAATTCATGTCGGTGATTTTAAAAACAATTTATCAGTTCCTGATGTCGCTGAAAATACAAAGCTTAACTCAGGATATCTTAGAAACTTATTTTAGAATGGGGAGGAACACGGGGACCATCTAGTTCAACTCTTATAGTTGACTTAGGGGTTGAAGGCATAGTCCTAAATATGGCAGTGTTGAGGGGTTAGGCCCTTGGGAAGATGTTGTAGGAAGAGAGCCTGCTTGTTTGTCCTGGCCGCCCAGCTAGCTTACACCCGAAATAATCACACAGAAACTGTATTAATTAAATTAATGCTTGGCCCGTTATCTCTAGCCTCTTATTGTCTAACTCTCACATCTTGATTTAACCCATTTCTATTAATCTGCATATCACCACGTGGCAGTGGCTTACTGGGAAAGATTCAGCATGTCTGTCTCTTGTAGTGAGGGTCTGCGAGCAGGCCTGCTTTTCATCCTGCCCGACTTCTGGCCACTGGCTAGCTTATGCCCCGAAATAACAACACACAATTTGTATTCTTTTAAACACTGCCTGGCCCATTAGTTCCATCCTCTTATTAGCTAATTCTCACATCTCTTGCTTTAACCCATATTTAATAATCTATGTAACACCACGAATGGTGTCTTACCGGGAAAGATTCAGCACATCTGACCTGGTGGCTGGCTTCATCTCATCTCTCTCCCTGAGGAGAGGCACGGCAGTCTGTCTCACTTAGGAGAGGCGTGGCATCTGTCTGAGCCATCTACCTCACTTCCTTCTTCCTGTTCTGTCTACTCCACCCACCTAAGGGCTGGCCAAGTCAGTTTCTTTATTAAAACAGAAGGCCCTCCCACATCAGTCTCTGGAGGCTCCATGGTGTCTCTCTTCTACTCTGCCTTTCTTCCTCCCAGCATTCAGTTCTGTCTTCCCCACCTACCTAAGTTCTGTCCTATCAACTAGGCCAAGGCAGTTTCTTTATTCATTTACCAATGAAAGCAACATATGGACAGAAGGACCACCTACACCAGGAAGTGATTGATTTATGAGGGCTCTTGACCTTATAAGTGGATAGAATTGTTGATAGGCTCATCATTTCTCTCTTCCCTCTCTTCCCTCTGCCATGATCTGAGCACCTTTGCTTAACTACTTGCTTTCCACAATGATGCTTGGCCTCAGGAACAAAGTGATGGGACCAAGGGAATCACACGCTGACATCTCTGAAGCCCTGAGACAAAATTCTTCTTCATTTCAGCTGATTTTTATCAGTTGTTTCATTTTTATAGCAATGGAAAGCTGACTAACAATCCAGCTCCCTTTATTTAACCAATAAGGAAACATGAGGACAAACGAGGCAGCTTGAACAAGGCAGCTTGTTCAAATCTCATTTGTGTAGGAAGGATTAGACTATGTGACTCAGGGAACTTTTATCTGTCCTCTCTTCTTCCAGAGAAAAAGGAACTCAGCTTACGTGGTAGTCCCTGGGGACACATAACTAGATCACAAGGCTAAAGCCTGCACCAAGGGGAAAGTTTCAGAGGGCTGTAAAGAGATTAGAACTGGTCACTTCACGTGGTGGTTTCCAAGGTGGGGTTTATATTGGATGGCTCCCTCTCCCGCTGCGTTTTCCCCTTTCTTTCTATTCTCCTCTTTCTCCAACATGACTAGGAAAAAAGAACCAGCTCTATTTACTCTTTCACTCGGCCAGGGGATCTTTGGTAAACTCAGCAGACAATATTGGGAATCCAGAGGATAGACAGAGTTAAACCCTGGTCTAGGCAAAGAAGCTTTGCTCTACACACTGTAGGGACATCTTAATACTTTAGGATGCTTACCAGGCTCTTGTCGGTAGGAATGGAGCTGAGTAATTAAGAAAAGAACTAGGGTCTTGAAAATCTGTCAACTTTTCCCTTTATAACTAAAAATTAATTAGCTTAATTTGTCATTATATACGCTATAACTTTAAATACACTGATAAGCAGGAAGAGCTGTTGTCTCTGAGGACAGGGTTCTATGGCTATTTCAGTAATGGAGAACATGTTTACCCTCTTGTTATTCATGCGATTTAGTATGTAAAAGAATACAAAGAGAAAAAGGGAAGGAAAAACCTTGGGTGATAAGAATGCCGTACATTGCTGTGCACAACACATCTCAAGGTTGGTCTATTCTGTTGTGTTCAATAGCACAGCTGAGCTCATGCAGTTCCAGCTCCTTCTCTTCAGGCTCTTTAGCTCCTAGCACAGTGCGTCACACATAATAGGAACTCAGGAAGTCTGTGCTAATGTTAGATTGGAGACATCTGATTAAAAGTTGAAGGTTAATGTAGGGGGTCTGTGATGGAGTCAGCAGAGACTTTAGTCACCAAAGGTAACACTTTAGTGCTGATGAAGCTCCGTGGCTTATGGTCTCAGTGGTGTGCAACATCGATCATTTCCTCAAAGTTCTCCAAGCAGAGAAACTCTCAGTCCTTTCATTCCAGCTCTATGCAGGTGAGGAGGCTTGTCTGCTGTTTGAACTGCAGTGGCAGTCAGGTCTCAAATCCAGTCCCTTTTCCCAAATGCAAAAAGAGTTTTCTACAAGGAGCACTCAGAGCTGCTGAAAGACTGAAAAAGACAGAAGATAAATTCACTGTTTTCATTAGAATGAACATGAATAATAGAAGAGAAAAACTGGAAGACAGGGACAGATGAACAGGACCTAGAGCCAATGGGTACTCATACTTTCTTATTTAAATTAAATTAATTAAAATTAGCATACAAGGTATTAGGTATGATAATATTTGTAGGGGTTTTCTAGATAAATAGAACTGATTGTGTATGTGAGAGAAAGAGAGAGATAGAGATAGAGACATAGAGAGACAGAGAGAGACAGAGAGAGACAGAGAGAGGAGGGGATTTATTAGATGGCTTATACAATACTGTTTGGATAGTCTAATAATGGCTGTTTACACAGACTGAGAATCCAGACTTACCTAGTTCATGAGACTAGACGTCTTGACAATTCTAATCTCTGTTTGCCACCCTCCTTTCCTCACTATCTTTTTTACCTCTTTTGATCTCCTTTCTAGTTTTTTAAAGGATTTACCTATGTATGTTTACATCCTTTTATATACACACATATACACATTATAAGCTAGAAACCAAATATGAGAGACAAGACATGTTTTTTTTTTCTCTTTTTAAAATTTGGGTTACCCCCTGTCTTACTTTTCTATTGTTCTGATAAGACACCATGACCAAGGCAATGTATAGAAGAAAGTTTTTATTTGTTGTCTTACCATATCAGAGGGATATGGCCATGGCCATCATGATGGGGATCATGACAACAGGCAGAAAGGCATGGTACTGAAATAGTAGCTGAGAGCTCACATATTGATCCATAAGCATGAGGCAGAGGGAGAGTTAACCTGGAATGTTGTAGACTATTGAAATCTCTATGTCCACACCTTGTCCAAGAAGGTTATATCTCCTAATTCTTCCCAAACAGTGTCATCAACTTGGGACCAAGCGTCCAAACATATGAGCCTCTGTGGTCCTTTCTCATTCAAACCATCATGATACTTTCAAGAGCCATACACATTTCCCTGAATATTTTATAATACTGTTTTTCATTAGTCATGTTAAAAAAATCCATTGTGCTGGGGATAGGGATCCTGATACAGGAACTCATTAGTTAGAAAGCCTTGCCAAGCTTTGAGCACCAGGTGGGATGAGTGATCCCCAAAATTCTTCCAGGAAACTCCTACAGCAAATAAATACCTTCAGTAATATACCAGGATACAAGATCAACTCAAAAAAAGTCAGTAGCCCTCCTATATACAACTGATAACCTGAGAAAGAAATCAGACAAACATCACTCTTCACAATAGCCACAAACAACACAAAATATCTTGGAGTACCACTAACCAAAGAAGTGAAAGACCTGTTTGACAAGAACTTTAAGTCTTCAAAGAAAGAAATGAAGAAGATACCAGAAGATGGAACAATCTCCCATGCTCTTGGATAAGTAGGATCAACATAATAAAAATGACAAAAGCAATCTACCTACCAAAAGCAACCTATAGATTCATTGCAATACCCATCAAAATCCCAACACAATTCTTCACAGACCTTGAAAGAACAATACTCAACTTCATATGGAAAAGCAAAAAACCCAGGATAGCCAAAACAATCCTGTACAATAAAGGAACTTATGGAGGCATCACCATTCCTGACATCAAGATACAGTAATGAAAACAGCTTGGTATTGGCATAAAAACAGACAATTTGACCGATGAAATCAAATTGAAGACCCAGATTTTAATCCACACACCTATGAACACATGATTTTTGACAAAGGAGCTAAAAATATATAATTGAAAAAAGAAAGCATCTTCAACAAATGGTGCTGGCATAACTAGATGTCAATATGTAGAAGAATAAAAATAGATCCATATCTATTCCCATGCACAAAACTCAAGTCCAAATGGATTAAAGAACTCAATATAAATCCGACCACAATGAACCTGATAGGAGAGAAAGTGGGAAGTAGCCATTAATGCATGGACACATGAGAACACTTCCTAAAGTTAACCCCAGTAGCACAAACATTGAGAGCAACAATAAATAAATGGGACCTTCTAAAACTGAGAAGCTTCTGTAAAGCAAAGGACACAGTCAATAAGACAAAAAGTCAACCTACTAAATGAGACAAGATCTTTACCAATCCCACATCAGACAGAGGACTGATATTCAAAATATATAAAGAACTCAAGAAATTAGACATCAAAATTCCAAATAACCCAATAAAAATGGGGGCACAGAACTAAACAGAGATTTTTCAACAGAAGAATCTCAAATGGCTGAAAGACACTTAAGGAAAGGTTCAACATCCTTAGCCACTAGGGAAATGCAAATCAAAACAACTCTGAGATACCATCTTACAATAGTAAGAATGGCTAAGATTAAAAACATCAATGATAGCTTATGCTAAAGAGGATGTGGAGTAAGGGGAACACTCCTCCATTGCTGGTGGGAATGCAAACTTGTATAATCACTTTGGAAATTAGTATGGCAATTCCTCAGAAAATTGGGAATCAACCTACCTCAGAACTCAGCACTACCACTTTTTTGCATATATCCAAAAGATGCTCAATCATGCTACAAAGGCATTTGTCCAACTATGTTCATAGCACCATTATTTGTAATAGCCAGAACCTGGAAACAACCTAGATGCCCCTCAACTGAAGAATAGATAAAGAAAATGTGGTGCGTTTACACATTCTAGTACTACTTGGCGGTAGAAAAACGATGATACCTTGAAGTTTGCATGCAAATGGATGGAACTAGAAAAAGTCATCCTGAGCGAGGTAACCCAGACCCAGAAAGAAGAGCATGCTATATACTTACTCATAAGTGGACACTAGCTGTAAAACAAAGGATATTGAGCTTGTAGTTCATGATTCTAGAGAAGCTAAGTAACACGGTGAACCATAAGAAAAACATACATAGATCTACCTGGAAAGGGGAAATAGACAACATCGCCTGACAAAATTGGGATCATGAGGGTGGTGGGAGTAGGGAGGGCAGAAAGGGGGAAATGAGGGATGAAGGGGAAGGGAGAGAAGAACATGAGGGAATGGGATGGACTAGATGGAGGAAGGACAGAGATGAGGGCAAGGAAAGATATATTTTGATTGAGGGAGCCATTATGGGGCTAGCAAGAAGCCTGGCACTAGAGGAATTCCTAGGAATCCACAAGGATGACCCCAGCTAAGCAAGAGGAGAGGGTGCTTGGACTGGCCTTGCCCTGTAGTTAGACTGATGAATATATCTTAAATATTACCATAGAACCTTCATCCAGCAACTGATGGAAACAGAGGCAGAGACCTGCATCCAAGCACTGGACTGAATTCCCAAAGTCCAGTTGAAGAGTGGGAGGAGTGAGAATATGAGTCAAGAGGTCAAGACCATGATGGGTAATCCCACTGAAACAGTTTACCTGAGCTAATGGGAGGTCACCAACTCCATCTAGACAGGGAAGGAACAAGCATATGTCCAAATATATCCTCTGAATGTGGGTGACAGTTGTATAGCTGGGGCAGACTGCAGAACCACTGACAGTGGCACCAGGATTTATCCCGACTGCTTGTACTGGCTTTTTGGAACCCATTCTTTTTGGAGGGATACCTTGCTCAGACTAGATATAGTAGGGAGGGCCTTGGACCTTCCCCAATGTAATGTGCCTTACCCTCTCTGAGGAGAGGATGGGGGGTGGGGGAGTAGGTGGAAGGGATGGGTGGAGGGGAGTGAGAGGCAATTGGGATTGGTATATAAAATTAAAAAAGATAGTTTTCTTTCTTTCTTTCTTTCTTTCTTTCTTTCTTTCTTTCTTTCCTCCTTTTTTTTTAACAAAGGTTACTGTTTGAATTGTTGACTTGAGTGTCATTAAGAAAAATTACTAAATTGGATTAGGACAGAATTTACAACAGATTCTGAAGTTTTCCTACATATATTTTGCAATTTTATACCACATATTTACATAAAGGGGCCTTCTTGATAGTAACAACTATAAAATCAGATTATTTATCAACCCTGAATAATATTGAAGATATTCTGGGTACTATGGTATCGAATAGTCACCCAAGATTTAATTCTTGGTTAAAAATCACATTATTGTACAAATTTTCTTTAATCTTAATCACATAATGAATATATATATCGCAAAAATTGTTTTAAAATAAATTACTGTATGATTTATTATCAGTTTATGTTTGATTTGTGTGCCAATTTCAAATACGTACACATGTAGTTCCACAAGATTTCTGAGGGGATAAGAGACAGCAAGTGGTAGCAGTTTAAGAAACCTTTCTTTGCTGAACTTTCTTCTATTTTGCTTCTCTAGGATCCCAATCCCCTTTCCACTGTAGCAGTTTCTAGTGCTGGTGGGAGGAGGGCTTTCTCTTAGCAGGACAACAGAAGCCAAAGAAGGAACACTTCCCTTCCCTAGATCTTGCAAGGAGGACATGCTAAAAGCTTAAAACCAGGATGTCCGTGTTATCCAGTTATCCCCCTCCTGGGCAAAGACCTGAAGGATTCCATCTTCCACCACAGAGATAGCTGCTTATCCATGTTTGCTGCTCTATTCACAAAAGCAGAGAAATGGAGCCAGACTGGATGTCTATCAACAGAGGATTGGAAAATGAAATCATGGTACATATGTATCCACTATTTCTCCAACTCTCACGTTGAGTTAGAAGTTTGAGAAGTTGGGCAGTAGAACAACAGGACGCTCTGGTTGATACCTTGAAGCGCCAAGGCCCCCTTTCTTTGTGTCCTCACCAACTGACTAGAGCTCTTCTCTGGCGCCCTGAGGTAGATCTGGGAAGGGGTGAGTTTAACACCCATTTTGTCTTAACACCACATAAAAGCCTTTGTTCTCCCTCATGCTAGACCTATAAGGGCTCATGCCAGCCCTTTACGCTGTCCTACTGGGAACTATTTGTGAATGTGCCATTTCTTATTTACTTGAAATGTTTTTCTTCCCTTTTCACTCTCCTACTTGTATTTTGTCTTCAGTTCTGACCCTTTAGATTTATGTAATAGCTGTTCAATGCTTCAGAGTTAGGTTTTTCTTAACTTTGTAGTGTGAACTTCATTTTCATTACATAGATGACTATAATTTAATATGTTGAACTGAATTTATAACCTACTCTTTCCAAACTTGTTTCTAGTTCTACATTCTCTCAGTTAACAATGTCACTTACTTACTTTTAGCTTCCAAGTCAGAAAACAGTGAGTCATCCTGAATCATCTCCCATTTGGGACATTCCATACCCAGTTCAGTTACTGTACAACACACTCTTCAATTCCCTTCTGTGCATTCTGTTTCTTTTCTTGCTTTATCACAGGTTTAAATGTAGAGAACTCCTATCTCCTTCCAAATGGTTTCTAATTTTAAAACTCATTCTCTTTAGTATAACTCTGCTCACCAAAATAATCTTTCTAAAACAAATGTGACCATTGCTGTAGGGTAGTCATCGGAGAAGACTGTCTTGACATGGGTTTAAGCCAATTGAAAGTCTTTATTATCTTACCAGTGACTATACTGGGTATTCAGAATCCCAGTATAGTCCCAAGCCTTTCTGATGATGATCTCTTATGCATGATAAACCATGTTTTGGGTTGACATACTTCGGTTAACAAGAACAGTTAGCCAAGATTAGAACTACAGAAGCTAAAAAGCAAGTTTAATACATTTAGAGACTATGAAAAAGTTCCAGAACTATGGACTTTGATGGATAAGATATTTATTTTAGTTTTGACTGGTGGTGCTATCTACATAATGATTTTTTGCAGCCTAAATGGTACTTCCATCATGGAGTCAGTTGTGCTAAGGACTAGGCCTACTAAGGTTGGGATCCCTGTTAGGAGCATCTCTTCTTTCCTTTGCTGACATCATTCTGAGGTCCTTTAAGCTTTCAAAATGCAGCACATCTTCATACACAGTTTGAGACCTATCACTTCCCTTTAGCTTTTTATATGCATACATGTAGCTTTTTCACTTTGATTATAATAAAATTAAAGTAACTCTGTAGGGAAAGATAGCAGGAAGCATGGAGAAATATAGAAATTAATTTGTTTAATTATTTAATCGTACAAGCATTTAGCAGAACACCTTCTTTGTGCCTTGCAATCCTCAAGGCAGAGGAGGATTCAATAACTGATCACCGGAACTTTATTATCTACTTGGGAGATAGGACATAAAAAAATTCAGCCTGTATCAAGACATAAAAAAGTTAAATAAGTAGCAAGTTTGTGGCTAAATGCCCCTCCAAATGGTAATAATCCCTCAACCCAGACAAGAGAGGCACATAGAAAAAGCAGGTAAAAGATGTGCCATGAGAAAGACCATTTGGCCTTTGTCTGCTTTAAGACACTCTGTTAGGATGTTAATTTTAGAGTTTTGATAAGACTCTGTCAAAAGCAGCTTCTTCCTTTTTTTGCAAGATTATTTAGAAAGTTATTTATTGGGGAGTTGTAGTCAGAGGCTGCTTGTTTCTTCCTGGTTACCCAGACTACAAAATAATCACACAGAAACTGTATTAATTAAATCACTGCTTGGCCTATTAGCTCTAGTTTCTTATTGGTTAGCCTTTGCATCCTAAACTAACCTATCTCCATTAATCTGTGTATCACCACGTGGCTGTGGCTTACTGCCAAGGTTCCATCATGTCTGTACCCTGCAGTGGCTACATGGCTTCTTGTTCACTCTGCCTACTCTCTCTATATATATCTCTTCCAGCCTGGCTATATTCTGTTAAGCCAATGGCTGAAAGCAGCTTCTCTATTAACCAATAAAAACAACACATATACAGAAGGACTTCCCATACCAGGGAGTGGCCTGATACTATTTAAATTGTCTAAAATTTAAAATGTGTAGGTTATATCTTTAAAGAACTGGATTGGGAATAGAAGGCTGTGTATATTTCTCTTTTGTTATGGTTCCAGGGAGTTAAGTTTAGCACCCCTGGCTGGCCCCTGAGAATTAAGTTTTACTCCCTTGGATAGAAAAATCAGGTTGAATGATATCCTTCCTACTGTGCTGCTCCCCCTCAAACCATGAGCTGCTGGAGACTGGTCCTCACAGAAGAGTAAGAGATTCTTGTGGGGAATGTCTAATTTCTTTTACCCTTGGGAGTTCATGAGTTTAGAGAGAAGCCCACAGACAGTTTGGACTTTTTAGGACATTTCCAGTTGCCCTTTCTAACTGGGCTTACCTCCCTAAGGATATAGGAACAAGTTGATCTGTCTAAATATTTGTGAAGTATAATTCAAATGATGAACACTTAGCTTTCCTCACACTCAAGAGTTTGTGTCCTGCCATGGTGGCCCAGTTGTGTGTCATGATTCTCGAGTAGAAGAACTGTGTCAAATCATTACACACTCCTGTGTTTAGTTTGTGTCTTCAATGGAGATATCATGTGCTATGTCTGGCCTTAGCTTTCCTTAATGGGAAAGTTTTAAACTTTTTTTCTTTTTCTGTTTTTGGTTTGGGTCTCAAAATCTCCTTTTTGGTAACTGATCACAATTGCTTTCCTTCCAGATACCCACACAGCCATTCAATTAGACTTCCTCTCCTCAGGGCACCAACCTTTTATTATAAAACAAAATGAAACAAAAATGACACCTAAGTTGCTCTTCTTGATGCTTAGTGCCACTGCCCAATTCTAATAACTTGCTATTGTTTTATCTTCTGAAGTTCTTTATCTTTATTTATGTGTTTATTTCCACCCTGACATTTTACTTGGATTCTCATCGGAGAAGCCACTTCTGTCCCACTGTCTCAAATAAACAACAGTGCATCTATCAACTAATTACATATCAATCCCTACAGCCTCGGGTATCTCCGGATTTCTTAAATTGCTTTTGATTTCAGGAAAGAGCTTTTGAAAATGTTTCCCCTAAAATTATTTAACAATTCTACCCTTGCAGAATCTGAGACTTTGGAGGGTTAAATGACTTCAGCATATCTGACTAAATACTGAGCTGACTTAGGGAAGTTCGGAGATTGCATAGCAAGATGGCAATCGTTTTCTCTGCCTAATAAGAAATAAAGCTTTGAAGTGTTAGAACAGTCCTAACCTGCACATATCTGTTTGGTTTCATTGTAGAAAAGAACTGGGGGCCACTGATATTACTAAAATGTGTGAATCTATTTCCATAGTCAGAGCCCTGCAGGATGCAGCAGAGACTTAGAGTGGTCTTGGTTTTCATGAGATGTTTTTAGTCCGTTGGCTAGCAGCATCCTCCCAATCAGGGGCACCTGCCTCTGATTTCAGCTGAACTAACACCTATAGAAATTTTTAAGAATAAGAACCAACAAATAGACTGTGGGAAAACTTGCCTTGTGAATGGAAGCACAGGATAATGAACATGTTAAAATGACTCCCATGTTTTATGCATGATGGTCCTGTAATTAAAATACATCCTGAAGGAGAGCTTGCATACACTAATATAATGACGGAACAAAGTGTGTTATTAGATATCTGCAGGCCATATTTCCCCAGGGGGAGTGTGACATTTGGCTTATTTTGCTTCCTCAACAATTCCTTGCCAGGGGGCTAGTGGTTTGCTTGCACCAATGAACCCCTCTTCTAGGAAATTTTCTTCATTGTCCACATGGTGTGGACCTATCAACAGCTCCACAACACACTAATTTCAAAACAGTGTTTTATGATATCTTTAATTATGACTACCCCAAAATGTTGATGTTTGCCAACATTCCCCAGTCTTATAAGGATCCTTTGAGATCTTTCACGTTCAACAGTTTTGCTCATGGGCTCTCAAGGCCCCACGAGCACTGGAGAAAGATCTTCCCAGAAGGAGAAAATTTACATTTGAAGAATATATAGATCCAACTGCAGTTGGTAGAATTTTGTTACAACACTTTTTATCATCTGATCCTCAAAAGGACCCCATGGAGTAAGAATAAATATTATCTTACAAATACAGAAGGTAGAAACAAAACACTTCAATGTCAGATTACAAATTAGGATTATTACTTATGCTTTTTAAGTGTTAAAGTTGACTAAACTTGGGTTTTTGATGGAGGCGGGTCTTCTATCAATTTGTTGATTTCATTGGTTAATTAATAAAGAAAATTGCTTGGCCTAATAGGCTAGAAAATAGGTGGGTGGAGTAGACAGAACAGGAAGAAGGAAGTGAGGTAGATGGCTCAGACAATTGCCCTGTCTCTACAACCAGTTGCGATGAAGCCAGCCACCAGGTCAGACATGCTGAATCTTTCTGGGTAAGACACCATTCATAGTGTTACATAGATTATTAGATATGGGTTAGTCAAGATGTGAGTAAGAGGCAGAAAATGGGCCAGGCAGTGTTTAAAAGAATACAATTTGTGTGATGTTATTTCGGGTAAAGCTAGCTGGGTGGCTGGAAGCCGGGTGGCGGGAAGCCGGCCTGTAGCTCCTCACTACAGGTTTTCATAAATGAAAACTAGCTAAGAAGATTTTCCGCTCAGTGTATTTGTGGTTGAAGAGTTGGGCTGCCGTCGTTGGGCTATGCACTGCACAGTTCTGAAAAAGTGTGTAAAAAGCCAGGCAGGCGGTGGTGGTGCATGCCTTTAATCCCCGGTGGATCTCTGTGAGTTCGAGGCCAGCCTGGTCTACAAGAGCTAGCACCAGGATCAGTCAGGGCTGTTAAACAAAGAAACCCTGTCTCGAGAAACCAAAAATGCAAAATAAAAATATGTGTAAAAGCCTCTATTACACTTGTTCATGTGAATTCAGTGCTATTCTCCCACAGTCAAGGAAAAACAACTATCCTCACATTATTCCTGCTTTATTGTATCACTGACCCTCTGCTTTATAATTATAAATGAATATGAAAGTGTTGTGAGTTTCTAGTGTCTATACTCTAGTGTTATGTGTAGAAACTATATTCTTGGCTATTTTTATTACATACAAGTAGCCTTAAGATGTAAGTACACTAGTTCCTGAGATAATAAGTTGTATGTGTACTATTGAAGTGTAAATGCAGAGAGATAAAACATACCATACTTTTATTTATATTCTTTAAAAATTTAAACCTTTAGTTTCTTTTTCTATGTATTGGTGTTTTGCCTGCAAATGTCTGTGTACCATATGCATGCAGTGCCAGTGGAGGCCAGAAAAAGGCATAGGATCCTCCACTCTAGAAGAGGGGTCCCTTAGGTGTTACAGATAAGAGCCTCCAGGTAGGTGCTGGGAATTGAACCCAGGTCCACTGGAAGAGCCACTAGTGCTCTTAACCACTGAGCTATCTTTCCAGTCCCACCCCCAGCGTACTTGTATATGGATGAAGCAGACAGATCTTTCTCTGCAGTGAGAGTGGGTGAGCTGATTATGTCTTGGGGTCTTTAACTCTGCTTCGGGGGAGTGTCTTCAGGAGTCCTGAGGTGGGGAATTACAGGGTTTTCTCTGCTCGGCATGTGGTTACGGGGCCGTGCAAGGCCGTGTCCAATTTTATAAAAACCATGTTAGTGTTAAAGTGCTCATGAGAGGAAAGGGAAGTGTCTGAACACCAGTCAGGCTTTTGCTATGCCATTGTACAGAAATGGATTCACAGCTGTATGACCAAGGCCATTACTGCCAAGTTCAAGGGCTAGGGATGGAGAATATTCAAGGAGCCACTGGCAAATGTGCCCTTGACCCCAAGGACAGTTTAAAGAGAATTATACAGAAGTCTAATTTAAATAACAATTTACATAACAGGCACATTCACTGCTTTCTCATGGTTCTTCAGGAGCTGATTACAGCCGTCTCAACTGATTCCAGATACCTTCGTTGACACCATGTTGTTTAACCCTTTATCTGGCCCTTTTGGCTTTTATTCTCTTTAGGTTTATCTGCACGATATCAAAAAGTTCATGATTGTTTTGCACATTTCCCAAATTCTAAAAAAAGACATTAAAGATTTGCTAAATCATCCTCCTTACTAAAATAAAATATATTGCTGGGCATATTGGTACATACCTTTAATCTTAGTACTGGTCAGACAGAGGCCGGGGTATCTCTGAGTATGAGGCCAGGCTGATAATGTGACCCTGTCTTAAAAAGTGTGTGTGTGTGTGTGTGTGTGTGTGTGTGTGTGTGTGTGTGTATGTGTGGCCATAGGTGTGCACGGTTTTGCTGATGCCCTGTTTTGTTACTCTCCACTTTACCTTTGAGACATAGCTCATTGAATCTGAGCTATGTTGGCAGCCAGCAAACCCCTTGATCCTCCTGTCTTTGATTCTCAACAGCATTGAGATTACTGGCTTTGTATACGGGCACTGGCGATCTGAACTCGGGTCTTCATGTTTGTCCCGCAAGGGCTCTTATACACTGAGCCATCTGCTCAGCACCGTTCTTATGTTGAAATAGAGCATATAGTCACATGCTTGAAAAGCGATAAAGGCATGTAGTGAAAAATCTACATTCCACTCTGTTCTCAGACATCTAGCTCTCCACCTTAGGAACAAACTGTGCTGTTAGTTTTGTTAACATGCTCCCAGAATCGCCTAATTGTGTGCTAGCATGTGCAAATATAGTCTACTTCTTCAGGCACGTAATAAAATACTCTCCCTCAAAACACGTTTTGGCTTTAGAAAACTTAACATTTAAAATTATTAAAATTATCAAATATTTAAAACCATCAAATTATATATTGTTTCAAAAAAATCCTCACTAAATCGTGTGGCTACAGAATACTTCGCTGGACAGGGTTCACAAGGCCCCTGCTCTTGCTGAAGAGTTGCTGAGGAGTGAGAGTCAGTTTTCTCCAGGGACAAGCCTGTGATACATTGTCTGTGCTTAAAGTGATCAGTCCTGTATCCAACAGTGTAGAAAAAAAAACCTCCAATAATCTGGTAGAGACTCAGATTGGACAGCGCTGAATTGAACTTTTAGCGAAATGTGTCTAAGGGTAGACATCTAGCAGGTGGCAGGAGCTGAACTGACAAACAAGTTTGATGTGCTTTTCCTGCTGTGATATTGTTTCTGAGACATGTTGTTGGAAAGCCGTGTTGATGAATTAAAGATATAAGATAAAGGATTCTATTTTGAGAAAGAAAAGTACAATCCTGTAACACAGGATATAAAGCAAGAAGGATTTATAAATTTTTAATAGCTATCAGAATGAGGTTCTCAGCTGGTCAAAGATTCATTCGTCCTTTATTCTTTTAAAGTGATGTCTTGAGAGTACTTCACTTCCTTTAAATTAGTTTACTGTGTTATTGGTAGGACCATGAATCCTGCTTTCCTGCCCTATTCAGAGCCCAAGTCATGACCATGCTTTCTCTTCCAGTGAGATTATTATAGGATCAAGGCCAAGTGGATGTCAGAGAAAACAGAACTTTAATAAATGGAATGTCTGGAATCTTATAGCAGAGAGTTTAAAGACAAAATGAATATATGACTTTGAAGCAAAGGCTGTTGGATGTGTAAGGAGAGGATGGACCTTCTGTTTGCTTCTTCAATGTTGTGGTGGAATTTTGACCCCTACTTTCCTTCACTGGCTCTTGCAACCCAGAGAAGACAAAGAGCATGCTGATGAGGTTGAGGAGGAGGGCTATCTAAGGCAGCGTGCCATAGTATACCTAGCTAATTCTGAGACGGTGTTTAAGACCAAACCTTGTGTGCAGGTAAGAGAAAGAAAGGAGGAAAACTGATTCTTGACATCAGCAGGCTGCTGAAGCTGGATCCTGCTTGACTGAGGATCCCTGTAGAACCCCCCTCCTGCCTCCAAATTGCCCATCAGCCTGACAGAGGAAGGTGGTATTTACCCACTGGTTTCCTTCCTCCTTGCACCAACCTTGACCCATAGGTTGTAATCACCCATGCTTTCAGTGTGATCAAAGAAGCATCAAAGCATGAATAGGTGATTTTGACACAGTGGGGTGGGGAGAAGAGCTGGTGGCAGATACATCCTGTGCAGCCTCACAAGGCTCTGTATCTAGAAATTCTGAATGATGATTTTATAACCAGAGACACTGTTTTGTTTTCTCACTAGATTCTCCAAATTATGGAGCTATCTTGGGCTATCAGATTGGATAACAAACTTAGTTATCATGTAATGGCTAGGGCAACAATCCAAAAGGTTCCAAAAGAGTGTGGGCTACGTCATTGTGTACCTTCTGTGCTAGGTGCTACACTCCATTTCAAAGATGGACCAACATATCTGGTAAGGTAATTGATGTGAAGGTTCTGCCGGTGCTCAGTGATGGGTCTAGGATTCAGTTCCGAGTGTGGAGTGAAAAGTCCAGATTCTTCATGCTATTCCTAGGTCTTGGTGCTTAAAAGGAGAGAACAGAGCTCAGGATAATTAGTGATGCATGATGATGATGATGATGATGATGATGATGATGATTATTATTACTATTATTGCCTTGAGTTCTCTGGGTTGCGTGAAAAGCTCAACTGTGTCTACTGCTAGGTACCAGAAATGCTCTCTCAACATTTTACCACTCTGGAAGCTCTGTGTGGTCAGGTGGGTAGAGCTGGCTGAGCTCTGTGTGGTCAGGTGGGTAGAGCTGGCTGACTGGAATAAGGATTTTTGTTGTTGTTGTTCAAGTGTGTGTATACTTGCCATAGCATGTGTGTGGAGCTCAAAAGACTGCTTCAGGGTTTGTTCCTTCCTCTTTAGACGGTTCCAGGGATTGCACTGAGGTCATCAGGCGTGTGTGACTTTTACCTGCTGAGCCATCTCTCTGGCCCTGCCATTTCTTTGTAGGGAGATTTTGATTATAAATATAATTTATTTGGGATTATAATGAACCTTTTTAAGTTATTTATTTCTGCTGGCTTTAATTTTGGCCAGTCATGAGCATTTGGAAACTCACCCATTTTTTTCCTTTAGGTTTTCCAACATTTTTGGAATATATGTTTTCAAAGTATTCCCTAATGATGTTTTAGATTTTATTGGAGTTCATAATCATAACACCCCGTTTAACCTTTAAATTTTGTTAATTTAGGTGTTCTTTTTTGTGTAAGTTTGCCAATATTGTTAACCTTTTCAAAGTACCCACTCTTTGTTTAATTTCGTATACTGTTCTTTGAGTCTCTGTTTTATTAATTTCTACTCTATCATTTCTTGTCATCCATTAGAGCCATGAGGTATATTATTAGGTTGTTTTATTTGAAGTCTCAATTGCTCTTTTAAGATATGAATACATAGGTTCAACCTTTATTCTTTGAGCTATCTTGACTGTGTCCCTGAGGTTCTGGTAGATTTTACCTTCATTTTCATCATTCAAAAGTGTTTTGTTTTGTCTCCACGTGTCTTTGTACTCTCAGTAGTCTCTCTGACTGTTGATTTCTAATTTTTTTCTGTTATGATCTGATAGGATACAGGAAATTATCTTTTATTTGTCAGGATCTTCTTTGTGGCCCATAATGTGATCAATTTTGGTGAAGGTTCTATGTGCTTCTGGGAAGAATGTGGATGCTCTCTTTGTTGGTTGGAATATTCTGTATATAGCTCTTAAGTCTAGCTGGTTTACAGTGTAACTTAATTTTGAAGTTCCTTTGCTGACTCTTAGTTTGGAAGATATACTCTGACATCAAAGCGAGGGATTAAAGTCTGTCAGTATAATTGTGTCAGGACCTATGTGGTCTTTTATGACTTTTAGTGTTGCTTTTTTTTCTTACAAAATTTGGGTCTATGGTATTTAGTCCATAAAAGGTCATAGTTGTTAATGTCTTCTTGTTATCTTGTTCCCTTTTAAATATGTGGTGCCCTCTTTAACTCTTTTGATTAATTTTGGCTTGAAGTTTACTATACCAGATAAAAGACTAGCGACACCTTGTTTACAGTGTCTGTTTGCTTGGTAGCTTGATCTTCGTTCTTTGATGCTGTCTTTGGTCATCTTGTGCTAGGTAAGTGTGATTTTTGGAGACAAAAGAATGCTTCTTGCTTACTTTCTCCCACTTTTTTTGGTGCTGAGGATTAAATAAAGGGCCTTGGATATTCCAAACAAGCACTCTACCCCTGACTACAGCCCCATCCCTTTTCTATATGTTAAACTACACATATATGAATCAACTTTTAGTTTCTGATGTTGTATGGTCAATATAACATAAAATGACTACATCTGGGTGTCCAGGTGTTTTTAGAAAGTGAAGGTTTAAAAAAGCAACAAGGACTTCAAGAAAAGAAAAAACCATCTTCACGAGCAGTATAAAGCTGTATAGAGAGTGGGTCATGTTTCCTTTTGAAAGAGAAGGTTCCAAAACCTCCTAAAATACAATTTATGAAAAGAATCCAGAAGTTTTTTAATGATTCCCTCTGTCACTAAAAGGGATTTGCAATCAAAGCATTGCTTCCAAATGTGTCTTCTTGGAAAATATCCTTTTTATTTTAAAATTTAGGTTCTGGGAGCTTTTCTGTTTAAACTATTCTCAGAAATAATGGGTGTGAGGACCAGGTAAGTCAGTGTAAGCTGTGATGAACGAGAAGATAGAGGCTTATGTTTTCCTCCCTGAAGGGTGGTTTATGAGCGAAGACGCTGCTGAACCACTGCTAACAGGAGAGGCCTGTAGCAGAATCTCTAAAGGAAACTGAAACAAACGACCCCAGTGGAAACATAGACAGTACGGGTTATAACCCTCCAGCAGCTTCATTTTTAAAACACTGGGAATTGAGACAGCTAATTTTCCCAAGTTGTATTAAAGTTTGGAAGAGTTTAACAGAGTAGAGCATCTCTCAGAGACATCGGCCCAATCATGCCTCAGTGTATCTGGTCGGCATGGTCCTGAAAATTTATCACCAGAGAAATGCAAATGAAAACAACTCTGAGATTCCATCTTACACCTGTAAGAATGGTCAAAATCCTTGTCCCGTAGTCAGACTGATGAGTATCTTGAATATCACCATAGAATCTTTGTCAAGTGACAGATGGAGATAGAGACAGAGACCCACATCGGAGCACTGGACTGAGCTCCCAAGGTCCAGTTGAAGAGCAGAAAAAGGGAGAATATGACCAAGGAAGTCAGGACCACGAGGGGTTGGTCCACCCACTGAGACAGTGTGCCTGAACTAATGGGAATCCACTAAATCCAGCTGGACTGGGACTGAAGGAACATGGGATCAAACTGGACCCTCTGAATGTGGCTGACATTTGAGGCAGACTGAGAAGCCAATGATAATGGCACTGGGATTTATCTCTACTGCATGTAATGGCTTCTTGGGATCCTATTCTATTTGGATGCATAACTTCCTAAGCCTGGATGGAGAGGGGAGGGACTTGGACTTCCCACAGGGCAGGGTACCCTGCCCTCTTAGGACTGGAGGGTGAGGGGGGATGGTGAATGGAGGAACGGGAGGGTAATGGGAGGAGGGGAGGAAGTTGAAATTTTGGTTCCTATTATTTATAAAGTAATAAAAAATTATCAGAGAAAAAGGAGTGGCCAAAACCAAAAACACTGATGACAACTTATGCTGCAGAGGTTGTGGGGAAAAGGGAACACTTCTGCATTGCTGGTGGGAATGCAAGCTGGTACAACCCCTTTAGATATCAGTGTGGCGATTCTCAGAAAATTAGGAAACAACCTTCCTCAAGACCCAGTAATACCACTTTCGCATATATATACAAAGGATGCCCAATCGTGCCACAAGGACATGTGCTCAACTATGTTCATAGCAGCTTTGCTTGTCATAGCCAGAATCTGGAAAGAACCTAAATGCCCCTTGATGGAAGAATGGATAAGGAAAATGTGGTACATTTACACAATGGAGTACTACACAGCAGAAAAAAATGACAGCTTGAATTTTGCAGGAAAATGGATGGAGCTAGAAAACATTATTTTGAGTGAAGTAATCCAGACCCAGAAAGACAATTATCACATGTGCTCACTCATAGGTGGGTTTTAAACATAAAGCAAACAAATCCAGCCTACAAACCACAATCCCAGAGAACGTAGACAACAATGAGGACCTTAAGAGAGACATACATAGGTCTACTCTACATGGGAAGTAGAAAAAGACAAGATCTCCTGAGTAAATTGGGAGCATGGGGACCTTGGGGGAGGGTTGAAGGAGAGAGGGGAAAGCCAGGGAAGGGAACAGAGAAAAATGTAGAGCTCAATAAATATCAATAAAAATGTATAAAAAATAAAATAGAATAGAATAAAATAAAATATTTTCTCAGATGGGAAAAAAAGAAGTTTGAGAGACACAATTCATTGTCTTAAGCCTCATAGTTTTGGTGATGGTTATGCAAGAGAAAATGATACTTAGAACCAGAATGCGACACTGGTATTTTTGCTTTCTCTGTTGAGAGGAGCCATTTCTCCTCTTCCTTCTACCCCCTCAATAGTTCTATTCCTTTAAGAGTTCTGACTTGTCATGAAGGTCTCAATTTTAATGTTATTCTTTGCCAGATTCCAAGACCTCATCCTTTACATCCACATTGTTAATAAAATGCATGGCTTTAGTGGGTGGTGTACACCTGTTATCCCAGCACTTGGGAGAGGAAGGCAGGAAGATTAGGATTTCAAGATCATCCCTGCCTACATAGAAAGTTTGAGACCAGTCTGCGCTAAATGAGACAGTCTTAAAAATTATTAAAACCCAAACCAACCAATTAACCAAATGAACTCATGGCTTTGATTTATTGAAACATTCATGTTCCTTCTCCATGTAAGCTAAAATGTGAGTGCTCTGAAGCTTTTGACCTTGATGAGTGTCTCTCTATTCTCCCACTTCCAGTATCTATTTAATTGGAATGTGGTTGTACCAAAGTCAGCATTGGTTAGAGCCTTCAGGTTACCTAGTCTGCCGTATGGTTAGGTATGAAGTCGCCATCCAATGTTCTAGAGTCTTTCTTAGAAATAGCTTTATTCTAATTCTCTTTCACAAATCAATTATGTGTGCTGCTTGGGACATTGTAGGAGGAAATGCAAAGTTTTGGGTTATCACAGCAGTAGCTTGATGCGGTAGGTACCACTGCTTTATTTTCACATTGAAGGCCCTAGAAACCTTGTAGGTAATGCATATTTGTAAATGATTAGTATGTGTGTGTACGTAGAAACATACTTAGAAATGAGTGAAGCTGTATTTCAGGAAAGCACAAGCCAATTTTGCTTAGTCATGCAATTCTAAATTATGGCATTTAAAATAATTTGAAAATATGCTAGAATCTAGAAAAAAATATTTATTTATTTATTTTTGGTTCTTCTTTTTTTCTTTTAATTTTTTTTTTAACTCCCATCCACTGTTTCCCCTTATTTCCTCCCATAACCCATTCCCTTCCACTCCTCTAAAAGGGTAAGGCCTCCCATGGGGAGTCAACAAAGCCTGGCACATTAAGTTGAGGTGGGACCAAGCCCCTCTCCCCTGTATCAAGGCTGAGTAAGGTATCCCACCACAGGGAATGGGGTCCAAAAAGCCTGCTTATGTACCAGGGATAGATCCTGGTCCTACTGTCAGGGGCTTCTCAAATAGACCAAACTACACAACTGTCTCCCACATGAAGAGAGCCTAGTTTGGTCCCATGGAGGCTCCACAGCTGTTGAGTTCCCACGAGTTAGGTTTAGCTGTCTCTGTGGGTTTCCTGTCTTGGTCTTGACCACCATTGCTCATATAATCCCTCCTTCCTCTCTTTAACTGGACTCCCAGAGCTTGGCCTGGTGCTTGACTGTGGAACTCTGTATCTTTTTTTTATCAGTTACATGAATGAAGGTTCTATGATACCGTTAATGTATTCACCTGATCTGGGATTCTCCTCTGTATGCTGTGAATATGTTTAATTACCACTGGTTAATAAAGAAGCTGTCTCGGTCAGTGGTTTAGAAGAGCAAAGCCAGGCTGTTGTGGACTAGCCTCAACAAAAATACCTCTTGCTAGGGTAGGGGTATGGGGTATTTGAAATATTAGTAAAGAATATGAAGTCCCATGAAAAATAATAAGAACAGAAACTGTAGAAAGTACCAGGAGGGCATTCCAGTGAATACTGAAATCCCCCACATTTATTTTTCCATATGTTTTTATACCCAAATACAAATGGGATGGGGGGGAGGAGATTGGAACAAAAGACTTTATTAACATGATACAAAGGACAACTCAAACAGTTAATTGCTTTAACACTTTGAGACATCAAAATCATTAGCATTCTATTTAGGCAGTGAAGCTGCCCTAGACCACATATCCTAAAGGTAACCACTACCTAGGTGACCTCATAGTTACAAAAGAAGGAGCAGAAGTACATTTGCATATCCTGACTATCTGACAGGATTGAATGGACCTACTTGTATGGGCTATCTTAATGTCAAAAGAATTAAGTAATCACATCCTGAGTTGGGATGTGCAACTACACTTGTCAGCCACTTCGAGCAACCTCCAACTCTCTGACTGTCAGACAAGGTGGAAAAAGGGTCACATTTTTGGGCCTCCACACAGGTAGGAAATCTGAACAGGGATATAGAGAGAAAGAAGGTGAAGTCAAAAAGACATCACATAGCTGCTGAAGGAGGCAGATGCCATGTAGCTCCCAAGGAAATAAGAAGTAACAAACCATGAGCCTCATGGAAAATATAAAATAGTAGAAATGGGTTAATTAAAGATATAAGAGCTAGTTAGAAATATGCCTGTTACAGAAGGGAGTGGGGCCCCTTGTTCTGGCTGCCTGGCTAGCTTACACCTGAAATAATCACACAGAAACTGTATTAATTAAATTACGGCTTGGCCCATTAGCTCTAGCCTCTTATTGGCTAACTCTCAGATCTTGATTTAACCCATTTCTATTAATCTGTATATTGCCATGTGGCAGTGACTTACCGGGAAAGATTCAGCATGTCTGACTCTGACAGCTCCATGGCGGCTCTCTCACTCTGCTTTTTTCCTCCCAGAATTTAGTTCTGTCTTCTCCACCTACCTAAGTTCTGCCCTATCAGGCCAAGCAGTTTCTTTATTGATTAAACAATGAAAGCAACACAAAAACAGAAGGACCACCTACATCATATGCCTGAGACATTGGCCAAACAGTTTTGTAATCTATATAGTTTCTTTGTGATTATTTGGGTCTGGGCGGCTGGGAAATGAACAAGCAGTCTCCACTTACATTTGTCAATCTGATTACTGGGGAAGCTATTGCTAGGAGTCTTAGCTGGGGTCCTCCTTGTGGATTCCTGAGAATTTCTCCAGCACCAGGTTTCTCCCTAACCCCATAATGTCTCCATCAAGATATGTCTTTCTTTGCTCTCCACTGCACCTTTCTCCCAATTCAACCATTCCATTCCCTCATATACTCATCCCCCATCCCCTCCCCTCTACCCCCTCATTCCCAGTTTACCCAGAAGATCTCATCCATTTCCCCTTCCCAGTGTGATCCATGCATCCCTCTTAGGGTCCTCCTTGTTAATTAGCTTCTCTGGAGTTCTGGATTATAGTCTGGTTGTCCTTTGCTTTGCATTTAGTATCCACTTATGAGTGAGTACATATCATGTTTGTCTTTCTGGGTCTGGGTTCCCTTACTCAGGATGATTTTTTTCTAGCTCCATCAATTTTCCTGCAAATTTCATGAGGTCATTTTTTTTTTTACAGCTGAGTAATACTCCATTGTGTAAATGTACCACATTTTCTTTATTCATTCTTCATTTGAGGTGGGTACTGATACTTTGCTTGTATTTTAACAAATAAAGTTTGCCTGAATATCAGAGTGCAGAGCTAAGCCACTAGAAGCCAGGGAGTGGTGGCACACACCTTTAATCCTAGGACTCAGGAAACAGAGGCAGATGGATCTCTGTTAGTCCAAGGCCACCTTTGGCTACGTGAAATTGAATCTGTCTAAAAGAAAAACAAAGTTCACACAAAAGAGATCCTAGCACTTGGGATCCCACACCTTTAATCCCTTTAATCCCCAGCACTAGGAAGGTAGAAACAGGAGTGATAAGGCTGGGTGGAGAGAGGAATGTAAGGCAGGAGGAGACAAGCACTCAGTGTGGTGTGAGGATCGCCCCTGCAGTTTGAGGACAGGCTTTCCCCTTTAGTCTGAGCATTGGTAAAAGCAAAAGATCTCTCTAGTAGCTGGCTGCTCTGCTTCTCTGATCCTTCAGCTTTAACCACCTAATGCCTGACTCCAGATTTTATTTATTAAGACCAATCAGAAGTCATGCTAGATAGGGGCATCTAGATTGTTTCCAGGTTATGGCTATTACAAAAAAACGCTGTTATGAACGTATGAACGTAGTAGAGCAGGTGTCCTTGTGGTGTGATTGTGCATCCTTTGTGAATGTGCCTAAGAGTAGTACTGAGGTAGTGGTATTGATATTGTTGGGTCTCTAGGTAGATTGATTCCCAATTTTCTGAGAAACTGCCATACTGATGTTCAAAGTGGTTATCCAAGTTTGCACTCTCACCAGCAGTGGAGGAGTGTTCCCCTTTCTCCACATCCTCTACAGCATAAGCTGTGCTCAGTGTTTTTGATTTTAGGCACCCTGACAGGTTTAAGGTATCTCGGTGTCACTTTGCTTTGCATTTCCCTGATGACTAAGGATGTCGAGGAATTCCTTAAGTATCTTTTGGCTATTTGAGACTTTTCTGTTGAGAATTCTCTGTTTAGATCTGTATCCTATTTTTAAATTGGATTATTTGGTCTTTTGATGTCTTGTTTCCTGAGTTCTTTATCTATTTTGGAGATCAGCCCTCTGTCAGATGTGGGGTCAGTGGAGATATTTTCCTATTCTTCAGGCTGCTGTTTTGTCTTATTTCAAGACAGGGTTTCTCTGTAAAACAGTCCTGCCTGTCCTGGAACTCACTCTGTAGACCAGATTGGCTTCAAACTCACAGAAATCTGCCTGCCTCTGCCTCCTATTTCCCAGATAAGAAAACATTCTTAAACATTCTTTAAGTGAATCCTACAGAAAAGACTTTTATGAAATAATCAGGACTTTAAGAACTGTAGGTTTTTATTAGTCTGTCATGTGGCAGCATGAGTGGGAGAGAGATGCCCTCCCCCACCCCTACCTATCAACACCTGAGGCAGGTGGGAAAGGGGTCCCTGAGGTCATAAGAGCTGCAGAACTCTCATTGCCCCCCCCTATCAGCTGCAGCATTCAGGAAAGTTGCCCCTACACCACTACCTGAAGGTGTCAGTGTGGGAAAACTGACCCTGAGGATTGAAAGCAGGAGAACTGGTCCCACCCCTTGTTCATGCTGCAAGGGGTGAAGTACTCAGGGCGTTGCAGGAGAGCTCACCCTGGTGGTGAGGAAGAGGGAGAGCTGGCAGGCTGACCAGCTCTGCAACTACCCAGAGTCAGAACCAGGCTTATGAGTTGACCCACCCCAGTTTCCACCTCATCTATGATCTGCTAGAGCATGCGAAGGAACGGGTCCAGGAAACCCAGTGCTGAAGAATCTCCATGACACAGGGCAGCAACAGAATAAACAAGAGGAGTTCCAGTAAGGGCCCAGCATCAATAGTACAGCAGAAACCAGAGGCCGCAAATCAAACCAATGACTCTTTGCAACGGACACTTGAGAGTAAAAATATATGGACAAAAGGGTTTACTGCGTGACTCACTGTGTCACACTACAGCTTCTATGACAAGATTGATTTTTTTTTCTTTTTTTCCCTCTTAAATTTTATTTTATTTTATGTGGGTGGGGGAGGTCGCAAGGGCAGAGGGCAGATATGAAGGGACAGGGAAATGAATGGGATGGAGATGCATGATGTGAAGGACTCAGAGAATAAATTTAAAAAAGTAAGTTTAAAAAAACCATAGGTTTTCATGTTATATTCTGTGTTGTTTATTGCATCTTGTATTTCTTATTAAATGCTGACATGAGAGGGTCTGAACTCATCCCGGCCAGCCTGGTCTACAAGAGCTAGTTCCAGGACAGGCTCCAAAGCTGCAGAGAAACCCTGTCTCGAAAAACCAAAAAAAAAAAAAATAAAAACAAGTGTGAAGGCCCAGGAGCTCACAGAGAGAGACCCTAAGGAGCATTTTCTTCTTCGGAGGAAGCCATTGAGTTAGCTTAGCAATTGTTTGCTCATTGCTGAGAGGAGTGGTGGTCTGGTCAGCTACGGTAAGGAAGCAGGTGACATGGGTGCTGTGGGTGAGGGGCATCATCACTGGCGGTTGAGGAGAGGCTACACCTGCACTCTGGGGATAGTAGATGGGGAAGATTCATCAGCTTTGGTGCAGGGATGTGACTGGTACTAAAGCATGGCTCTGTGTAGCTACCAAAGGGGCTACGAGGTCCTGTCAACTGGACAGTGACAGAAATTGAGGTCTGTATGGACCAGAATACAGTTAGGGAGTATCCCATGAACACTCGCAAGCGTTTGTTTTCATATGTATGTATGTGCACGCATGTGGAGGTTATAGCTTCATGTAGGGTATCATGTCCCTCAGTTGCTCTGGCTGGTAACTGACTTTACCAAGGTCAGTGCTAAGAGGCCTCCATGGTTAGATTTTTGCTGTGGGGTTCATAAATGTTGTGCGTACACTTCTCTGTACTCTGTACGTTGTTTGTAATGTACCCCACCAGGTATGTCTCTACCAACATTGCTTTTAGTTGTATTTGTAATGCACTGAGCCACTGACAAGTGATTAAATACTCTCAAAGTTTAGGATGTTATCCAAGGGACGCACCTGAGTCATCTCAACTCACCTAACATCTGTGGTTCTCAATGTGGACAGAATAGAATGTGGCTCCCTCCAGGGTAGCTTCCATGTTAGGCATATTTCCGGCTGGATGTATCATGGCATTTTTACATGGATCAACAATATGAAGACTTCAATAACAAGTTCAATAGGATTGCTGGCATACAGACTCCTTTCCTAGGACCCTCTGGGCTGATCCATGTTGTGTCTCAAGCCTCTTGAGAACTGCAACTTGGCCAGATGTCAGGGAAAGAGTGGCAGGCTCATGTGACAGAGAGAAGATGAGTCTGGATGTGGCCACCCCTGTTTGAAATGTAGAAAATCTTACTGTGAGAAGATGAAGAAAAACTACTTAGAAATGTAATGCTTCATTTTCTTTCAGTAAGATTTTTATTTCCTCTATGGTTTCTTTTGCTCTTCTGAGAACTGAGACCTAATAAGGCAAGGACAAGAGGAATCCCCAACTCTACCTGCTCCTAAACATGGAGAGTCTAAAAGAGGTAACTTTAAGTTCTGTCCTCTCTGATAACCTCCCAGCAAAGACAAATGCCACCAGTGGCTATGGCCCCTCCTAGTCTAAGCAATGAGAATTTCTTGGCTATAAGATAGCTGGCTCCTCCCTTCCTGGACAGTATGGCTTGTAGAAGTGCATGCTGGGTTATGGAGGCCATAATGCTAGAAGCTGGAAGGTTGCCTTTTCGCAATGGCCGTTGCTCATAATCGTCATCATTTAAAGGCGGATACTAATTGCCTTGATTACTTTAAAATGTTTAGATTCCAGAACTACATGATTCATCTCTTAAGATAAAAATAAGAACAAAATTCTTGGGTTCACTTGATAAACTATAAAATTTTGTACCATGCAAATGATAAATTTACTAATTTTACAAAACAGCCATATTTAAATTCATATTTGCTTTAACTATATAAAGGAAGATTCCTACCCTTTTTGGATTCATTCAGATATCAGTAAATTCTCCAGTATTTCCTTTGAACATATATGAGTATTAAGTATATGAAATAATTATATGTATACATTCATATAATTAAGGTTCACTAAGAAAATTAACACATGAATTAAGTACTTTTTTCCCCTCCAACTTACTGGTTAATATCTATTCATATGAATCCCTAATCTGTTGCCATCTTCTGAAAACTCTTTTGGTAGAAAGAGACTGCTACTCGAGGTGCTAGGGCTGGGGAATTTCAGGTTTGAGGGCTGCCTCGTCTATATAAGAGACTGTCTACATAGAGACTCTCTCAAACAAAACACAGACGAAATGAGACAGAAATGATACAATGCTTGATATCAAAGGAGAAAATAGTGATTATGTGGTTAAATTGTTTCTCAAATGTTACCGGAGATGGGGGTGGTAGAGTTCTTGGCTAGCCTATCTATGCGAAACTTTGGATTCTATCCATAGTACCAGAAAAAAAAAACAAAAAACAAAAAAACAAACTGTAACCGTATTTTTGGTTTTGTGACATTGAATGTTCGTGACTGTTTCTTACTTTCACTAATTGGCCTGTCGAGCTAGGCCCTTTAATAGTTCCTCATTCAACCTGTAGTGTGCATTTTCTCTGTATGGTCCTGTTCCTGCTGCTATAATAAAACACCTTAATCAGGGTAAATTATTCAAAGAACAGAAACACATTATTTCCAATTATGGAGGCTGAGACATCAAAGATCAAGGTGCCTGCCACCTTGGAGTCTAGTGAGGTTTTCCGTTCCTTTTAGAGGCACCTTGTTACCATGTCCTCCCATGGCAGAAGGAAAGAAAGAAAAGGGACAGATAGCCCTTTTGTAAGACTACGAGCCCTGTTCACAAGGATGGAGTCTTCTCTGCCTTTGAATACTTTGGTGCTGGGGAATTTTATTTCAGCCTGACTTTGGGGGGAATCCCACAGTCCCTCCGCAGCCGACACTCACTGCTTCTGCGCTAAGGGTCTTCCTTCACTTTTTTTTATTTGGATCGGTACCTTGTCTGTCATGAGATGGGAGATATCGTCTTTTTGATGACAGCAGCAGCTCATGCTGGAGTGAGTGGACACCTGGCCCAAGCTGGATCAGCAGCAGGGTTCCTTGTAGCTCAGTGGGGCCTGGAAGTGCTAGTGCTCAGTACTCTGCCACAATCAAGTTTAGGTGCCAAGAACGGTGTTTAGGGAGGTGGCAAGCACAATGAAGCCACAGTTCTTGGTTCCAGCCTTTTCTGGTACTAGCTTAAATGAACCTTTTCTAAGTCTTCTGAAATAGCTTCCTTTTTTTCACATATAGCACAAGAAATTTATAAAAGAAGGTCCATTCATATGCAGGGTTTCATAAATTATGGTAGACTTTGGTAGATTTTTGTGTGTATGTATGCATGAGAGTATATATATGGATATGTATCTATATGTTTGTATACACGACTGTCTTTGTATGCATACATGCGTGTGTGATGTGTGCATGGTGTTGTCCCTCTACTATGGCTTCCCCTTCCTTCAGAGCCCGGTGTCTTACATCCTGTCTCCTTAGCTTGGGCAATCTGGGTTTCCCTCTTCTGTTCACATAAAATGTTTTTCATTTTAATAAACTGCTGAATGCTGAAGACTTTCCCTCCTCCTCGAAGAACCAAAGCCCAGCTAATCTCTTCCTTTAGCTAACGAGTTTACAATGGAATCTTAATGAAGGTGATGTTCTCTCTACTAAGAGACATTTGAGCAGGCTGGTGAGAGAGCATAACGTTCTCCACATTAGAATACCTGCCATGTTTTAGATCTTTCCCCTCATTAGCTAAGCCATCTCCTGACATTTTCAAGGCCCTGTCTCAGCACCTTTTATTCTAAATAGCTAATTTATATCTATTACTTTCTTTTTCTACCCAATTTCCTAGGCAAACCTAGGCACACTTTTTATCTATCAGTTGCTACCACTTACTTCCAAAGTTGACTAATATAATCTAAATCGTCTTTTATATTCATGGAAGAATTTTTGAAGTTCTACCACCTCCACTATTTTATGATTTAGTTGAATGAGTGTTTGAAATGGTTTTGCACAGAATAAGTGCACAGCTGGTGTTTCATAGATCTCCTCTTCCTTCCTCCCCAGATATCCTCAGGCAGGGCTTTACTGTCGAAATGGAGGCGTGGCTGAAATGGTGGAAGCCAGGAAGGGTGAGACTGAGGGGGGACTTTGGAGGTAGTTGGTTAGTATAGACAGTTACAGAATGAGATGTAGTTCTCCCTCTGAACATTCTATTTGGATACATAAAACACCACACACAAATAGGCATAGAGTTTAAGTCGGATTCTTTGCATTTTTGGCAAATGAAGCATTACCCCCCCCCCTATTTTTTCTTGACTGTGTTGGATTAAATATGGCCGTAGTAACAAAGTAAGATAGTGGGTGTGCTTATTTGTTCCCCGAACCATCCAACTATATGTGTGATCTTATTACATCATGTGGGGGATTTGAAATATGCACACAATAAGATTTATTTTCAAAAGCAAAGCAAAAAGTGACACAAATCTGTAGCCTCTCCAAACAAAATCTGGAGTCTCTTTTCCCTCTCTTTTAATCCGAGCTGGCTTTGTATCTTGGAAATGATGATGTGGCTTTCTCACAATGTCTTGACAGATCTTGTAGTTTCTGGCCATTCCTGGTTGCAATGGTCTTCCACCAAGCCCAGTACTGGGTCTTTCTAGCCAGAAAGCCTGTACAGAAGAGGGCTGAGAACCCTAGCCAACAACTTTGGTTATTGCAAGTGAAGGCATGTAAACTATCAGATGACAGTAGCCGTAAGAATTGTCTCATAAGAGAACATCTTGCAAAAACTGTCCGCGGAATGCAGCCTAGATCCAAGCATCATGAGCAAAATTTCCCTTCTACTTCCACTGATCGAAGATGAGTGCACTAGGGAAAAGAGAGGGTCATGCAAGAACCATGATATCATAATAAGAAAGAAGTGATGGAGACATCTAGTTAAAAAAAAAAGGAACATAGGCTTTCCTCTTTAATGGTAGAAAGGTGAATAAACAATGGGGCATGCAGCACACCATGGCCCCGGTCTGCGCTCTTATGCGCTAGGCCCCAGTTCTTGACCTTTGGGCAAGGGGCTGGAGGTTGAGAATACACAAGCAGAGACAGACCGACACGCAGACCTTCAAACACTGATACTAAAGCCCTCTTTAATAGCACCATGTAGGCTCAAATACACTGCAGTCAATGGCCAAGAGGTGCAAATCCCATCCTCTGATCCTCTAAGCTAGGCACAGCTTCTAGTAACTTTAATTAGAAGGTTCTAGGAGGGAAGAGCAGCTGAAGGCCAGGACTCATTAGTCCCAACAGGGGCATGGCTTTGTGTGCACTGGAGAATGATCTAAAATAGCCCTACAGTTTCAAGTGAATTCTTTCAGCATGTAGCAAACGAAGGTAAAAGAAGAAATGGTAAGTAGCAGGTAGTTGGGAAGCAGCAGGTGGATACCAGCACTGTCAAATCACGAACTGACCAAAACCAACAGATGTGTGAGGGGCCTGATTGAGAGAGCAAGCAGAGGTGATATTATCAAACAGAGCTTATAACACCTTGCAGAAATTATCTGGGGAACTGCATTGAGCCAGTCAGCTTGGGTTTCTGACAGAACTTTAGTCTTGCTGTTCCCAACACGGGCTTTTCTATATCGTGGGAGAATGATAGCTTTATCCATTGGGAATGGCTTATCTTCTAGCTGTTCTCAAGGACACAGTGATTATAATCCCCTTAGCTGCTTTTCTCTCTGTAACAGAGGCAGGGGCCAGCCTGAATCAGGACAGCAGATTTTCAAGAGCACTTGGCATAGGCATTCATGAGGCTGAGACCAAGGAGGGCCTCCTTGCACCCAGAATCCACTTTCAACAAGGTTAAGTAGACAACCTGCCGGCGTCATGTATAGTACAGATATTTTGGAAGGTGGGAAGGCAGATTTGATGGAAAACTCTGAAATTTTCTTCTGGTTGCTTCAGTTTCCTTAGTGTGAAGATACAGTGGTGTTAGAGACTTGCAGAGGTGGAGGCTAAAGGTGGAGATGGTTCAGTGTGGGAGAATGATTTAGTGGGGCCACAGGAGAGAACCAGAGGTCCCGGAGGTTGGTGTTTCCACACTTCACGGAGCCTGTCAATCATGTGCTTTTCTCCAGTCATGGTTAGGCCTTAGGATACAGATGAGTCAGAGATGGAAGGCTGGATTTAGTCATGATAGATACTGTCGTGTATGATAGAGTTAGTGAGGATCAAGATAATTGAGCGCTCATCGCTCAGGCAGGGGGGAATGGTTGCAATAGATGATCACAGAGTACAAGAAGAAGAGCCCCCAAAGTGGGAAACAGACAACATGAGGAGGGTAAGGGTTTGGGGAAAGTGCTAAGACAAACACAGCCCAGGTCGTCTTGTCAGGAAAGACATCAGCAGTGTCTTGCTTCATGTCTCAGATACTGGTACGCGATATGGGGGAAATTTCCTAAACCCGTGGATTATACAATTAGAGAGCTAGATTGGAATAAACCCCATGTTTCTACAAAGGTCTTACCCTAATATTCCATAGTCTATTCATGTATGATTCATCACAAAAGGAGCACATAACACAGACACTAATGAGGTATAGGGTCTATTAGCACAAAATAATCAGGCAAACTTCTGTTAAGGTTTCTCGAAACATCTTAGGTTAATTAGCCACTAATTATTTCCCTCACTTGTTTGTTACATTCTTTTTGGATGACTGCTGCACAAATCAGTACTTTTGGAGGAAGCCTTGAGAGAGAAAGTGGAGCAAATCTGGAATCCTGGAACTACGGGCTCGCAAGCAAGACCGCAGGTGGGAGGAGAGAATGCTGGGTCTCTGCTCCTTCTCAAGCCTTGTGCTGTTTCATAACATCATATTTATTGCTCTCACTGTGCCTTGTTAAAAGTTCTGAGACTCCTCACAATTTGTGCTTCACTCAAATAATTGGTTAAAGTAGGGCTGGACCAAGAAGTCCCAAAGTAGAAGAGAAATGACTGGATTCTTTTCATGTTTGTCAGAATCTGGGCATAATAACAGCAGCCACGTCGGTGCTTTAGAGAGATATAAAAGCAAATAAAACTGTTTAACCCTGCAGTAAAAGGGTTTTATTTTATCTTTTTTTAACTATGAAGAAAGTTCCAGCACCCACGTAGTCACTCTTCTGCTGATCACAACCGCCACTGTGGCGATTTCGGTCTCCTTTCTGTGCTTGTCCGTCACTACGGTCATTCACCACGGAGCCAAGACAACCTTTTAAAGAACGAATCTGTTAATTAAGATATATAATTCCTTGTTCCCATATCCACCCTTCCTATATCCCAACCATCCTATTCCCCCAAGCTCTTCCCATCCTCCACTTCACACTTCTCTCTCCCCATCCCCCATCCCCCAATTCCCCCCACCCCCAAGTTCCCATTTTTTGTCCGGCAATCTTGTCTACTTCCAATATCCAGGAGGATAACTATATGTTTTTCTTTGGATTCACCTTCTAATATATCTTCTCTAGGATTTTTTTTTTTCGAATTATAGGCTCAATGTCCTTTATTTATGGCTAGAACCCAATTATAAGTGAGTACATCCCATGTTCATCTTTTTGGGCCTGGGTTACCTCACTCAGGATGGTGTTTTCTATTTCCATCCATTTGCATGCAAAATTAGGGTTGGCAGAGACTTGACTCTAGAGGGGTTCCCAGGTGTCCAGGAAGACGCCCCCAGCTAGTTCCTTGGGCAGCTGAGGAGAGGGTGCCAGAAATGTCCAGATCCTATTGCCATACTCATGAATATCTTGCATATCACTGTAGAACCTTCACTTGGCATTGGATGGAGAAAATGACAGAGCCCCACATAGAAGCACCGGATTGAGCTCCCAAGGTCCCGATGAGGAGCAAAAGGAGGGAGATCATGAGCAAGGAAGTCAGGACCGTGAGGAGTGTGTTTACCCATTGAGACGGTGGGACAGATCTAACGGGAGACCACCAAGTCCAGTTGGAATGGGACTGATGGAACAGGGGACCAAACCGGACTCTCTGAATGTGGCTGACGGTGGAGGAGGACTGAGAAACCAAGGACAACAGCTATGAGCATGAACTCTACAGCATGGATGGGCTCACTGTGAGCCTTGTCAGTTTGGTTGCTCACCTTCCTGGACTTAGGGGGAGCTGGGAGGACCTTGGACTTAACATAGTGAAGGGAACCCTGATAGCTCTTTGGCTTGGAGAGGGGCGGAGTAGGGGTATGGGTGGAAGGGAGGGGAGGAAAGGGGGAGGAGGAGGGGAGGAGATGGAAATTTTTAATAAAAAGAATGAGAAAAAAAAATTAAAAAAAAATAAAGAACAAATTTGGTCAGCTTTTGGCTTGCAACTCTCTTATTAGACTGAGAATAAAATTCAGACTTCTCATTTTTTTCTTCAAGATCTTTCTTGATCAGACCCATACTTCCTTCTCAGACCTTGTTCTCCGAACACATTTCTACCTCATGCACTGCCTTCCAGACACACTGGCTTTCTGCTGATGTATAATTCTTCGCTGTCTCGGAACTTGGTTCCAGTAGGTCCTTTTCCCAGTCCTTGGAAGGCAGAGCAGCCACTGCAGGAATTTCCTCCTCCGTCCATACCTTTTCTTCATTGTTTCTACTTGAACTACACAAGGGGGATGTGCTTAAAAGGTTTTTATTTTTATTTATTTTAAAAAAAATCACTGGCTGGTATATCTTCTGTGCATAAGACAAAATTTAGTAGGCACCTAGTAAACCCTGCCCAATGGAGAACAGAGAGACCTCCAAAGTGGGTGGTGTTGAAGGGAGTTTGGAGTCAGCTGAGGAGGACCTGGGATGAGCTGCTGTACTCCAAACTGTTGATCCTTTTTCCAACACAATGACTATTAAAGCACAGGCTTCTTCAGGTCTTGTAAAATGTGTAACCCCCAACATCCCCAAAGTGCAAATAGTTCTTGAATTTATTCCTTAAAAAAGAAATAGAAAATGTAAAGCAATATGGTGTCACAGGTGAGTGATAGAACAGAGCCAAAGGGCCACCCAGCAGAGAAAATACCAGGAAGGGAGAAAGGTCAAGGCAGGAGAATGACAGCAGGTTGTTTACAGTGGGATCATTTCCGCATCACAGTGTGTAAGACAAGGCACTGTTGATCACCACGGATGCATGTGTCAAGGTATCAGAGAGTTTTTGCTTTTAAAAAAGCAGATTCTTGATGATTTTTCTTAATTACAGAAAATCTGGGGAGGGGGCGAGCGACGTGCGTGCTGGAAAATAAAGCAAACGTGCAGCAAGCATCGCAGTAGACAATGTAAGCTGTACAGCGTGAGCTTTGCAGGGAGAGATTTGGTATCTATAGTGTTGCGGTTACTATGGTGACAATGTATTTTTAATGACATCATTAAATGGTGGCACAGCTTCTTGTAACTAAGGGAGCTATATACTAGCAGCTGTGCTGTTTGGCCTTCACCTGTATTTTCTACAGGATTATTTTTAATGACTCCAAAATAAAAGTGTGTTGGATAGTGGAACACTGCTTTGCTATATAATCTAAGCATGTTTTAGATATAGACAGAACTTTGGAGAAAGCTATTTTTCCCCGTTACACACACACATACACAGAGGGAGGTATGTAGATAAAAACATACACACGAGTATACTTTATAGATGAAGAGCTGGAGGCAAATGAAATAGTTTTTACCATCTTATTTAGCTACTGACAGACTTAGGACAAATTCTTGGGGATCCTGACCCCAAACCAATTTTTTCTCAACATTGCATAGAGCCTTTCTTCAATGTAGTATGGCACAGAACAAATTGTATATCTCTTTCATACATCAACATAGGAAAGTAGCATGGCAGGACATACGTTTATTCCTGGTACTTGGGAGGCAGAGGCAGGCAGACATCTATGAGTTTGATGCCACCTTCATCTATATAGGGAGTTCCAGTTTACCCGAGGCTATACAGTGAGATCTTGTCTCAAAGGAAAAAAGATGGAAGTTGGTAAGTAGTTGTAATGAATGTATAGTCACCCTGAGGAGGCTTTGAAGTAGAGAGCCCAGAGGAAATAATAATTAATTAGTAATTAATATATGTTACAGTTGAAATTTTTGTTTTCTGGTTTTTGAGATAGGGTTTCTCTGTGTAGCCTTGGCTGTCCTGAAACTAACTCTGTAGACCAGGATGGCCTCAAACTCACAGAGATCACAGAGTGCTGGGATTAAAGGTGTGCCCTACCACTGTCTGGCTAGAGATGGAATATTAAATAACCTATGAGACCTGAAAAATATTGCAAATATGTGTGTTTTCATGTGCATATACTTTACTTTTCATTCTTATTCCCTTCCCCCGCTCCCTCTCCTCTCCCTCTCCTCTTCCTCTCCTCTTCCTCTTCCTGGGATCACAGGTGCATGCCACTACACCTGACTTTGTGTGCATTTTTTTAAGAGTCATCAATGGATTTCTGACTTTACCCAATAAATGCCAAATCATGGCTCTTTCCTCATTTGTGTCCAGCTATCATAACCCCAATGGAAAAAATGGTATATTGAGAAAAATACTTGTTAAGATCCTATAAAGATTAACATTCTTGATTTTAAAGAGCATATGTGCCTTAAGAAAAGCATCAGGATCCAGCTGAAATGGGAGTGAGGGGAACGAGTAGGAGCTACCCAGAGCAGGAAGTACACACGGCTAACACAATAGAACATTACTCGTTCTCACCTATCACCTTATCACCAGTGACATGAAATCAAGTCCCGCTCACAGTTCTCAGGCAGTGATGAGCACGTGGGCAGCCGCCTTGCACCCCTCTGGCAGATGTGGCGCAGGAGCAGGCTCCTGCCTTTAGCCAGGAGTTTATGTCTCAACAAAAAGTTTGGCAATCAAGTTAGTCATTTAGATTAGGAGGCCTAAAAAATTTTCAACACCAGTAATCCAGCGTCTAAAGAAACAGCACCTTTCCAAGGTAACAATCAGAAGTTCTCAGTAAGACTTAAGCAAAAAGGTTTTCTCCTCATGGTATTTAAAATAGTAAAAAAATAAAAAAAAAATGTAAGCGGGGGCGGGGGGAAGATAAAAGTTAAAAAAACACTATATTTTACAATTCAATAAATAGTCTTGACATTTTTCTTTTTATTTATTTATTTTAAGGTTTATTCATTTATGTATGTATGCCTGCATATATGCCTGAAGGCCCGAAGAGGGCATCAGATATCATCAGATATCATTATAGACAGTTGTGAGCCACCATGTAGTTGCTGAGAATTGAACTCAGGACCTCTGGAAGAGCAGCCAGTGCTCTTAACCTCTGAGCTATCTTTCCAGCCCTTGGAGATTTTCTTAATGATACAGAAACTACTTGTGATATATTGATATATTTATAAATATTCAGCCTTCTCTAGAGGCATCCAAGAAATCCCCAAACACATATGCCTACTCTCTCTCTCTCTCTCTCTCTCTCTCTCTCTCTCTCTCTCTCTCTCTCTCTCTCTCTCTCTTTCTCTCTCTCTCTATCCCAGCTCAACTTTACTCAATGAGCTGACTCATTTGAGGGGCTTTGAAATAGAGGATTTGAAAACAGAAGTAATGTCTGGAAGCTAGGGTAGTGAGACAGCATGGAATTTAGTGATACCCTGGGAACAAACAGGGGCATCCAGGGCCCAAAAGAATGGAAGCTGTTTTTTTTTTATGTTTATATTTTTTTGGAGGAAAGCAGTGGCAATGAGCTAGCAAAACAACGAGGATAATAGAGGGATGATGCCAGTTAGAAAAGATTAAAAACACCTGCTTCAGAGGACGCTGGGGATTGACAAACATGAGAAGAAATGCAGAGAAGGAACCGGCAGGGATATTTTTCTATTCTGAAGAAAATAGGCCAGGATGAATCACAGGCTACAGCCCAAAGTCGACTTATTTACTTGATTCTGAAAAAGACAGCTTGGGGCTATTTAGTGAAACCCACCGCTGGAAAGTGCACGCAGATAGCATTCAGCTTGATAAATGGTTTTGCTCTGAGACTCAGCATTATAGAACAGCCTTGATACAGAGATTTAAAAAATTAATCAGCGTTTTTTTTAAAAAAGAGTACTTCGTTTTCTAGAAAATCTCACTGAAACTATGTAGTTACCATAGACTTCCTCTTGCCTTAGTCTTCCTCTGGTCTCCTTCCATAGCACGTTGCCTTACTGTGGTACATTAGTACAGTCGGTGAGCCAGTATGGATGGAGTAGTCTTTTGTTTTAAAGTTATTTGTTATAATTCTGCATGTGTGTAGGGTAGAGGCCATCTTTTGGGGGGTCGGTCTTTTTCAGTTCTCCCCCCTCACCTTGGCATCTACTCAGGTCATCAGTCTTGTGGGGCTGGCACTGTTACCTGCTGGGCATTCTTATTGGCCTGATACTCATGGATTATTACTAATTAAGTCTCTATGGCTAAGTTTTTCACTTTGTTGTTCTATGAATTTTGGCAGATGCATGACATGTTTTCTGTTACAATCCGGAATGCTTCCACTGTGTTTATCCCTTCTTCTCCCCAACCTGTGACAGTCAAGGATCTTTTTGCTCTTAAGTTAGTTTTGCCTTCCCAGAATGGAATTCTGGGAGTATGATTGGAATCATACATTAGGAGAATTATTGTATGATTATTGGAATCATACAATATTGGATTCCCTTACTTGGTGCATGGAAGGCTCCTCCCTTTCTTTTTCTGGCTTGCCACTTTGTTTCTTCTCGCTGCTGATAACATTCCATTGTCGGGATACAGCAGGAATAGATCCATTTTCACTTCCAGAAGCAATGAGGGCAGTAGCCTTATGTCTTCTCTAGCACTTTGTGGTCTCGGTATTTGGAATTCTGCCACCTCTTAGCCTTATCGTGGCATCTTAAGGCTGATGCCATGAGTTTCCTTCATGACATCTACTGTGGGGCAACAGTTTACGTGTGTTCAGACCTCTTACCTATCTGAAACACAACGTTATTTTCTTCATGCTGTAGTTTAGAACTTCCCTAAGTATTTTAGACACAAAGTTTTTGTTTAAATCAGTTTTGCATTTCACATGGTTTTCTCCACTGTGTACAGGGGGCTCTCCATTCTTCTTTTAAATGCCCCCCAAAGTCCATGTGTTATAACAACCTAAAATACTCTAAAATTAGTGACAGACAGAAAAGTGTAAATTCACACAGAGCACAAAAAAATAGCAAGCAGGATAAATACTAAAAGATTTGTATGTAGGCATGTAGCAGTGAGAGAGCAGAAAATCAAAGATGAAGGGATTTTCTACAAAGTAGCTAGAGATATAAAGTACCTTATTCTTAGACAAGTAAGGACAAGAGCGGTATTGTACTCCCCTTTGCAAACTGAGGCTACATTACTTGAACACATTGTCCCTAGTTGGTGGTGTTACTTGGGGAGTTGAGGAGGTGTCATCTTAGTAGAGGAAGTATATCACTGGTGGTGGCTTTGAGAGCTAAAAAGCCTTTACCCTTCTTCTAATTTGTTTTCTGCTTTGGGTTGAGGGTGTGAGCTCTCTGATTCATGTTCCTTCCTCTTACCATGCCCCTTGCTGCTGTGATGGACTCTTGATCTTCTCAGACCATAAGTCAAAATAAAGTGTTCTATAAGCTGCCTTGGTGTGCTGGTCCGAAAGAAAATGGCCCTCATTGGCTCATGAGGCCTCATAAAGGCTGAAGCCATGCCCACTGTCTTAGTTCATTTCCTGTTGCCTTTGGATCAAGATATGGACATCTCAGCTCCTTCTCCAGTACCATGTCTGCCTGCATACTTCCATGTCCCACCATGAAGATAATGAACTAATTCTCTGAAACTGTAATCTGTCCTAATTATTTTCCTTTATAAGAGTTGCCATGGTCATGGTGTTTCTTCACAGCAACAGAAACCCTAACTAATGTTGGTACTGGGGACTGGTAATTGTTGTGATAGGCCTGACCATGTTTTTGTTTGGAGGAAATTGGACTTTGGAACTTTGGACTAAGAAAGCAGTGTGATGTTTTAAGCACAGCTTAATGGGCTATGCTAGCAGAAGCATGGACAAGTTGAACTGTGGGGTCTGACTCAAGAGGTTTCAGAGGAGAAGTATTTTAGTATATGGACTAGAAATCATTCTTGTGATATTTTGCTGAAGAATGTGGCTGCATTTTGCCATTTTCCAAAGAGTCTGCCTGGGGCTAAAGTTAAAAGTTTTGGATTAATTCCAGTGGCAGAGGAAATCTCAAAACAGCGTAGTGTAGACTCTGTTGCATTGTTATTCGTGTTAACTCTAATGAAGATTTACAATGAAAAGGAGCAAGCTGAGCAAGGAAGGAAAAACACAAAATGTGCAATTTGAGGAGAAAAGGGACACCTGGAATCAAAATGGGGTGTTTAAGGAGAAAAAAAAATCAGATTAAGAAATGGAATAAAGGGAGTGGTAGCCTCAGGTCAAGCTCCCACCCAGCTAAGTTATCAAATTGTGAAAAGGAATTAAGAAGAAGTTTTGAGCCAGGTATATTGGCACCTGCCTTTAAACCCAGCACTTGTGAGGCAAAGACTGGCAGATCTCTGAGTTTAGTCTATCTCAGGCAGTAAAGGAAATCATCAAAAGCAGGAAGCAGTAAAGATGTAATTGATCAAGGGGCCGTGTTCCAGCCCAGCAAGCAGCAGAACTTGTCAACTTGGCCATGTGGTTCTGACTTTAGAGTCAAGGAGTGATAAAGGAAAGCCACTGAGGTCAGACATGTTGTTCCTGCTTAACAACACAATCCCACCAAAAACCGAAAGCTGGAAAAGCAGTTGTAATCCTCATGGAGTGACAATTGCATCAATCTATCATTTTCTGTTATGACCATTTTTAATAGGTTGTGAACTACCCTGGGCTTACTGTGAGGTGTAGCCAGAGTCAAGAAGGAATGTTTAGGGAGAGGATTCCTGCTTTGGAGGAGAGCAATCCCTCCAGAACTGGTATAAGAACAACATCCTGTTGATTCTTAGTGGGGACAAGATTAATGTTGTTAGTTTCAACTCACGTAAAATTTTCCCATCCACTTGTTAGTGTTATTCTTCTAAAGCCAGTGGGTGCCATTCTTCTTCTAGTTAATCTAAATACTCCACAGAAAGAAGATGTTCACCAGCAGGCATGGCCTGAGGGTTCCTTTTCTTCTCCCTCTTCTTTGTTGTCATCTTCTGCATCAGTCCTTTTGCCTTTTTTTTTTTTTTTTTTTTGCCTGGCTTCCAGAAACTTCACTCAGTTGGTCTTCATCATTATCTGAAGCACACGTGCCCATCATTTGTGGCTGCCTGTGATACCTGTCTTGTCTGTATCTCCTGGGATGTCATTGGTACTCATAGCATAATCAGCCTCATCACCACCTGCTTCCTGAATGTACTGAGTACTATCTGCTTCTTCCTCCTCATGGATCAGTTCAGGATGAAATTCAAACACTCCTGCTACCGATTACTAAATACATTCCCTACGTTACGGGCAACTTCTCTCCTTTCCATATATTGTTCATCTCTATCAGTTTTTTCCTTCTCTCTTCTTTTTTTCCCCCACAAAACTGTCTAGGATGATTTTTAGTAATGTTTATATCTAGGACAGGACAAATGCTTTCTTTTGATTCCTTGAAAATGTCCCTGTTTGTTTGCAAGCGTCACCTCAGCCCCTAACATCCTTATCCAAAGAGTCTGGGATGTTTAGTTGGAGGCTTCACCCCCACCCCTGGCATTCATGTGTCCTGGGAGTCTGGAATATTTGTGTGGAACTTTCCATTACTGGCCCCCCTCCTCTGGGAGTTGCCTCAGTCCAGACTCCACCTCCGAGGAAGCCCACCAAATGGTTACCCCTCCCCACAGAAGGTCAAGGCCACTCTCACAGGCTATTTAAACTGCCCTCCTCCCCCTGTAGACAGTGAACATGTGGTCTTCTGGTCTTCCTTTCTTCTCTAACCAAACAGTCACACATGTATATAATGTATCTTTAAAAAATTTTTAAATTCATTTTACATACCAACCACAGTTGCTATCTTTTTTTTTTTTTTTTTTTTTTTTTTTTTTGGTTTTTCGAGACAGGGTTTCCCTGTAGTTTCTAGAGCCTGTCCTGGAACTAGCTCTTGTAGACCAGGCTGGCCTCGAACTCACAGAGATCCGCCTGCCTCTGCCTCCCGAGTGCTGGGAATAAAGGCGTGCGCCACCACAGCCCGGCTCACAGTTGTTATCTTAATAGAGGGATTCATTATGGGTTTAGGGAGAAGCCTGGCACTAGGGAAATTCCCAGGAATCCCCAAGGATGACCCCAGCTAAGACTCCTAGCAATGGTGGGGAGGGTGCCTGATCAGGTATTCTCCTGTAATGCTATTCGTGACTACCTTAACTGTCATATAAAACTTCATCCAGTAACTGATGGAAGCAGATGCAGAGATCCACAGCCAAGTACCAGGCTGAGCTCTGAGAGTTCAGTTGAAGAGACAGAGAAGGGATTATGAGCAAGGGGATCAAGATCATGATGGGGAAACCCAAAGAGACAGCTGACCTGAGCTCATGAACTCTAGACCGACAGCTGGGAAGCCTGCATATGAGGGACTTTGTGATCAGGGCGTAATAGTATCTTGATCATATCTACCTCTTACTTGTTCCCAAATCCTCCTAGGAATTCCCTCTCCGGGAGACTCACATCTCCCTCTAAACTTCATGTCCTCTTAACATTAATTAACTAGAGGTGAACCTGTAAGCCCATCTGTAGCTCCAATTCCAAGGGATCCAATGTGCTTTTCTGACCTCAATGGGCACGGCATGTGTATACATGTGTATAGTGCACTTACATTCATGCAGACAAAAACCATTCATATAAATAAAATGAAAAACTTTCAAAGTCTTAAAAATTAATGAGTTAATTAACCTATTGAGTCTAATAGTGCTGTCTGTATGCTCATGGATGTAGAATCATGCTTGAGGAAATGGGGACCATAAAAGTGGGCACACCCCCAAAGTAAAATGACTATCTCTTCCCCTGCAACCATCAACTGCTAGGGGTCAGGTCTCAGGAACTTCTGGTCAGCATGCACCGTGCTAGAACTTTTAACTGGCTGGATTGTGGAGGCCCAAAAGTGTGAGCCTATTTCCACTTTGTCTGAAGGTCAGAGAATTTTAGCTTGCTTAATGTTGTTGACAACAAGTGTGGCTATATACCCTGGCCTAGGGTGTGGTTACTTTTGTCATAAAGATGACCAGTACATCTGCCCAACTACCGTACAGGTAGATTCACTCCACCCTGACTAGCGGTCAGGAAATACAAACATACTTCTGCTCCTTCTTTTGAAATAGGAGGTTTGACCTTGGGAGTGGCTGCCTTCAGGATACTTGGTTTAGGGTGGGTTCACTGCTTAAACAACAGAATGCTAATGACTTGATGTCTCAAATTATTGAAGCAAATAACTGTTCTAGCTGTCCTTTGTATCATGTTAAAGCAGTCTTTTGTCTTCTTCCCTCTGTTGTATTGGGGTTTAAGAGTGTATGGAAAATTAAATGTGGGCAGATTCAGTATTCTCTGGAACTCCCTCCTGGTGCTATCCTATGTTTTCTGTTTTATTATTTTCACTCACGGCTTTGCATTCCTAGCTGGTTTTCTTACCCCCATACCCCTACTCTGGTAAAGGGTATCTTTTGGTCTCTGACACTGGATCTTGGGAAATAATCATGGTGCTGTGAGTTTACATGAGCCATGCCCAGAGGACAGTATTTCACAGGTCTCCTCTGTTGATACAAATGTCTCATCTATGGCTGAGCACTCATTGCCCCTTTTTTCTCAGCACTTTAAACAGTAAAGAGTCTCTGCATTAACCACTACCCACTTCTGTAAGAAGCTTCTCAGGTCACGGTTAGGAGAAGCACAAATCTGGGGACATAAATATTGAGGAGGCACATTGATTACATGATGACTTCGAAAACAGCATCCGTAACTTCTCCGCTAGAGACTGGCTATGAGTTTTGACTATACTTATAGTACCATATATGAATTCTTACCCATAGAGCATGCCTCAAATCCAATCAAAAGAACAGGTGGTCACATAGTCTTCATACTATCATACCAGTGGATCTCCCTTGCCTTGTGGCTTGTATATTACAGTATGCAGGGTCTAGTGCTGGATAAAACTGTTGATATCTTTTCTCCCCCAGGAACCTGCATGGCACCTTCCAGCACTGTGAAGGCTAGCCAGCATGGTCAGTTCAAGATTTATTGTCCTGTATTCTATAACCAAAGTGCACGGTGTCTTCAGCAATAGACTCTGACCATCTAGTTAGTGTGTGAAACCAAGAGCAGCGGTGAAAGCTTGTAATGTTTTAGGTGCTTCTGGGGCGCCCTTGAACAATAATTCATATGGAGGTAACATGTGCCTGGCAGTTAGAGCTTCATTTAATAACTCATTCCTTCTGGGAGCCCCATCTCCAGGATTGTTCTTGAGCCAGCCCCTGTGGAATGTGCCTGTAGTCCCAGCTGTGCAGGAGATTGAGGCAGGAGGATCACTTGAGCTAAGACGTTTAAGACAAATTTGGGCAACATAAAACAAAGTGAAACCCAAACCAAACAAAATCAACAAAGAATCAAAGGGAAGCACAAAAACAAAACAAATCTATCCTTGCTGTTAGGAAAAAATATCATTAATATCTATTAATGATACATGTGATGTGGGATTCCCCTCTATATGCTGTGAACATGTTTTATTACCATTGGTTAATAAATAAGCTCTTTGGGCCCGCACAAGACAGAATAGAGTTAGGAGGGGAAAACTAAACTGAATACTGGGAGAAAGAAGGCAGAGTAAAAGAGAAGCCATGTAGCCTCCACCAGGGACAGATGCGCTGGAACTTTGCGGGTAAGCCACAGTCATGTGGCAATACACAGATTAATGGGCTAACCAAAGATATAGGAGCTATCTAGAAATACACTTAAGTGATTGGCCAAGCAGTGATTTAGGTAATATAGTTTCTGTGTGATTATTTTATGGTCTGGGCAGCTGGGAACGAACAAGCAGCCTCCTCCAACATCCACGGACTTATGTCTCTTAGAGTATTGACTTTTTCCTTTTGTGAGTTAGGATCTTAGTCCTGGCTAGTTTCCAACTTACAGAGAGATCCACCTGCTTTGGTCTCTGGAAGTACCGGGTAAAGGCCTGCCCTCCCCTCCCTTTTCCCCACCATGGCTGGCTTGTATTTACTTTTAAGTTTTTTTTTTTTGTTTGCTTTTTTCTGGTAGAAGAATAAAAGGTTTGTTCTAATTAGAAACAAATTTTAAGAACACCCTCAAATGGAGAACTTGCCGTGTATTCACTCACTAGGTAGATCAAGGAGTCCTTCCTTATAACTTTTCCCTGCAGACTTTAATGTGGCCCGTCCTGCCGCTGTAGTTGGATAATGTGCCCGAGTGTATTCAGGGCCTGGTAAAAGCCCCAGAAGAGATGTGATGCAGTGATGCTTGGGAACAGTGCACACATCCGTTGTTTCTGCGGCTCCTCTCATTCAATGTCCCTTTTCTGAACCAGATGGAGCCCTGTTAGCAACACTGCCCTATGCTGGCCTCTTCCCTGGAGCCCTGGGCTTGACTTCCTGAGCTGGTTTCATTCAAAGTTTCCAATAAATCACCCCTCTGCAGCATGCTGTTTAACCTTTTCAGAAAAGACAAATGTGGCCCTTCCTCTTTCCGGAGCCCAAATCTTCAGAGACTGATGTCTAGGCAGAATCACTATTTGTCTCAGTGAAAGAGGCACTGTCTTCCTGAGGAGACAGGGGAGGACAAAAGGCTCTGTCTTACTGCAGCAATCTTGAATTTGACCCCAAGCCCTTACGGTATGGTATGGATGAACAGAAGACCAAAGCAGAAACTGGGTGGAGTAGAGAAGGAAACAGCCTCTCATAGCTCCACAAATGCTATAGGACCTATGCTTTTCTCCCTCTGTGTTTGTAATTCAGTTTCAGTAACATCTGTATTGTTAGTACCAATGGCATTTATGTAAAATAGTTATTAGGGGTGAGGAAATAAAAAAAATTCCATTTTTCCTTATCCCTTGCCAACCCATTGGGAAGAGTTTGTTAAGTATCTATTGCATAAAAGGACTAACTATAGTATACACAAGTTATTTTAGAGAGAGAGAGAGAGAGAGAGAGAGAGAGAGAGAGAGAGAGAGAGAGAGAGAGGAAACTGGAGAGATGGTCTAGCTGTTGAGTACTTCTTTCTCTCAAGGGGCATCTGAGTTCAATTATAAATACCCACATAAAGACTAAAAAACAAAAACAAAAACAAAAGCCCCCCCCCCCCTGTAATTCCAGGGTGTCTGTTGCCCTCTTCTGGCCTCCATAGTCAGTGAACACAGACGGATGTAAGGCAAAAAATTCTTATATAGAAAATTAAAAAGAAAAAACATTTTTAGATAAGAGCTGATATACTAACTTGAAAGTAATAAGGCCGAAAGGATAAATTCTACCGCACCCTGCCTTTGTTTGTGAACTCCCTCAGAGGACTGGATAACGCTCACTAGAACTGGAGAGACCAATCTCTTTCCCTCAGTTTATTGGCTCAAATGTTCATTTCACCCTGCAGCACCTGCACAGACACACCCATGATAATATACTATTTAACCAAATGTGTGGCCTCCTCATGGGCAGAGAAGCTTGCACAGATGCCTGTAGTGACTGCAGAGCTTTCTGCCTCACTCCAAACTAGCATCTCTGTGGGCTATGCAGGTGAAGAGCATGGTGCTTCCAGAACCCATGGGGCCATCACCAAAAGGCTTCCCTTCTGGTGTTTGGAAGGGTCAGATGCGGCCACTTATCTTTTACCTTGGAAGGACCTCTCAACATGTCCCCTTGGACTCTTGGAGATTTCATTGGTTTTTCTGAGGACTGCTTTACAGTCCAAGTTGCTCTCAGACATCACAGGTAGCTCATGCATACTTCAGATTTGCTGCATAGCACTGGTTGGTCTTAAACATGCAATATTCCTATGTTAACTTCCGGAGTGCTTGGAGCCAGGTGCTGGGATTATTCGTAGGTATGCACCAACATGCCTGGATAGAAATTTTTAGCAAATTTATTTTCCACTCTGAAATAGACCTTCCAATGCCTTGTCTATACAGGTAGAGCACTTGCTGCTACCTGCTTGTTAGGTTTGATCCACCTAGGGTTGTTAGTGTAATGAACTAATGTGATGTCATGCGGAAGGAAAAGGGAGCTGTCCTAGGTACTTCTCTCTTCACCGTGACAAAGGAAACTAAGAAAAGAAAGGTTTGTGATGACTCATAGTTTGGGTTACAGGATGCGAAGCAGCAGGAGAGTGGAGGCTGGCGCTGTGTCTGCCATCGGGAAGCACAGAGATCAATGCTGGTGCTCCATCTGCTTTCTGCTTTTTGTTCCGTCTAAGTCCTCAGTCCAAATGCAGAGTGGGTCTTTCTTTCTCCGTTAATTCTTTCTGGGAATCGTCTCCAGATGCAGCTAGAGGTTTGTCTCCTAGATTGATCCCAAATCTTGCAAAGATGACAATATTAACCAACATGGTGGTCAAGAGTCCCATGACCTAGAGGTACAGAGCTAAGACAAGGTGTACTGCTGGTCTTGTCAGCCGACAGAGAATTGTTTCCAATAGGCCTTACAGAGAGGAGATGGGGAAAGTCATATTTTTTCAGGTCAATAGTTGTATGTCAGGGCTCATCCAGCCAAACTGTGAATACATGCATTTGTATTTTGAATCAGCAACTGTACTTCTGGGTGTGTATTGAGATAAACTAGGAAGAGCCAGTAGGGTGCCACACCTCTAATTCCAATGCTCATGAGATTGAGGTGGGAAGATCTTGAATTCAAAGTCAGCTTAGGCTAAACAGCAAGTTGTTGAGCATCCTCTGTTATGTAACTAGACCTGATCTCATTAGCAAGCATACACATAAGTAGAAAACTTCACAACCAAAGCAGGGGTGGGGAAACCCTACTGATAAAACAGAATGACTGACCCACAGTGCAGTGTGCTGCCTTATAATTTGTGTCAGAAAACACTGGAAACAACCCACGTCTTCATCAACAGAGAATAAGTACACATAGGTGTCACTATGTAATGATCTGCTAAGTACATATAGGCAGGAAAGAGGAAGGCCCTCCAGGTTTTATGCTGGAGAGCACTCTAGAATGTATAAGGAATCTAAGACTATTCAGTTTATGTATTTATATGTGATATTCACATATATGCAGTATACAGCATACAACAAACCAATCAAATGTGCATATGAAGGAGTGAGCCCACTATATAGATATAGAGCCTTTGAATTAAAAATCTTTAGGATGGCTGACGAGATGGGAATTCAGGAAGAGCCGATGTTGTAACTCAAGGTCGAAGGACCTCTGCTAACAGAATTTCTTCTTGCTCAGGGATGGTCAGCCTAGCGTTTCCTTCAGACCTCCAGCTGACTGGATAAAGCCCACACACCTTATGGAAACCAATCTGCTTTACTTAATGCCTACTGGCTTAAATGTAAATCTCACCAAAAATATGTACATGGAAACCTCTTAATAACGGACCAAATATCAAGTCTTGTTGTCCAGCCAAGTGAGTACATAAATTACCGGATGTGGAGGCACACACCTGTCATAGCTAAGGCGGGAAAAGAATAAGTTTGGGGGCATCTGGGCTACAAAGCAAGTTCCAGGTCAGCCTGGGTTACAGGGTCCCCTAGTGAGACCTACAAACAAATGAACAAATTACAAGAACAACCACACAAAACCTTAGCACCTAAAAGTATCTACAAATACACAAGAAGCAACAGGAGGGTCTGCATGTGTATCCATATATATGTGTCTGGAGTCATGGTACTGATAGCACTAAGGTGCTCATTTTGAAAATATAATACATAGAGACTTGGCTAAAATACACGACTTTGTTAATGTCACGAAGTGCCTTGTTTTCCAGCGTCAATCAAATATAATCAAATAAGGACGCACATCCTCTAAATTTTGAGCATGGGCTCAGGAATAGTCCTAGATATACCTAAAGAAAGGCTGCAACCACAGGGATAGCTTGGTTGCTAAGAGAGCTCTTCCTGCTGCTCAAGGGACTTCAGGGTCCTTGAAAAAACAGCTAAGTTCAGATTCTAGGCAGCAAACGTGAAAGGTGACTTTGAAATAGCTTGCAACTAAAAGTGAAGAGGCCTCCAAAGACAATTGGGGTCCTGATGGAAGGACTTGGGATCTTATAACCAAATATAGGACAACCTAGCCTGGCAAGGTGTGTTTGCAAACCCAGCACTTGAAGGCAGAGGCAGGAGGCTTGCAAGTTTGCAGACAACCTGTGCTGTTTGGTGAAGGTGTTGTCATTTTTTTTTCTGAATAAAGATTTTATTTTCTTTCCATCATGTATCTGTGTATGTGTGTGTGTGTGTGGGATATGCACATGTGTACAGGTGCCCACAGGGGCCAGAAGAGGGGGCTGAATGCCCTGGAGCCATAGTTACAGGAAGTTGTGAGCTGCCCTGTGTGGGTGCTGGGAACTGAACTCTTCTTCTGGAAGAGCATTGAGTGCTTTTAGTAAGTGCTGCATCTCTCCAGCCCCATTAGACCTCATCTTAGAACAAAGAAACAAGCAAACAAATGAAGCCAAAAGATGAAAGAATATGAATATGAATATCAAAAATCAGTGCAGCTCGTGGGAAATGGGTGGGTATGGATGAAATGATTATGACACAGAACCGAGAGATGGGTGTGAGCACTGAAAGTTTTTTCAGGGCACAGGAGCGATTGATGTGAATAGGACCTCACAAAGGCTCATGTACTGCAACCTTCTGCCATGCCATTTGACGTTTTGTCCCTTGGGGTCTGTTATTTGTGGAACATGCACACCTGCAGGTTGACGCGTGTTTCCTGTGGGTACTACTGGGATGTCGTACAGCAGAGTATGTGATGGAGCTGCTCTGTGGTGGTTATTGGGCTCTGAAGATGACACTTTGGTTAAATATTTGCATGTTTAATGTGTGAAAATGTGCATACACACTCATTTTTCCAGTCAGCCTCATTTTGAGAGCTCTGACCCTGTACTTAAAAATGATTTTTGTAGATTTACTGAATTATGATTTATAAAAATTGTACATATTAAAGTTAAGGTATACAAAGCAATGACCTTTTGGTTTCATTTGCCAAACGATGCTTTGATAAGTGTATACATTTTGCAACAATGATCACACTCAAGCTAGTTAGCATAATTAATACTTTTATATATATATACATATTAGCAAAATGTATAGTTATACAGTTTAGTTTTAAAAAGTCAGATACGTGCAAAGAACAGGTCACATCTATGCTCTTAAGAAATGCAGATTTCACTCTAGCTTGTGACAGTCACTTGGTTTTCAGAACTGAAGTGTTTTGGCTGAAAGCTTCTACCCTTTGGTTCCCATTTCTCCATTTTCTGTCACCCTCTAAGGCCCTGGTAACTGTCATTCTGTTTTCTGTTTTTGTGAGTTTGGTCTTTTTATGATTCTATATACAAGTGAGATTGTATGTATTCATCTGTCTGTTGCTGGTTTAGCTGTCATGTGCCCCAGGCTCATTGTTGTGGTTGTAGATGAAAATTTTTCTTTCCTTTTTAAGCATCAAATCATTTTCATACACAATATATGTATCTGTTACATTTCTCTAGCCACTTACCAGTGATAGACTTCCTCTGTTTCTTGGGGCTTTAGTTAGGGTTTCTATTGCTGTGAAGATGCACCATGACCACAGCAACTCTGATAGATAAAACATTTAATTGGGGTGGTTTACAGTTCAGAGGTTTAGTCCGTTGTCATCATGATGGCAGAAATGCTATATCTTGACCAGAAGGCAGAAGGAAGTGGAATGACTGTCACACTGAGTGACACTTGAGAAGAAGACCACAAAGCCCGCCCCCACAGTGACACACTTCCTCTAATAAGGTCGTACCTAATAGTGCCACTCCCTTTGGGGCCATTTTCTTCTAAACCTGCACTCTTGGGTATTATTGTGAATGTGCTGGTTGGTTTTCATCATCTTCACTTAAACTAAAGTCATTTGGGAAGAGGAATGTTAACTGAGGATTTTTTCCTCCCTGTGAGCATGTCTGTGGGAGTTTTTCTTGGTTAATGATTGAAGTGGGAGGGCCCAGTTCGCTGTGGGCAGTGCCACTCCTGGGTAGGGAAGTGGACCGGGGTTATATGAGGAAGCAGTCTGAGCAAGACAGGGAAACTGTTCCTTCTGCTTCAGCTCCTGCTCCAGGACTTGTAGGGTGACTGCGATGGGCACCTCATCCCCCACATAAGTTCTTTCCTCACCCTTTGCATTTGACTCTGGTGTTTATTGCAACAGCCAGCAAACTAGTACAGCGGACAGTGCCAAAAGAGCCACCGAGTACAGAACATCTCTTCACGAGAGTGCTGTAGGAGAAACCTCCTTTGGGTATGTACAAAGAAGTACCATGAACTGGATGACTTAACATCTAGCTCCGTTGTTCCGTAGTTCTGGAGGATGCAAGTTCAAACTCAAGACATTGTCAAGCTGATTCCACCTGAGAGCTGTGGCGGAATCTGTTTCAGACTTCCCTCTTCTTGGTGGCTATCTTTTTCCCTCATTGAACCGTCTTTCTGTTTGAATCTCTGAGTCCAAAGTTTTCCTCTTTCTAAGGGCACCACTCATTGATTAGGTTCTGTGTCCATGGTTTCATTTTAATTTGATTACTTCTGTAAAGTACCTATTTCCAAGTATGGTCACATTCTGAATTATAGAAAATTAGACTGTCAATGGGAATCTTGGTGGGACGTGAAAAGAAAATCACCTTTTCTGTGTTCCATGACTTTGCTGAAGATCGCTCTTAAGTGGGAAATGTAGTAAAGATATTTTTGGGGGAATGGAAAGTGTGGAAAAGTTGGGGCTTCTACTGTAGGAATTCTTAGGAACCAAAAAGGAGCTGTTGGCACACTGGGAAGCACTTCATGTCAACACTGTTCTTAGATTCAACTAATGATTTGTTAGTTCACAAATAATTGGAGCTGCCGAGTAATTTTTCATTAACTGTATTTTTTTTTTTTTGCTTTGAGATTTTGGTAATAGACAAAAAAGGGTGGAAACAGGCGAGGGCTCTATTGGTATTGGAATTCTTGGCTTAGAGCAAGGTGATAAATGGAAAAGAGGCAAATTCTGTTGACATTTTAATTCTGTCCACACTCATGAAATCTTCCTTATTTAAAGAAATCATGGGTAAATAAGTAGTACATGCCTATAATCACAGGACTGGGTCATAGATGCAGGAAGATTCCAAGTTTGAGGCAAACCTAAGCCAAATAGCAAGACTGGGGCTGGGGGTGGGAGAGGGCACAATTTTTTCTTTATTTTTTATTTCTTTTCTCATATATGACACTCCAATTGCAATTTTCCTTCTCTCCCTTCCCCCAAGCTTCTCCCCCACAACACCCCCTCTCTGCTTCCTCTCCGAAAAGAACAGGCATCCTAGGGACATCAATCAAACATAACAAACCAAGTTACAAGGCCAGGCATATACCATCACATCAGGGCTGAACGAGGCAATTCAGTAGGAGAGAAAAGGTCTCACAAGCAGGCAAAAGAGTCAGAGACCACACCTGCTCCCACAAAAACCCCAAACTACTTAACTATAACATATATGCAGAGATCTTAGGTCAGACCACTACAGTCTCCTTGGTCTCTGTCAGCAAGTTTCCATGAGTCCCAATGGGCCGTGTTCTCATGGAGTTTCTGACCCTCTGGTTCCTCCAATCCTTCCTCTTCTTCTTTTGCAGGATTCTTGGGGCTCCACCTAATGTTTGGCTGTGAGACTCTGCATCTTCTCCCATCTTTTGCTGGATGAAGTCTCTCTGGTCTCTTTGATGACGATTCTGCTAGGCTCTGGTCACAAAACATTCTGCAAGCAGGACAAATATGTTTGTCTTTTTGGGTCTGAGTTACTCTGGATAATTTTTTTTCAGTTCCATTGGGGACAATTCTTCTAGCATTAACAGAGCAATATATTTAACAGATGATAACAGTATACCAAGGAGCCAGCAGAAGGCATATGTAGAGATGTTTCCATTGACACATTTTAGCGATACCCTCTGAACACAAAGAGTAAGAAGATAGGGAAGTGCTTCTTTGGTAGTTCTGGGAAAGGATATCTAATGAAACATTTAAAAAAAGATTTGTTTACCAAGCCCAGCTGGACTGGGACTGAAAAAGCATGGGATAAAACCGGACTCCCAGAACATGGCAGACAATGAGGGCTGCTGAGAAGCCAAGGACAATGACACTGGATTTGGATCCTACTACGCATACTGGCTTTGGGGGGGCCTGGCCTGTTTGGATGCTCACCTTCCTGGACCTGGATGGAGTGGGGAGGAACTTGGACTTCCCACAGGGCAGGGAACCCTCACTGCTCTCTGGACAGGAGAGGGAGGGGGAATGGAGGGGGGAGGGGGTAAAAGGGAGGCGGGGAGGAGGCGGAAATTTTTAATAAAAATTAAAAAAAGAAGCAAAAAAAAGAAAATAGAAAAAAGATTTATTTAGTGGGTATGCAGTGTTCTACCTGCATGTATGCTTGCATGCCAGAAGAGGGCACCAGATCTCATTACAGAGGGTTGTGAGCCACCATGTGGTTGCTGGGAATTGAACTCAGGACCTCTGGAAGAGCAGCCAGTGCTCTTAACCTCTGAGCCATCCTTTTAGGCCCCTAATGAAGCATTTTTGAAAGTGAATGTATTGTACATTGTAGAGTAGTCAGCAGCAGAAGCCCACCTGGATCCTAATATTCCAGGTTCCTACAGGCTGTGGTTTAGCTCTGATCTTACGTGCTCCCTCCACAAGGTTTTCTGGGCGTGTGTCTGTATTTACCACAGTGCTCTCTAACTACTGATTCCAATGTAGCTTCTTGCTGTGTGTTTCTCCTTTTACATACTCTTAAGCCTACACTGCTTTGCACCCTTCTCACGTCCAGAGACTGACCCTTCAGTCACCTCAGGAGGAGAGAAAAATCCTTTTGCCAGCTCAGCAATGAGCAGAGATCTTCCTATTGTTTCTTTGTTTTCTAGCTGGGGAATCTGGTCTTCAACCCTGCTGCTCCACCCTGGCTACTGGAGTAAAATCAGAACTAGGTGTGTGGAAGCTTGCCAACAGAAAAACATGGATGTTCTGTGGCTCACAGGCAGTGCTGTTTAAGCACGCATGCTCAGTGGGAAAAGCATCATATCTGCTTTAGAGGGTGATCCTCAATAGCGGCTTTTGTATTGAATGCTGCAGTCTGTCACCCCCTCCCCCCGGCCGCTGGAGTTTGCAGTAGGTACCAGCACAGGAACAAACAAATGGACTCAGCAGGGTATTATGTGGCTCCTTTTACTAGAATGTGCTGCTTTGGGGGTTGTCAGCGGTTAGAAAGAGGGCCATAAGGCTGCCTGTGAGGAGAGCTGCAGTCAGTCCTCAGGGAGAGAGGATGAGCAGGAAGGGGCTGGAGCTTCTAGAGAGACCTCAGGGTAGTTCCGGTAGAAAGCACAGTGGCTAGGGCTTCTGAAGCAAGTCCCAGACTGTGGTTGCCTGCAGCCATCCTTTCCTGGCTTCCAAACTCACGTCTTTCTCTCTCCTTGCCTGAAACCTTCTACATTTCTCTACGTCTCCCATTCTGTACCCCTTCTGGCTCCCTTGTCCTCCCTGTCATGGTCTCCACTATGAGTGGAGTTGCCAGAGGCCTTGCTTTTCTGCCTAGAGAGGGTCTCAGCACAAAGGAGGTTAGTATTCTCAGGGGTAGAGGACGAACAGCAGGGCAACAGGCTTTGAAATTCTAGTGAACCACTGAAGATCTTAGACATGATTTTAATGGGTAGTAACCATCTCTTGATACTCTATGTTTGAATAATCAGGGTCGGGCTAGAACTTGGACTGTAATTATTCATAACATCGTATCTCCGAACAAGGGCACAGCCATTTGTTTTCATGGTGGGTATTAACAGTCACCTGGAAAACACTTTCCCCTGCACTTGGGTACATCTGTATACTGTCATGTATATTTAGATATTCATATGTATGCATGCCTAATATTTGTGTGTATATATACATACATATATGTGTGTGTGTTTATATGTATGCCATATGCAACCAGCTACTTTCTGACTTGTGATAGTCGGATCTATGACTTTTAAGTTTTGTTGCCAAAGCAATAAGATTCTAAGTTTTGAATTTGCCTGCTTCCTATCTAGTGACACACGGCGCCATATTCCTTGAGCCTCTGAGTAGCAACAGCAGGAAACCGCAGCCAGTGAGAGAATCATGGAGTGAATAGCTGCTATTCTACGTGCAGTTGCCATGCTAAGCTATAGCGCTGGGAAGGCTCTGTCTGTGAGGTACATTTTCCTCTTATGTTATCACCTGTGTGTGTGCCTTGTACCACAGCATATGTAGAAATCAGAGGACAGCACAGGGGAGTTAATTCTCTCCTCCCACCATGTGGGTTATGGGGATTGAACTCAGGATATCAGGCTTGGTCCCAGACGCCTTTGCTTATACAGCCATCTTTCTGGACCCTAGTTATGCTACTTTTAACATATGATTGGTTTATTGCGTTCCAGTGATACTTGTCCAGGAGATCAAGCTGCACTCAGAATCTGCTTAGCCAATAAGAGACCTGACCCCCCCCCCCAAAAAAAAATTAGCAAGCACAGAAAAGGTCTAAAGAGTAAGATTAGCCCTGGGATACATGGCGTGTATATGTGTTCACATGTGTGTGGGCCTATGTGTATGGTACTACTTTCTGTGATGTCAGCACCAGACTGAGAAAACTGTGTTAAGTGACAGAACTTGGTCCTTCTGTGTTGAGGGGAACAGAAAACATCTGTCATGTTTTTATACAAACTAGAAGGGCATCTGGAGGCTTTTCTTGTGTCTGTTTCTTCTCTAATGTCATTGGCTTAAAGTAATGCTTATACCAAAGTGGCAGGTTTGGGTATGGCAGATTTTGCAGCTTTTCACAGAGAAGAGCCCCAGGAAAGATACAAAGACTGTCAGGTAACTAAAATATTCTGAAAGATAAACATTGTTCCGTGTGTTTGTGGGCTTCACTCAAGTCATGGAAAGGAAAGCTGTAGGAAAGACTCAGTAAATGTCCTCTAAAAGAATGCACAAAATGTTTCGTTTTAGCATACAAATCTGTATTTTGTCACAGAGAGAAGCATGCCACTCGATTGCAGCATGAACTAAGATGTCATGCAGAGAAGAGTGAGCGATGACTCCGGGGGTGGGAGAAAGTGGGACAGAGGTTGAGAAGTGAAGTATCCGACATTTGTATTTCCCAGAGGTAAATATTGAAAGTAAAAGACAGACGATTGGATTTTCTTGTAGACTAAAGCAAATTTGAGCTTCATCTCCAAATCCTCCAAATCCGTATATGATCATGAGGTGTCCCTGGGAGTTGGCTGCATGCCAGGATAGACTAACATGACCCTTGTCACCTGCGATAAAGTGTCACATCATCTATCTCCAAGCTGAATATTTGACCACCATCTCTTCTAACACACAGGGACTTATTTAGTCCTGGACCATGTTTGTGAAGATCTTAGAGTATAGTTGTAACTGTAGGTTGTTTTTCCAAAAATGTGTACCGTGAGTGAAGACCATCAGTTGCCTATGTGGCTGACTTTGCTGTGGGTATCAGGAGGCATTGGTGGTATTCTAGTATTCCCCATAGACTATGAAATGGCTCAATGTTGTGCAAACATCTCTCCATCTGTCACTATAATGTAATATAGAGAGAAATACCTTATGGGGATGAGACTAGAAGAGGATTTTATGTGATTACATCACAGGGTGATAGATGCTAACAATTTTGCTTATTATGAGCACAGTTCTCCAAAGAGAATTCCTGATAGATATATATTTTTGCAATTGCTCTTCTCTCTATGTATACAAATATAGCTAATATCATATCATAAATATAACTAAGAAAGTTAGGAATAGTCAAGAGGGATTTAACATTTGTATGAATAGAACAAATTGGAATTTGTGCATATTTGCTCAGACCTCGTTTTGATTAAAGGATGACTGGGAAGATTGAGAAAAAGAGAACTGTTCTAGGAAAATATTTACTAGATTCATAGTGTTTGCCTTTGTGACCTTTGGAATAAATTATTGAAGGGCACAGAAGCAGAGATCAGAGAGAATATTCTTTAAAATTAGAATAGCGGGCCTGGAGAGATGGCTCAGCAGCTAAAAGCACTTGCTGCTTCAGAAGACCTTTGGGTCCCATGGTGGCTCACAAACTTTAGTGGCAGGGAATATGACACTCTCTTCTGGCCTCCATGTGCTCCAGGAAGCCATGTGATACTTAGACATACATTCAGGCAAAACACTCATACACATAAAAACTAAAATTGGAATTGCATATCAATAACCAGAGATAAAGCAGATTACCAGGTTCTGAAGCTTGCTGTATCTGTATTCTTTTTAAATACTCATTTTGAGTGTACATGTGCTTATGTATGTAGATATATGGACATGTGCATGCAATAGCACACTTGTGGAGACCAGAGGGCAGCTTGTGGGAGCAGGTTTCCTCCTTCTAACACGTGGGTTCCAGGGGTTGAATTCAGGTTGTCAGGCTTTGCAGCACATGCTTTTACCCACTGAGTCATCTTGTTGGCCCATAGAATTCTTTTTCTTAATGCTCCGCCCATGGGGTAAGGACAGGATTGATACTATCCTAGGAACTGAATGTGAAGATGCTCAGTCCACAGTGAGTATGCTCTAGAAATGTTAAGTTATCATCTATATGATCCCACTAATTTTGAAGACTAATTTTATGAAGAAGATCTCAAAGGCTCTTCAAGAACTTGCTTGTTACTCTACAGCAGGAGGAAGGCAAATTATAATGTATTTGAGTTCCTATGTTGTCCTATTTATGAATATACATGTGAATTTATGAGGCTAAGTCAATGTCACTGAGCAAATATTTATTATTTGTATATACTAAACATTATGAGTGATGCCGGGGAAAATAATCAACAAAGCATAGTTCTGATACATGGCTCTTGCTCACTAAGGGTTATACATATCTTTGTGGTTCTTGCTACAAGTCATTCCGCCAGAAAAGGATTGCAACCAAGGTTCTTTTTTGGTTTTGTTTTCGGAGAGAGGATGGTCTCAAGTGTATGAGCTTCTTGTTTCAGCCTCCCAAGTGCTGATGTTGTAGGCATGTACCACTACAATCCAGCTATGTCTTCCTCCCTCTGTGCGTCCCTCCCTCCGTCCCTGCTGGCTGCCCTGGACCTCACTATGAGGACTGAACTCACAGAGATCCACCTGTGACTACCTCCCCAGTGCTGGGATCAAAGGCGTGTGTCACCACAGCCAACAAGAATGAGGATTTCTAACCAGGTCTACCTGATTCTAAATCTAATATACACAGTGACCCATTGGCATTTTTATTGTGGTAGCTTGTTTAATGTCTACAATGACTGGGCAGTTTGTTGACAAATCTGACATTTCAACAGTAGCCATCACATTAACATTATAATAATGGAAAAAAAACTTCGGAAAATAAAAAAAAAAACAAAGCCAATCCTACTCTGCATTCAGCTGTGGATACACTATTATTTTCATTTTCTATACGGAGTCAAAAGTCCATAGAGGTAAAAAGAAAACCCTTTGAAGTGTGTATTGAGCCAGCAGTGTGTGAAGAGCCCAGCTCAAGGCTGTCTTTTGTTTCTGATGAAGCTTTTCTCTGCAATGGGGATTTGAGCTTGGCCTTGGATTTTACGAGCAGGGAGGAGGTGCATAAGCAGGCCCGATAATCTCCCAGTTCTTAAATTAGACAGATGACCATCCATATACTAAACAAGGGTCACCTCTGCTCTTAGGACCGTGCCCATTGTAGGTATTCAGTTTGCATTAGCAGAAGGCGTGAATGGTACCTGACAGCTTCAACCTTATTCATAAGTGAGCCTTTAATAGACTTTTGCATGAATTAATTTGTCTTCAAATTACATTTTATTTCTTGATTTATTTGTGCGCGCGTGCGCGTGCGTGTGTATGTGTGTGTGTGTGTGTGTAGGTATGTGCACACCATAGCACAGTTATGGAGGTCAAAAGACAGCTTGTGGAGTTTGATTTTCTTCTACCACGTGAGCCCCAGAGATTGAACTTCAGGTTTGGCAGCAGCTACCTTTGCCCACAGAATCATTTTACCAGATATTTGTGTTCAAAGAGAATACCTTAATGTTTTATTCTTCGTGTGCATGCGTGCCTGCGTGTGTGTGTGTGTGTGTATTATATGGAATATGCATGTATTGCGCAATACATTAGTGTGTGACCATGATAATGCATGCAGACACATGAGAATGAATTCTGGGAACTTCCTTCCCTGCTCCCCTGCTCCCCTGCTCCCCTGCTCCCCTGCTCCCCTGCTCCCCTGCTCCCCTGCTCCCCTGCTCCCCTGCTCCCCTGCTCCCCTGCTCCCCTGCCCTATCGCTGAACTTGAAGCTCACTGTTTCAGCTGACTTTGCTGGCCACCAGGCTCACGGGATCTTCCCGTCTCTGTCCCTACCTCCCAGTGCTGGCATCAGTTAAACTAGCTTAACTAGTTTAACTAGTTTAACTAGTTAAAACTAGGATGCCAGGAATCCAAACTCAAGTCCTCAAGCTGGGGCAGCAAACTCTCTTGCCTACTAAGTTATCTCCCTAGCTAGTCCCAACATTCTTTCCATAAGTGCTTGATTATCCTTGGTTTAAACACTGCTTGAAGTTGCCAGGCAGTAGTGGCGCATGCCTTTAATCCAACACTCGGGAGGCAGAGGCACATGGATCTCTGTGAGTTTGAGGGCAGTCTGGTCTACAGAGCTAGTTCCAGGACAGGCTCCAAAGCCACAGAGAAACCCTGTCTTGAAAAACCAAAGAACAAAACAAAACAAAACAACCCCCCCCCCCAACTGCTTGAGGTAAGGAAGAAACATCTCTGTTTGCACCCATGACAAGATGCTCTGTGTAGTGGGGATAGACAGTTTTCTGCCATATGCTTCTGGAGGATGTGGCAGCCATGGCAACAGTAACATCTTCCAGTTGCTGTTCCTTGTCCTTTGCAGAGCTCACTGAGTCTCACAGATGGGCCTTTATGAGCTTCTCTCTTTAGATGGTTTGTTCATGTCCTTATTAATTGCTGCTCAACTCTAGAGGTGCCAAGAGAATGAACTGCCTGCTGTAATCATTAGTTTGAAAAGCTTAAATATCACCCATTGTATGCATTTTGTATCTCAAGATTAAAAAAAATGTTCATCTAAAAGGTGGGAAAAAAAGTAGCAACAGCAGTCTTTTCCAAGAAACATCGGGTTCCCACTGTTAATTAGCTAATATAGTGGTTGTAAAGCACTAAGAAAACGAAATGTAATAAAGTGTCACCTCCCTGATCAGCACCGATAGACTTTAATTACATCGGAAGGTCACAGACTGGCTGTTTTGCTCCTCTGAAAAAGATTCCTCTTCTCCTCCTTACTCTAGGTTTTTCTTCAGAAGAAAATATGGAAGGCAAGAATTTTCTTGCGGGTATTTCCTGCCTGTAACAAATAGGATTTTTGGATCTTCTGTGGGCTCTGTAAGTTCATTGCTGGGGTCTTCTGGGTCTGGGATAGCCGACTTGTACACTTATTAAACCTAATAGGATTTGGTTTGTGTCCTCTTTCCAGAGACTCCAGTGTTGAACTAGATTCTCTGGCCCCTCATCGTTTTTCTGCTTCTTTTGTTTAGTAAATAATGGGTCTAATATTTGTAAGAGGCCGTGAACAACCAAAGGGGTTTGCTTCTCTGCGCAAGGACTTGCGTTGAAGCTGTGAACTGCTGCCTCATGTCCTGTGGATGGCATTGTTGTCGCTGTGTTTTGAGTGATGTGAATACTTAAAGATTCTATCCTAACCGGAAGTCCCGATGAAGAAAGTCATTTATGGAGTGGGGAATACGTACAATGATTTTTTTCATTTGCAAATTATTTATTTCACAATCAATACAGGCTGACGTAGTCTATAAAATTCTACAACAAAAACTCATGTTTTTTTTTTTTTAAAAGATATTCTAAAATCCACATTATTGATTCCATAGTGATCAGCAATTTAGGGGAGGGTTAATGAATTCACACACATAGAATTAACGGCTCCAGGCTTGTTATGTGTAGTATATGATGATAGTTTAATTTATTTATATTTTTAGATTGTTTGTTTTGAGATAGGGTTTCGCTGTGTGGGCTAAGCTGATCACAAAGTCATGACTCTCCTACCTCAGTATTTCCTTACCTAACTGCCTCTCTGACATGGTTGGTTCAGGTTTTCTTTTCTTCTCTTTTCCTTTTTTATTTTGGTATTTTAAGATAGGATCTCAGTTTATACTCTGTAGCCCAGGCTGACCTCAAATATATGGCGATTTTCTTGCCTCAGCATAGTGAGTGTTGTGATTACAGGCATGTAATCCTCCCTCTCTCCTCCCCTCCCACCTCTCTGTCTCTTTCTCTGTGTCTGTCTTTGTCTCTCTATGATCTGTTGCATTTTTCACTTGACTGAATTAATCTTCTCTCTTGGATGCAGCTTCTAGTCTACCATCTAACTTGGAAATTTCTGCTTGAGACAGGGTTTCCTGAAATCCAGGCTAGCCTTGAACTTGCTATTACCTGAGAATGATCTGGAACTTCTTTTAAGTGCTATTTTTTTCTGCATATATGATGTTTGTGTGTGTGTGTGTGTGTGTGTGTGTGTGTGTGTTTTAAAGTCAGGTTGATGTTGGCGTCTTCCTTCATTGTTTTCCCCCTATTATTTGAGACAGGGTCTCACATTAAACTGGGGCTCACTGATGGGTCAGGCTGGCAACTAATGAGTTCCAGGAATCTGCCCATCACTGCCCTTCCCCTTCAGTGCAAATACACTGTTGCTGAGTCTGACTTATGTGAGTGTTGAAGATCAGAACTCAGGTCCTAATGCATGCATGGCAAGTGCTTTATTAACTGAGCCATCTTCCTGGGACCAACCAGGAACCTTGAACCTTCTAAGTGCTCTGATTTTTTTTTATTTTAAATAACTTTTTTCCATTTACTTTACATACCAACCAGTTTCCCCTCTCTCTTCTCCTCACATCCTTTCTCCTTTCCCTTTTATCTCCCTCCTCATTTACTCCTCTTCCATCTCTATTCAGAAAGGGACCGGCCTCCCATGGGTTTGTGCAAAGCATGGCACATCATGTTGATGCAGTACAAAGCTCCTCCCCTTATGTCAAGGTGGGGCCAGGTAATCCAGTATAGGGAACAGGTTACCCAAACCAGCTAAGCGCCAAGTACTCTGATTATAGGTGTGTGCCAACATACCAATTTGTACAGTGTTGGGGATCCAAATCAGGCCTTCATGCATGCTAGACAAGTCAGCAGAGCTATTAATATATCCCCAACAGCTCCACTGTGCGATTACTTTTTTAATTTAATTTTTTACAGTATTTTACCATTATTATTAATTTACTATTTTGGTTTTTGTGGAAACAGGGTTTCTCTGTGTATCTCTGGCCATCCTAGAACTCACTTCATAGACCAGGTTGGCCTCTAATTCAGAGATCTGCCTGCCTCCTCTGTATCCCAAATGCTGGGATACACCATGCCTGCTCCTCCTCCTCCTCCTCCTCCTCCTCCTCCTCCTCATCATCATCATCATAATCGTGTGTGCCTGTGTGTGTGTCTGTGTGTGTATGCCCGTGCACGTGTGTGCACGCAGGCACATATGTACTATGGACTGTGGGTGGTGGATAGAGAACAATTGTGGGAGCCATTTCTCTCCTTCTACCATGTGGGGCCCAGGGATTGAGTCATCAGGCTGGGTGGCTGGAGCCTTCACCTCTTAAGCCACATTGCTAGTCTATTGTGCAATGTTAAATCAAGTTAAGCACCTGGACCTCAAATGTGTTATTTCTTATAGTGAAAATATTAAAAAAATCTACTGTGAGATATATGTGACATTCATAGCTGCAAGCATCAACAAATTTCTAAAAAGATATATATATTCTCCAAATTTAGACAGATCCTTCTGACTTCCAAGAGGGATGAGGGGGTCGACTCTTGTTCTCCCACAGTTCTCCGTCATCGCCTCCCAAGTCATTAGTCATGCTATCCTTGTTAAATTTGTAACCAGTACATTCTGTTCCTTGAACAATCCCACTATTCTAACCTTGGGTCTGTATCTATTAAGTTCAAGGATTCCCACTAACTCCCATGATACCAAAGCATCTCCATTTTCCTACGTGTAAACAATTCACCTCGTCTTTGTAAGAACTGTTATACAGTAGTTTCCTAGGAAGAACTGCACTCATGGGCTTTCGGGAATGTCTTTAGGCTCTTCCGCTTTGTCTCCTGGGCTTGTTAAATACTCTTATTTGCTAATGCCACACTGCACAGACCTATCCGTCAACATATCATATCAACAACATTTCAACAACACATTTTTATAAATTTACCCTCTTTCTGCAATTCCACATTCCCGTAGCAGTGGAATATTCTGGAGCCTGATGACTGCCATTATGCGTGCTTTACTTAGCACCCGCCACTCTTGGATAAAGCTATATAAAACTGGACTGTAAAAATATTGCCACTTTTATAAGGTCCACAGTTTAAACATCTTTATTGTGCTTTATAATAAGCAGAGATCTCAGACCCTTAAATCTTGGCAGCCTTTTCAGATTCTTTGGTTATCTTTGAATTACAATTTTTTTCCTTTTCAGACAATACCATGAGGAGATGACCTAACTCCTGCTTGAACATTTCGCAGTCAAGGACTTTAGTATTTTGGCTAGAGATCATTTCATTGTGGAAAAGTTCTACACTGACTGGCTATTCCATTGCCACTCTTGTTCATTAGTGGACACAATTGGAGTGTGTATATTTCACCCTTCTTGAGAATCTTTCAACAATTTTAAGGGTTATATATATCCCAATTCTTCTCCATTCTTGTTCCTCTTTGGTGAACTGCATTTTGAAGGATGGCTTTGAGAGAAATCTCTGAGTGTGAAGCTTCAATGTAAAATCTCATCCTTTTTATTTTAAATAATTCAATGTATTTTACAATTACAATGCTACTGCTTTGAGAATGCTAAGGAAATAATTTATGAATATGGATCATGTGTGAGTCACACTATTGCATGAAAATAATTTGTTCTAATAATACATGTATATTTATAATATAATTTCACACTTAATGAGAAGATGACATCAATGGTGGCCAAATAAAATATTGAGGACTGAAATTATGCACCATAGAGAGACAGATTCTCTACTTTTAGGTTCTTTGTCTGTGAGACAAACTGACATCAGCTTAACAGGAGAACAGGCAGACCAGTGTATGTGTTCCTGAAAGTTTTGTGTGGCACAGGAGTATGGGGACACCTTGCCAAAAGAACAAAGGACTCTCCAAGGAAATGATAGAATCAGAGGCTTTTATACTGTTTGTACATGAGTGATAATTTTAAAGGAATGAGAGGACAAAGGGAATGGGTTTCTGAGCTTTAAGAGGAAGTGTGTTATAGGAGGGCTAACATACAGAAAAATAATGGCAGGCGAGATCCAGTTACCTGGATGGATCTTTTGTGTTGGCCCTCTATGCCCTCTTGTCTTTCCCTGAGGAGAAGAAAGTTTTGGAAACACCCTCTCAAGGGTGATCTGTGATCTGTTCTCAGGCAGATCTAGCAGGACAGCCTGTTTTTAATGAATCACCATCAACTGAAAATAATTCTTGTGCTAGAATGTGATATTTTGTGGATAGTGGGTCAGGATACACAATGCCCTAAACAAAACAGAGCTTGTGATGCCACGTGAAAACCACCCACGAGGCAGTAAGTCCAGAGCACCAAGGCAGATGGGGAAAACAGGTTCCTCTCGCTGCCTCACAGGGTAAGGGAGGAGAGGACAGGGTGTCACTTCATCTAGCATGGGAGACAGAATTCTCTGAAAAGCATTCCAGCACGGAGAAGCTCCGAGGGAGATTGTTACTTCTGGTCTCTCTGAACATCTAGGTCTATAGGCTTTAGTACTAATGGGTAATTTAGGAATAAGAGGAAAAGTCATTGACATTCCTCAGTTCCTTTTCTTTTTCAGAATAATAGAGGTGGAGGAAAAATAAATTGGTTTTGCTAGTAGCTTCTGAGGAAAACTATGGGAGGAAAACTATCAGAGAGAAAATGAGACAAATCATAGCCTAGATTTTAGAAATATAAATAACATGCTTTTCATAGTCACTGTTCTTAATTATCCAGTGACAATTATTAAAAACTGCCATACTTTGAACATCCAATATTCTCAAAAACTTAATTGGGACCATATAATAAAGGTGAACATTGTTGAATTTCAGGCACCCTCCTAACTGCTTTGCATTTACTAATTCGTTTACTTAGAGAAGCAGGGCCATAGAGAGTTAAAGTGATTTGTCTATGAACTAAGACCCGCAGAGTCCTAGATTTGAACCCCGGAAGCTGAGCTGTAAAGCTGATATCATTGAGTCCCCAGCGCTGGGAGCCCACTTAGGATTCTAGTAGAGAGATGGAACAAGAGGGAGACTGCTCACTGGAAGTCAGGAAAGGAAAGGAATAGTTAGGGTTAGGGATAGTACCTGGGGGGCAGCTCTAGACTAAGAGGCACACAGTGCTGGAGTTGTCAGATTTAAGTACTGTCTTCAACTAGTTTGGTCTAGCCTTCCAGCATGGACCTCTATAAAACTCTTGGAGCTTCCTGAGTGGTAAAGGAGTCTTGGTTGTTTATGATAATAGAGTGACCTCTGGTGGCTTCTAGATGGCTTTAAAATGGACTGGTCACCAGCAATACCAAACATGTGAGTTAGAAGGTTGAAGCTTTGAGTTAGCCTGGCCTCGGAGACAGGCTAGAAGGCTAGAGATGGAGTTTGGTCTTGTGGTCAGTTATTCAATCAATCATCTTCACATAACAGAACTACAAAACAAACAAACAAACAAACAAACAAAAAGAAACCACCACTACCACCACCACCACCACCACCAAAATACAAAAGAAACCTGAAAGCAAAGCTCAGTGGTGCTTTGTGGTGGATGAGTACAGTGTTGAGACAGAAGGGGCCCAATTACACAGAACAAGGCAATGAGCCCTGTGCTGGAGCATCTTCCATTGCTCACTCTGTGTATGTCTTTGTTTATTCTTGAGTCTTATCTGTTATAATAAAGTGCAATGACATATATAAGGTAACCTTGAATTTTATAAGATTGTAGTCAGTTATTAACTTAGTGGGATTGTGGCACCCTCCCAGGTGTGTAACCAATTGGTATTGACTGAGGACTATCTTGTGAACTATACCCTTTAACCTGTGGCTTTTGCAATACTTCAGGCGGTTAGTGCCTGAACTGAATTTCAGTTGGTCATCTGTGTATGAAGCAGGGTAAAAGTAAGTAAAGGCAAGCGATTGTCATTCCTTCATTATTTTGCAATCCCCCCGATTTTGAAATATTTATCATAAAAGGTTAATATTTTAAATTTAGCTAATCAATTTATTTTAAATCCTGACCTCAGTTTCCATAGGAAATACATGTAATTCTCACTTTTTATTTTACAGATAGAGAAATAGAGCCATAGAAATGCAATATATGGCAAACCTATAGCCAATATTATACAATGGGGGAAAAACTGAAGGTATCTCCACTAAAATAAGGAACAAGAAAGGGTGGTCATTGTCTGCACACTTAGTATAGGACTTGAAGTCTTAGCTGAAGCATTAAGACAAGAAGAGGAAAAAATGGATACAAACACATAAGAAAAAATACAACTGTCCATATGCATAGTTGATATGATTCTATACATAAGAGACTGAATGCCCCATCAGAGAACTCTTAGATGGCATCAAAACTTTTAACAAAAAGGCAGGACACAAAATTAACATAAAAAAATCAGTAGCCTCCTATGTACTAGTTACAAATATGCTAAAGAAGAAGGAACCCTGAGCTTGGCTACCAGCACAGTCAAATTAAAGTGAAACTACAGAGTCATAGTACTCAAAACATATAATACTAGCACAAATCATCCGTGTAGATCAAAGGGATAGAATAGATGACCCAGATACAAACCTGTGTAGCTATAGTCAACTGAGTTTTGACAACGGTGTCACAAACACACACTGGTGATCAGACTACCTCTTCAACAAATAGTGTTGGCAAAACTGGATAGAAGAATGAAACAGAGCTCTGTTTCTCATTCTGTATGAAAAACCATCTCCATTGTATTTTTTCTTTTTTCTTTTTTTTTTTTTTTTGGTTTTTCGAGACAGGGTTTCTCTGCAGCTTTTTTTTTTTTTTTATTTTTTTTTATTTTTTATTTAGAGCCTGTCCTGGAACTAGCTCTTGTAGACCAGGCTGGCCTCGAACTCACAGAGATCCGCCTGCCTCTGCCTCCCGAGAATTAAAAGTCTTACAGAAGACCTGGAACTCTGTAAATGATAGAAGAAAGAGTAGGTGAAAGACTTGCCGTTATCTTAATTTCCAGAGGGGAATACCATCTTCTCAGAATATAGTATCAGCAGGTGAAAGAGTGGGGCCCTAGGATGATAAAAAGATTCTGAGCTGCCAGGGAAGCAGTCAACTGAGTAAAGAAACAGCCTATGAAATGGGTGAAAATTGTTGCTAGTGGGACAGCCAAGAGAAGATTGATATCTACATGACAATTAAAAATACAAGTGACTAAAAAAATCTAAACAAGAAGTCAGGTGATCCAATCAATAAATGGGCAAATAAAACAGATTTTTCTCAAAAGATGAACTACAAGTTGCAAACAAAAACGTAAGGAAAAGATGTTCAGCTTCACTAGCCATTAGAGAAATGCAGATCAGAACTATATCGAGAGCCTCTCTTACCCCAAAACAGAAAACCAGTTATTAAGAAAGAAAACTGCAACTGTTGGTGTGCATATGGACAAAGGAGAACCTTGTACCATTGTTAGTAAGATGTAAATTTGTCCAGACACCTTAAATATCAGTATGCAGGTTTCTCAAAAATCTCAAAGTAGGCATACCATATGGCCAGGCTAAACTACTCCGTAATGTTTACCTGGAGGACTTGAAATCATCTCCGAGACAGTGGCACATAAATGGTTTTTCAGCGCTAGCCACAACAGCTCAGTTATGGAACCAGCCAAGGTACTCAACAACAGAGAAATGAAGAAAAAAATTATGATGTAAGCAATGGAGTTTTTCAGCCACGTGGGAAAATGATGTTGTGTCATTTGCCAAAAATAATTCTATTAAGCAAATAAGTCAATCTCAGAAAGACAAATGCCACATAGCTTTCTAATTTGTGAGTCCCAGATTTTATGTAGCTACATAAAACCATGCATGTACAAAAAACATGACAGTGGATGTAAAGCTATCCTGTAGAACAAAAGGGACTGATGGGAGAAAGAGGGGTGACAAATGGGAGGGCTGTGCGGACTGGGGGTGTACGGAAAAGGCTCCAAGGATAATACATACTTGAATGAAGATGGTTGTTATAGAATATTATTTTAAGATATGTTACATTTGTTTATGCTGTGGAACATTTATTTAATGATGCAAAGATGTGTTGTATTCTTTTTTTAAACAAACTATCTCTTTTCATTTTACATACCAATCCCAGTTCCCACCCCTCCTCTCCTCCCTTTCCCTTCACTTTCTCCCCCCCATCCTCATAACCTCAGAGAGGCACATTGCTTTAGGGAAGGTACAAGGCCCTCCCTACTATATCTAGGCTGAGCAAGTTATCCATCCAAAGAGGATTGTTTCCCAAAAAGTCAGTACAAGGAGTAGAGAATAAATCCTGGTGCCACTGTCAGTGGCTCCTCAGTCTGCCCTATTACAAGGAGAGGGTCCCTTTGTTTGTCCTAGCTGCCCGGTTAGCTTAAACCCAAAATAACGACACAAAAACTGTATTAATTAAAACACTGCTTGACCATTAGTTCCAACTTCTTATTGGCTAACTCAAACATATTAGTTTAACCCATCTCCATTAATCTGTGTATCACCGCATGCCGGTGGCTTACCGGAGATTCTAACTGGCGCTCATCTCAGGCAGAAGTTCCATGGCTTCTCTCACTCTGCCCTTATTCCCAGCATTCAGTTCTGTCTTCTCTGCTTACCTAAGTTCTTCCCAATCAGGCCCAAAGCAGTTCTTTATTCATTAACCAATGAAAACAACACAAGAACAGAATAACCCCCTACACCACTGCCCTAGCCAGACAACTGTCACCCACATTCAGAGGGTCTAGTTTGGTCCTCTGCTGGTTCCTTTCCTGTCCAGAAGGAGTTGGAAAAGTTTGTTTTGAATCTTCCTTTTTAAAGTAAAATATGCACAGGAGACTTGATGAATCACTGGATTAATTCTCTTTATTTTTCTAAGGAAGGCACTGAAGTCTGTAGACCTTGATCTGATAACTCATAATGACTCCTGGCTAGCCATGGAGGTTCTGGGTCTGGATTCAAAACAACTCTATAGTTGTAATGTGGCCCTGATGACGTCTAGTCTACAGTACTATCTGCTTATGGAAAGGCTGTGCACACTCATCACACATTTAGATACTTAGAGATTTTTTAGTAAACTGGTAGGAAATACTAAAAGAGTTCTATTGAAAAGTCAAACAATAAAGAATTACCTAGAATAAGCGCTGAAGTTCCGTTTCATTGTAGCGATCCTGATTATTTCCTTTGAGAAGACTTTCTTAGAGTTGGGTGTGTGTTCTTCCAGATAGTTCACTATGCACATTGGTAAGTTTGTTCAAAGTCATTTCCTATAATAATGTTCACAAATATTTGCATTTATTTGACTTTTTCCACATTTAATAATAGATATGGGGTATATTTCTATTTCAACATTACAGATCAATATTTTTCTTACTATTTTATACTTTATTGGATACAAAGAAAATCACAGTACAATTGCATCATATGACTAAGAAGAAACCGAAGGATTTTTCTTTTAATTTTGTAGACTTTTAGTGCTTTCCTTTTATTATTGTTTGATCCCTTTGTTCTATTTGTTCTCTGAAATTAAAGTTTATTTTTTCAGAATGTCTTTGATCTTTCTCTTTCCCACAGGAAACATATTTATAACAGTTACTTTCATTGCTTTTTCCAACTTTTGTTTTCTTAGATACGTAGCACGATTAACTGAAGTCAAGTTTAAAACTAGCTATTGTGCTGGTACAGTGCTTGGTATGTAACCATGAGAACAAGAGTCTGGAGTCCCAGCACTTACATAAGAAGCTAGGCAGAATAGTGAGTGCCTAAAATCTCAGAGCTGAGGTTGTTGAAACAGGGGGTTCACTGAGTCCTGCTCTCGACAAATAAATGAGCTTCAGGTTCAGTGAAAGACCCTATTTCATAAAGTAGGAGAAGATGAACTGAGGAAGATGCCCAGTGGCAACTGAGGTCTGGATGTGTGCAAGTGTGCACACACGTGAGCACACACACAGACATGAAATAAAAAAGAAAACACTGTTGCTCCTGTGATAAGAAAGGGTTTGGTCACCAAAGCCAGAGATGAATTATTCATGAGTTGTAAGCAGACCAAACAGAAGTCATTGGTGAAGGCTTAGCTTCTGCTCATTAACTGAAAATGTTTCTCTGTGTCCCTGAGCTGACACAAAACATCAAGCCTTCAATGTAATATTTATTAAACATTTCGTAGTACAAATTTAAAATATTAAGTAGTTGTTTTCCCTACAAAGATTAGCATGTTTACATTTTTTCTCAGTTTAATCCTATCTAAAATTGCTTTTTCCTGAATGAATTTTGCATTCTCCCTCCCAATATTCATTCAGTTCTAAAGAATAAATGCCTAGAATTCAATTAGGTTAAATAGAAGCTTTTTTTAAAATTTGATTTCAGTAAGGTTATTTTAGAAATGAGGTTCTCAAAAGTTCATGTAGTAGAGTAGGAAAATAAATTTCAGATGGTTTTCAAGAAGGTAAAAAATGGAATCAAGGGGGCTGGAGAGATGGCTTAGCACTGACTGCTCTCCCAGCGGACCCAGGTTCGATTCCCAGCATCCACATGGTAGTTCACAACTGTAACTGCAGTTCTTGGGGATCTGACACCTTCATAACAAATATACATAAAGTAATGGTGTGGGAGGTCCTTCTGTCTATGTGTTGCTTTTATTGGTTAATGAATAAAGAAACTGGCTTGGCCTATAGCATGGGAGAAAGAAGGCAGAGTCAGAGAAAAGCCATGGAGCAGACAGAGACAGACGCTGGGAACTTTACCTGGTAAGCTACAGCCGCCTAATGATACACAGATTACTAGAAATGGGTTAAATTAATATAAGAGTTAGCCAATAAGAAGCTAGAACTAATGGGCAAGCAGTGATTTAATTAATACAGTTTCTGTGTGATCATTTTGTGTATAAGGTAGCCGGGAGGCCAAGAATCAAGAAGCGGACTTCTCCAACAAAATAAAGTTAAATAAATACTTAAAAAAATGGAATCAATAGCTGGGCAGTGGTGGGGCACACCTTTCCTCTCAGCACTTGGGAGGCAGTGGTGGGGCACGCCTTTCCTCTCAGCACTTGGGAGGCCGAGACAGATGGATCTCTATGAGTGTGAGACCAACCTGGTCTACAGAGAGTGAGTTTCAAGACAGCAAGGGCTATACAGAAAAGCCCTGTTTTGGGGGGGAAACCCCCAAAACCAAAAGAGGGAGCACTTCAATGTGTAAACTTTATATATGAATAATTGGAGCACAATACGAAACACAGATATGTATAGATATCTGTCACTATGATGATCTCATTGCAAATGTTTCTATTATGCAGGTCTTTATATTAGCCATTTCACCAATGGCTAAAACAAAGGATATTGATGTTACTGATTGGTATTTAATGTCTATTAATCCTATTTGAATATAGAAACCCAATGCCAAGGTCACTCAAGGCCAAGTGTGAAAAAGACAAGCACAAAATCAACTTAGTTCAACAGTAATGTAAAGCACTTCTGTTCCTCTAAAAATCTCACATCAGCACCAATAATTGATGGCAGCAAAAAACGAAAAAGGATTTAGTAGATTTGGGACACATATAATAAATACAGAACAATAACAAAGACTTTAGAGGGTTGTATTATTTATTTTATTTTTTGAGTGCTAGTACAGAAACGTCTTGCTGTGTTTTGCCCTTGATTAGCTCATAGAAGTTTGCTTTGATGTCTGGTACAGCATGATAAACAGCATGGTAAATTCTTACCTTGGACGTGTCACATTGACGGATATGCTAAGCAGGTGTTTTAAAAGTGAGGCACCTCATCACAGTAGCTAAGACCTAAGACTTGATACCTGTCTGGAGCTGGATACCCAGATAACCTCGATACCTTGATAACCTGTCTGGAGACCCAGCTCTGTCCACACTTTCTCTGTGACTTTCCATATTTATGGACATTTCTGTTACTCCCATGTTGTTGATGATTCCCTTAGCGTCTATCTTCTGGATAGATGCTTTTCGGCTTTTCAATTTCTATTTTGTTTCAGTATCTTAATTATAATATCTATATTTATATTTAGATTATATCTATATTTATTACGGACTGGTATTTATTAAGCGTTATGAATGTTTAAACTGATTTTCAAGGCATAAAAATTGTCTGTAGTATTCTCACATGTCTTCTTTATTATCTGTCTCCTTCCATTTCCCATGTTCTCTTCTTATAGAGCTATAGCATTTGATATCACTTGTTGCTGATTGTCTGTTCATCATGTTCACCATGTTTGGTAATCCTGTTGACTTATCTAAAAGTTCACTGATCTTTATCATACCATGTCCAACCTATCTTTAAGCCCATCCAGTGAATTGTTTCCTTCAAAATTTCAATTCTTACTTGCCAAAATTTTCAATTTTTTTCTTAAAGCTTTCTTGGAGCTTCTGTTTCTCCACTGATTACTTATTTCGTTCAAACTTTTCTCTATTTTCTAAAATACAGCTATACTGTAGGTCAAGGGTGCTGACTCTAACATCTCAGCCAGCCATGATCAATATCGATTGCTCTTTTCCCAGTATAATTACATTTAGTCAAACCTTATAATTTTTGATGTAGGCTACACATATATGTAAAAAAGAGTAAAGTGAAAATTAGGTATATATTTTTTTGTCTACAGAAGACCATGCCTTTTTCTTTGTCAGGAAGCTAGAGAGAAATGTTTTCTTTCCTTGTTTCATTGAGAAAGGGTCTCATTCTGTAGCCTAAGCTTCCTCAAACTTAAGATCTTCTGTTTCTCCTAAAGTATTTTAAAAATGTTAATAGCATCGAGTGGAGTGACTCAAGCTGAAGTTTCTACTAACTCCAGATCACCCCAGCTTTTAAATACCTTATGGGGACCATTTGAGTCTATCCTTGAACAGGGATTTGTGTCTCAAGAAGTATAAACCTATGATACTTCTGTCTCTGCTTTTCAGCTCCATCCTTATCTCAACCTAGTTCCTCAACAGGGATGTGAAGAGTGTTAGATAAAGAAGAAGTGTGATTTGAGGTCCTTCTAGGTTTTATATTGCTCTCAGGTTGATATAAGCATGCCCCCTTGTTTTTGATTCTTGTCCCATCTAAGAACTACTGATGGCAGATCAGCACCTCTGTTTGGTTATATCCCAGACAACGATGCAGGTCTGAACACAGTCCCACCTTTCACACACACAGAAAAGCATCATTCCTGTTAAGATTGCTCACTGCTATGGGTCCACTGTGCTTTGATGAATTTGAGGAAAAGCACACTTTTAAGATAATCTTTATTTTCCATAATACTTATACTCAGAGTAACATTTAAAACACTTAATAATAATTTAACAGAAGATCCACCATACCAGGTATTGGCCAATATTATTAGTAGTGAGAGGATTTGCATATTTAGAAACAGTACTGTTGTGGAAATATAGAAAAGGAAAAAGAAAACATATTCAACAAATAGTGCTGGTCTAACTGGATGTCAGAATGTAGAATAATGCAAACTGATCCATATTTATCACCTTGTACAAAACTCAAGTCCACGTGGAACAAGGGACTCAACATAAAACCAGATACAGTGAACCTAATAGAAGAGAAAGTGGGGAATGACCATGAACTCACTGGCACAGGAGATAATTTCCTGAATAGAACACTGATAGCAGAGGCACTAAGAACAACAATCAATAAAAGGGACCTCGTGGAACTGAGTGGTTTTTGTCAGGCAAAGGACAGCATTGGTGGCCTACATAATGGGAAAAGATTTTCACCAACTCAGTTTGACAGAGAGCTAATTCATATATATATGAAACTAGATGTTTGTTTTATCTTAATTTTATAGCTTGTCCCTAATGTGTTCACCTCACCCACTTAGGTATTTTATGTTTGCCTTGAATATGTGATTATACCCCTAACGGTATGGAAGTGATGAGTGTGTTCACTTACATGGTGCTAGGATACAAATTTATTTATCTTGTACTTGTTTCACGTGATTCTTAAAAAAGGAATCGACAAATGTCTATAACAACTGGGAGTTCGTTGCTTTCAACGATGCACAGTTTTCTGTGATGCGTGCCCGCCACCTTTTGCTCTCCAGCCCCCACGAGCTTTGGAGTTGCTTTCAGCTCCGTGTTCTCACCAATAGTTCCGCTGTGCACGCGCTGCCTTACCCACCCTTGCTGTGCAAGCAACAGGAGATGGAACTCTGGGTCCTTACGTTACGCCGTTAGAGACTGCTAGCCCAACTCCTCCCGAATCCAGTCAGTCAATGTGGCCCCTAAACTGCTCATCTCCCCCAGTCATTCCACCCTCCTCTCCCCGACTAACACAGGGCATCCTTTGCTTACTGACCTGAAACTGTGAAGTGGGGGGGGGGACGACTTACTTTGGTATATATCTCATTACATATGAGAATGAGCATCTTTTCAAATACTCTGAGCATCTTCCCTAGGGCTTCCCTCTCTGTGAGTCGCCGTTTTGTGGCACAAGCCCATCAGACACTCGTGTTTCCTCTCTTCTCCTAGTGTGCTCACCGGAGCTCTGTTCTATTTTGTTTGAGCTGAGTTGGGGTTCAGGCATTATCTCTGGGCCTGCAGTATGGGGCTTGATCCATTTTCAGCAGCAAAAACCTGTGTAGCAACCACCCGGGCAGAGATCTACTGCAGGTTATTGCGCCCACAGGCTCAGCGGCCCTCCCCTCAAGACCCTGTAGGTCAGTGCTATTCTGGCCTCTGATACTGTGGATCAGGTATTTTTTCAAGTACCACAGAATGTATATATACAATATATTTTCTTTTGTGGGAAAAAAAGAAACTAGACATCAACAAACCAAATAATCCAATTAAAAACTGGGGTAGAGATCTAAATAGAGAATTCTCAACAGAGTGATCTCAAATTGCTGAGAAACACATAAAGAAATGTTTAACAGCCTTAGTCATAAGGGAAATGCAAATCAAGACTAATTTAAAATTCCATCTTACACCTGGCAGAATGTAAGATCAACAATACGAGTGACAGCTGATGCTGGCCAAGTTGTGGAGCAAGGGGAACAGTGCTTTGCTGATGGGAGAAAACTACTTCAGCCACTATGGAGATCAATATGGCAGCTTCTCAGAAAATTAGGAATCAACCTACCTCAAGACCCAGCAATACCACTCTTGGGCTTATATCCTAAGAATGCTTCATCCTACCACAAGGACCCTTGCTCAGTCATGTTCACTGCAGCTTTATTCATAATAGTCAGAAACTGGAAACAACCTAGATGTCCACCAACTGAAGAATGGATAAAGAAAATGTGGTACATTTACACAGTGGAGTATTACTCAGCTATTAAAACAATGACATGAAATCTGCAGGCAAATGGATGGAACTAGGAAATACCATCCTGAGTGAGGTAACCCAGACATAGAAAGGCAAATATGGTGATGCTCACTTCTAAGTGGACATTAGCTGTTAAGTAATGGCTAATCATGCTACAATCCACAGACCCAGAGAGGTTAAATAATAAAAAAGGGCTCAAGCGAAATGCATGGATCTTTCTGGGAAGGGGAAATAGGATTAGATTTTGTGGATGGAACTGGGGATGGAACAAGAGGGATGGGGCAGGGGGTGGGAGAGATGGAGGGAGAGAGTCCTGGTTCTGGGGGCAACTGCAGGGGGGCAATGTGGAAACCTAGTGTAGTGGAAACTTCCTGGAATTGAGATTGACCCTAGATTAGTATTCTAGTAATGGGGAATACTGTGAACTGGCCATCTTCTATAATCAAATAAGGCTCCCAGCATCAGGATTGGGATATCAACCAAGCCACAAAAATCTTTAACCTACAATCTGTCTTGCCTGCAAGAGGTGGCACAGAACTCATGGGATTGACTAACCCATGACTTGAAGCCATGCCTAGAGAGGGACTCCCATGACCGACACTGCCTGGATGTACAGGGACCAGAATCAAGACATCCCAGAGATAAATATGGATAGAACCAAACACGACTGGCAAAAAGTCAATGAAATGATTTCTAATGTTATTCTGCTATACTTATAGATCCATTCCTAGTCCAATTATCATCAGAGAGGCTACATCCAGCAACTGTTTGGAGCAAATGCAGAGAACCACAACCAAACACTAGGTGGAGCCAGGGGAGCCCCACAGAAGAGGGGGAGGAAGGATTGAAGCAGCCAGAGGGGTGGAGGACACAGTGAGAACATGGCCAACAGAATCAACTAAGCAAGACTCATAGGGACTCACAGACTGAAGTGATTGACAAACATGGACCCTGAATGGACCTGAGTTAGGTCCTCTGTGTATACCTTATGGTTGTATAGCTTGGTGTTTTTGTGAACTCCTAACAACATGAGTTAGGGGTGTTTCTCACTCTTTTGCCTATACTTGGAACCTTTCTTCTCCTACTGTGTTGTCATGACATGAGGGTTTATGCTCAGTCTTTTGTATCTTGTTATCTTGTTAGTTCATGTACAGTAGATATTTTTGGGAGGTATCCTCTCTCTCTCTCTCTCTCTCTCTCTCTCTCTCTCTCTCTCTCTCTCTCTCTTTCTCTTTCTCTCTCTCTCTCTCTGGGAAACAGAGGAGGAACTGATCTGGGGAAGAGGGGAGGTGAGGTAAGAGACTGGGAGGAGTGGAGGGAGGGGCAACTGTGGTTGGGATGTAATGTGTGAAGGAAATGAGAGAAGAATAAAAAAAAACCCACTACTGATGTGATAAATATGAGAGTCAGGACAGGTTGATTTTAAAGATCTGATGAACTGGTAAATGGATGTTATCAACATAAACTTTGCAATAAAAATGAAAATTTGATCAATACAATTTTCATTACGAAAGCATTAGTGATGCTAGTTTTAAAGAAATAGATTTTTTCCCCTGTATCTAATATTTGCCTAGCTGGTGAGAGTTGTTTGCCTATGAAATCCTTATACTTGCTGATTTTGACTTAAGACACCAAGCCAGCTTGAGGGACCTTCTTGTTTCGCCTGCTGAGGTTCTTCTCTTGAAATTTCTCCTGGTTGGAACTGTGTAAAGTGAGAAGCCTGGAGGTGAGAAGGAAGGAGCCAAGCCCTGGTATAGATCTCCTGCACAGAGGGAGGCGGAGGCTGAGGGCTCTCTCCTGCGGACAGTTGAGAGCTGTAGACTAGGCTCCTTCACAGCAGTCAGCTTCATGTGCACGGAGGAGATCTTGGGTTTAAATAATGTGCGGCTGGAATGTAGGTTCCCTGCTCTGACAGAGCGTGATCTAAGCTATCACTCTTTAATCTAAGGGAAGGGAAAAGCAGGACGAGAGTGAGTGATGCATTCATTTCTTTTAGGAAGAAGGTGGAACAAATAAAATGACTATGTGTGGGTTGATTCGACTCTTTGCCAATCTAGCTTGCCTAGAATCTTTGTGGCCCATTGATTTTAGCATCTTTACTTCATTTCAAAAATGTCATCAGGAGATTTTAATTTCTTTAAAAATGTTTTATACTTATAACAGTCTGTATTGAAAGGCATAGCTCTGACCAGTGCATCGTGATTAAGAGTTCATTTCCGGGGCTGGCAGGATGGGTTCTTCAACGGGAAAAGTCCTTGTCACCAAGCCTGATCTGAGTTTGATCCTCAGGCTCACATGGTAGAAAGGAAGGAGAGAACTGCCTCGTACAAATTATGCCTGATCTCTACATGTGATTTGTTGGGTATGTGTGCACTCATGTGTGTGCATGTGCAAACACATACAATAAATAAGCAAATATATAAACAGAATGCATTTATGAATCCATGCTTTGAAAGAACATCCTATGTCTTAGAAAACAATAGTGATAAAATGCCTGTTATCATTATTGTGCTCAGATTTACAGAGGAAATTAAGACAAAAGAGCAGAAGTAAGATTGTGAAAACATATGGTTTGGAAGTGAGAGTATAGTTAAATCTACAGACAACAGTGCAGACATAGTAGCTGAAATCATTAAAGAGATAAGCATGAACATCATTTAAAAGATTTAGTTTTGAATATGTGTATTTTGCCAACATATCAGTCTGTGTACTCATTTCATCCACATGCATAGACATTTATAAAAAGCCAGCTATAAAAAAAGACATTTGTGAAAAGTCAAACACTTTTCTTTCTGGCTGCTTCAAAAGGAGATATACCTTGAGGGCGAGACAGCACATATTGGAGAACCCAGGATTCAAAAGGAACATGCAAACCCTATTGAAAAGGTTTCATTTGAGAAGAGAGGCCTAGTTTTTGTCCGAGGCTGGCCCCAGAATTTAGCAACACCATGCCATACTATTTTTTCAGGCACACAGAGTACACGACTCCTGAGGTCATTTGAGTTTGAACCAAGGTTTAAGAGAAACCTGTGACACCAGGCAATGCATAGTCAGGGTCAGATTCTCTCCCGAGAGTCCAGCTAGGCTATGTGTGAAGCTTTGAAAGTGAGTTCTAAGCTGTGAGTGATACTAGAGATGCCATGCCATCCAGGTGAGACATCTGCCAAGGAAGCTTCTAGTACCTCATGGACCAGCCTAAGAGAGAAGACATGAATGTGGCTGCATGTGTCAGGGCCAGAAGGCAAAACCACCTTAAACCCTGTGAAGCTCAGAAGAGTGGGTCCCTAGGGGTAGACTTCGAAGGTTACACATCCTTCTCCAGATTCTGGTATAGCTTTCTTCAGGAACCCTACCAAGGAAGGAGCTGCTTTACTGTTCCTCCCACGCTATGATAGCATGAAATCCTCTGAAAGCATGGGTCAGAATAAATATTTTCCCCTTAAATTATTTCTGTTGGATATTTTGGTCACAGTATTATAAAGTACTAACTGGCTTAAATCTATTTGGCTGTCTGTCTATCTCATCCATCCGTCCATCTCTTATCTATCTATCTGTCTGTCTGTCTGTCTGTCTGTCTGTCCGTCCGTCTGTCTATCTATCTTCTATCTATAATCTATCTATCTATCTATCTATCTATCTATCTATCTATCTATCTTCTATCTATCTATCTATCTATCTATCTATCTATCTATCTATCTATCTATCATCTATCTATCTATCTATCTATCATCTATCTATCTATCTATCATCTATCTATCTATCTATCTATCTATCTATCTATCTATCTATCTATCAATCATCTATCTATCTATCTATCTATCTATCATCTATCTATCTATCATCTATCTATCTATCTATCTATCTATCTATCTATCTATCTATCATCATCATCTATCTATCATCTATCTATCATCTACCTATCATCTATCTATCTATCTATCTATCTATCTATCTATCTATCTATCTATCTATCTATACCTACCTATCTATCATCACCATCATCATCTATCACACAAATAATGAAATAGTTTCTAAAGAATTTCAGAGAAATTTGGAATGTTATTAAAGTGCTGATTTCCTCTTCGACTTTGCTTTGATCATTTGTGCCTTACTTGTCATTGCTTCTGTACTAATCCTTCAGACCGTTCCTGATAAGCTCAAAAACCACAAGATTCATTATAATTGTATTTAGATTTTTAAATATGAACCCAGGAACATGTTCTCTTCTGCCACAGGGAGCTGATGGAAATCATTTTGGACAGAGACAAATAGACAAAAGTTATCTTTGCTAGGCAAAAATGCTCAGTTGTGTCATACTGGGTGGATATCTTCAATTTATGCCCTAGCCACATGGGAGGCTGAGGTGCCACATTATCAGTGGCTTCCTGTGCCCTGAATCTTAACGTGTGTTTGGCCAATGTGCAACCATTGGGAGATGACTACTGATAATTTGCCCATTTTCCCCCCCTTATTTTTTCTCCCTGATAAGAGTTACTTAATGTTTCTTAGAAATCTCTGTTTTTTTTTTCTGGTTAATTCTCTGTTTAATTCCTTGGATTATGGTACAGACTATCCTTTGTCCATTCACTGTGACAGGGATGGTGACAATCAGGTTATTACTAGCCTTGGATGACTCTTCTATGGATTCTGGTTCATCCCAACATTGCTTTTGGTGTTAATATCCATATACAAGAGTGTACCATCTGTTTTTGTTGCAACCTTAACTGGTAAAACCATGATGATGATGATGTTACTAAGGATCAGTATATTAAACACATAGCTATGCTTAATGTCACAGATAAAAACTTATTTCCTTTTACCTAAGAGAACGTCACTTTGAAACAGTATTTCAGAGGCCATGTGACTGCCAGGCTCTCACGGACATGTTCTGAAGGAAAAGAAAACTTTGTATGTGCACCTGACAGTTTGGTAGGTGGATGGCAGGCACCTTTCATCCCTCCTTCAGGGAGGCCCGCCAATTTTCAAAATTTTCTTGACTCCTGTAAAAAGATGGCTTAAGGAAACTAACATATAATTAAGATTTAAAAGGAAATACAATGACTTCACATCATGCTTTAGGAGGACATTTTGACAGTGAGATCTACTAAACCTCAGAAATGTTAGACAAACTGAACTCTTTTTCACTGAAGAGGGTGATAGTGGCAACAGAAGACATTTTGTTGCTCTTGAAGTTGACTTGGGTGGGAAGGGATCAGAGTGAGAAGAAGCAGGAAGTGTTTTTCTCTCCCCTGCTGTCTTCTTCACAGATTATACAAGAATCACTTCAAGCCAGTCTGCCACTTTCACCACAGAGTATTTTTGAGTGTCTAGCACATGTCAGAGACTGTACCGGGTAGAGGCCATGATAACATTTCATAGTGTGGTCTAGAACATCTTTCAGAATATGAATTAGTAAAGACAATCAGTTTGACGACTGGAAACATTAATTACCCTGGTTTGATCATGGTTTAGGCAATGTTCTCTAAAGGATCATTACCAATAAGATGTGTATGTACTGTAAAAGGAAATTTGTTAGGTTGGCTCTCATGATTGGGGCTGTCTGGATACCAAGAGAACTCAGTAGTTGCTCAGGCCAAGAAGCTGTAATTAGCAGCTCCACTCTGGAGGAAATGATTATGTATATGTAGTTGTTTGAAACTCCCCAATAAGTAACATTCATTCATTCATTGTTGATTAAAAATGCATACCTTGGGCTCCAAAGGGGTACAGAAGAAATCCCTTGATATGAAAATCTTGTAATTTCATGTCAAAATGCCATTTAACTTAGGCGTACGTGCGTGTGTGTGTGTGTGTGTGTGTGTGTGTGTGTGTGTGTGTGTGTGCGTGTGTGTGAGTGTGCATGCACATGAGCCTGGCCCTGAAGTTGTAGTTGTGAGCCCCCATGTGGGTCTTGAGAATCAAACCTTAGTCATCTGGAAGAGCAAACAGTGCTCTTCATCTCTAAGCCCTCTCTCCAGCTCCCACATTGCTTTTGGAGACTGTCTCTCACTGAACCTGGAGTCACTGATTGGCTGACCAGCAAGCATCTGGCTTCTCCAGCGCTGTGTATAGCATAAGCTGTTTATGTGGGACATTGGGTATCTGGACAGAAGTCCTCATGCTTGTGTGGCAAGCATTTTAACGAACTGAGCCATCACTCAGCAACACGTGACCTCGGGTTTTCAACAGCAGACGCCCAGGCTTTCTGCAGAAGCTGGAAAGTGAAGAGGTATCCCAGTGCAGTAGACATAGACAGAAGCCTGAGCAAAAGGCTAAGCTAAAATCTTTTAGTGCTAGTGAACAAGGCTATGTCTGCTGTGCTGTCTGGCACTTGAAAATGTGGTACATTAAAAATTTTTACTGTTGATATACCATGGCTGGCTGATGTATATGGGAGGCCTATCCTTGTCTGAAGAGAAATTGGGGGATTGGGGGGTGGGGAAAGAGGGAAGGTTAGGTAGAGGGCCTGGAAGGAGAGACAGGAGGAAGGGGAAACTCTGATTGGATTGGTGAAAAATTAATTGATTAATAAAACTAAATAAAAAATTGTCTTTGGCACCTGATAATGACTTTTCCTTCTGCTCTGTCTGTGCAATTGCCATGTGCTCTTAAGAGAATGTATTTTATAAAAATCCAAATGCAAATATGTTTTTTTCCTACAAGAAGCCTGCCTTTGAAATCTTTCATGTAATTAACATTCTGCTGTTTGACCAAAATATTTATTTAAGTAGCTATGTGTTTTATAGTTTCCAATTTTTCTGAAATACTCTTTTAACAGCAGGGTCTATAAGGCAAGCTTTTGATTTTAGAGAAAATAATCTATAAAGTAACACGTACCTTTTTTGGTCAAAATTTCTGCTTGAAAGAGACGGTGACTTAATTCCTCATGATTTCGGTGAAAATTAAAGTCCCTAAGGTGGCCCAAAGATTGCCATCAATGAAGTAAAATTAGGATTTCAGAAGAAACACACCACGGGGAACCTGAGTTTTTAAGCTGTCTCATTAGACTTGTTTCACAAGCCACACCAAAGTGTTCCTAGTCTTCAGGGAAGTAATGGATGGAATCTGGCTGCTTTGTACTTGCTTTTAACTCTCAGCTCTAGACTTGTATCTAATTTGTGTTTTTTCCCCCAGTAGGATTGTAAATGTTCCAAGTACCTGGTTAGCATAGCTTTTACTCACGGCTGTGAATCTGTTAGCACTGAAGGCCCCTGAAGGGAAAGCCATTTCTCCTGAAAGGATAGGGTCTACCTCTTGGTGGAGACACAGTGTTGCCTCATCCTGAAAGAGCTAATACAATTATACAGGTCAGTCACCTGGCCAAGGGGCCACCCCTGAGAAAGGGTGAGCTCACTTTAAGCTCTGCTAAAGATATTGGCAGAATAATTAATTGTCCTTTAATGAGATAAAAGTACTTTTCCTTCCCAGAATTCCTCCTCCTAGCACAGTCCCTAGAAGCGGCCTTGAAGTCCTGCTGAGTCTGTCCGCTTTGACATAACTTTCCATTCTTCTTGTCTGTCTCTTTGGATGCTGGTGAGGACCTCAGTAGGTTTTTCTGGTACTTCCTTGCTCTTTCTCTAAATCTTTTCTTTCCTTACTCATTCTGAAGTAAATCTGAATTAAGAATCCAAGAGCTAATCTGGGTTAAGTGGCAACTCTGAATTTGCCTTGGGCATTAGGTTTGTACCCACTATCAGTTTCCATCAGCAATCTATGGTAAATATAATATTCACAAATCCATTCGGAGGCATTTTTGCCTCTGTTTTTGTTTTACTCCAAATTTTAGATGATTGAATTCTATATTATCAGAATTCTTCTGAGGTCCTCTCAGACTGGAAGAGAGAAATGCATCCCAGGACATTTTCCTGGAATTTGGTGATTTGCAAGAATTCACAGAGGACCCACAGAACCCCCATGGTACCCAATCTTGTATGCACACACACTGAATCCTGAGCTGAAATATACTTGGATTTAAATTTAATTTTATAGCCCTCTTTAGGAAGGCCATGGTGCGCATTGCACATGCGTTGGAAGATGTATCACAAGGCTCTTCGTATCTGACACTGTTGAGAGCGAGAGCTCCGGCAGCGCAGGGACAAACTGATAGCGCCTTGGTTTCCATGTACAGACTGTTACACTTAATGTCCTTCAGGGTTTCCCTGTTGTCTGACTGTAGAAGTCTCAGCCCCAAGCCATTGCTGTTGTAAGGAGGTGGAAATTTTGGGAGGTAAGGCTTGCTGGGAGGTTTTAGGTTATTGAGGATCCACCCTCAAAGGGGGTTGTGGAACTCCCCCTTCTCTTCCTATTTCTTTTGCTTCACTCTGCCCTCTTCTCCCCACTCCTGGTAATCACCTGTGATGAATAATCTTGATTGTCAACATGACAGGATCTAGGATCACATAAAAATGAACTTCTAAGACTTTATGTGAGGGTGTGAGGGATATTCTAATTAGGTTGAGAGCAAAAGACCCACCCTAAATGTGAGCGGTATCGTTCTGTGGGTTGAGGATCCAGAGGACCAAAAGGAGAAAGAGAAATGAGCAAAGAGCAGCAGTGTTCAACTCTCTCTGCTTCCCAACTGCAGTGTGACCAACTGCCTCAAGTTGCTGTTTCTGTGACTTCCCAATCCTGATGGAGTGCACCCTCAAACTGTGAACCAAGATAAACCACTTCTGTCATAAGTCCCTTTTAATAGGAATTTCATCACAGCAACAAGACAAGCAACAGATACTCCACTGTTCTGCTGTAGACTTCTCCAAGTCTCCCAAACAATTTATAATCCAGATGGATTACTGAGCGGTCAGGCAATGATCCATTGGCTTCAGAATTCTGTCATCAATATCGGATAGCTAGAAAGCAAGGACAAATACCACACTGAGAGAACATGGAGTTTGGTTTGGAATCTCTGTTCTTGGATCTCTTGCAGCTATATGAGTTTGGGAGTATCATTTGGTTTTCTGAGTTTCCCTATGTATGGGCGGGGATAATGCAATTGCTGCTTGGTACCAGAATTATTTTTTTTCAATTATGTGTGTGGAAACTTGGCAATATGTGTTTGATTTCCAAAACATGTTTTAAATTGCTTCTTAAATTCTAGATGAGTACAAGGCCTGGTATTCTAATCAATGAGTTGAGTTAATAAATCCTTGTGGGTGACTCTTCAGCTTTATAACCAAAATAATCTTTTATGTATAACAAATAAAGAAAAGAAAAATGACAAGACTCCTCTCCCAGGAAGAAGAGAGGCCCACTAAGACTGATAACGGGGCTGCTTCTCCACTCGGGTACAAACAACCCCTGCTAGATCAGAGTCACAGCTGGCCGAATTCAATGCTCAGCCAGCCAGTTGTGTTTTTCTCTGCTGGAACTTGCAGAGTGAAGAATAGTCTTTGAAAAATAGGCTTTAGTCCTTTCTCAGATGATACTCACAAGAGGCTAGGCTCTCAAATAAACTCCTCATCCCTTAACATTTCGGCAAGCTTCATAGCAGTCAGGCTTTTGTTAAAGCTCCTTCCAAAGCAGACAGCAAGCATTACTTACCCATCAGACAGGCAGTACCAGAGTGCTCTTTCTGTTTGTAAGACTCAGAAGGTAGTGAATAAACAGGCTTGTTAATGATATAGGCAATACAAGAAAGTAATAGAAAGTGCTGGAATTTAGTGATCTATAACAGGAAAAGTATCATAAAAAGGTTAAAATTTTCTTAATGTGATTTTTAAAAATGTTTTTCTTTATTTTTTTAAAATTTTATACACGTTCACAATAATCAATAATATGGTTATAACTAACTCTTTTTTGAGGCATCTATCTATCTATCTATCTATCTATCATCTATCTATCTATCTATCTATCTATCATCTCTCTCTATCTCTCTCTCTCTATCTATCATCTATCTATCTATCTATCTATCTATCTATCTATCTATCTATCGATCATCTCTCTCTCTATCTATCTGTCATCTATCTATCTATCTATCTATCTCTATCATCTATCTATCATCTATCTATCTATCTATCTATCTATCTATCTATCTATCTATCTATCCTCTCTCTCTCTCTCTCTCTCTCTCTCCCTCTCTCTCTCTCTCTTTCTCTTCATGTATATGTCTAGCATGGAGAGCATTTGTACTATACTCCCTTTCAAACAAATGTCTGCCTGGTTCTTCTTTCTCTATGTTGATGACAACTCAGTCCTTCTAGTTGTTGAAAGCAAATACTGCGGCCCTGCTTGACATTGCTTTTTCTAATGTCTTGAATCTTCTTCACCAGCAAATTCTGTTTACTTGACTGTCTTGGTTCTGGCACTCTGGCCCACACCACCATCAATTCTCTGCCAAGCAGTGTTATTTCCACTCTCACTTCGCCACAGAGATCCTATCGACATGGTGCTCTATGAGGTGTCTCAGTGCACTTAGTTGCAGCCCTTCTATAAACACTGGCTATGAGCATACTTATTTCCTGTAACATATCTCTGACTTCATCATTAATTAATTAACCAGTTAACTAATAAATTAATTAATTCTCGACACATTGGCCTGTTTGCTATTCCCTGAATAAAGCAGGAGATAACTACCTCAGGGTCTTTGCATTTGCTTCTCCCTCTGTTTGGAATTCCCACCCTTTATGTTTGCAACACTAGCCCTTTCACTTCCTTTAGATCTTTCTTTAAAAGCCATTTCCCCTTGATATTTGGAAATTTTGTTTCCTTTTCTCCTGCTTTATTTATTTCTCCCTAGTAATTACTTTTGTATTTATATCTTATTTATTGTTGGATCTCTGGCGTTTTGAATATGTCTGGCTCAAAGTAAATAGTATTTCTTGAGTGAACAAATAGATAAAATACCCGTTCCAATTACTAATTTCAAAAACGGTGGAGGACTTATGGAAGACACGGGTGGTGAATGGGTTGTAATGGAGAAAGCATCAGGAAGTGATCGGGATTCACCTTGCAGGTGTACTGTTAAAGAGGCATGCAGTTTAGGGGCCGTAGCTTCCTTCAATTCCACAAGGCTTGATATCCTCTTCTGCAGAATGAGGCAGTTAGAGGCAGGCATACAGATAGATGGTAGCTATTAGTTCTTTCATCTATCTCTGTGGTTATGTAACTAATAATCTCTGTGCTTCCCTGAGCCTTGTTTTCCTTGAACTTTATCAATGAATTTCCCATGTTGCTTCTTTCACATCTGGCTCCAGACTCCTCAGACTCTGCCCTCCTTCTTCCCAGCATTCTCTCTGCCCCCCCAAATCCTGCTGAGCTATCAGCCAATCAGCTTTGTATTAACAATAAGAGCAACAGAGTCCTGAAGGATTATTTCACAACAGAGAATGTTTTGTGAATCCCATGAAGAGTACATGTGTGTGTCTATTTTATTTAAGGTTAGCTCTAATATCTCTGTCTTCGAAGGGGAACCAAAGCTAGATAGTGGCCAGGAGAAGAGGTAATGCACTTAGTGTGTCAATCCAAAGACTTCAATTTTCATTTTCCATTGTGGCTTAACATATTCCCTCACCCCATGGGCAAATCATTTTGTATTTCTGAAATCACGCTGGGAATGTATTATTATGCTCCATAGTTTCTGAAGTAATTCTACATATATCATGGGTCAGGTTTTATATGTGCTCAATCACAGCAGCCAGAAGCAGGGAGACAGTAGGTGGTTAATTGGTAAGGTCACAGAGAAAGCCAGGAGTAGGTCAAGGCAAAACAGAACAAGGGGTGTTCTTTTACAGCAACACAGCTTCTGCGTTGCCATGCTAAAGTCAGAATGGATGGCCTGCTTGCTAAGTCTCCAAGTCAGGAGTGCTGTTGTAAGAGACACTTCTTTTTCTGTAGTTCATGGGCCAGGGATGTCACAGGGCTGCTGGAGGCTGGCAGTGACACAGAATGGATCCAATAGAACTTCTTGTCTTTGGGCCTTCTGCGTAAAGCCACTCTTTGCTGCTAAGATCATGTGATAATATTTCCACATGGACATTTATTCAGAAAGGCAATAACTCTGTTCTCTGAATTTATGGTTAAAAAGGGAATAAAATGTTACTAATTATCAAACAGCTCAATATGTTTCTCAATTGACAGCAGAAGTGAGTGATGGCATATTAAAATTGGTAATTATTAACAAATATAGAATGTAAAGCCCAGAGTTCTAAGCCAAACTTTGATTAGCCGTCAATTTATCATAGCGCAGAAAACATACATTAAAAACAAGGACCTCTATCTCCAAACTAAGTGGTAACATGGCCTGTTAATGACTGGGACAACTCTGAACTAAGCCCATCTTGGTGTATTTGTCTCTGATAAGGTGGTCTTAGAGACCAGGGAGTGTCAAATAGGATTCTAAGCTTAGGTAGAAAAATTAGGTGGAAAAGCTGGATAATTGTATCTAAAAGCTGGGTTCCATTGAAATAACATCACTTTTTAAAATTGTTTTTATTGAGCTATATATTTTTCTTCACTCCCCCCTTTCTATCTTCTCTCCTTCTACCATCTCCCATGGTCCCCATACTCCAAACTGAGGAGATCTTGTCTTTTTCTATCTCCCATGTAGATTAGAACCATGAATGTCTCTTTTAGGACTTAAGATCCTCTTTGTTTTCTAGGTTCTCTGGGATTGTGAATTGTAGGCTGTTTTTTTTTTCTTTATATTTAAAAGCCACTTATGACTGAGTACGTATTATATTTACCTTTCTGGGTCTGAGTTACATCATTCAATATGATATTTTCTAGATCCATTGATTTACCTACAAATTTCAAGATGTCATTAATTTTTTTCCACTGTGTAATACTCCATTGTGTAAATGTAACACATTTTCCTTATCCATTCTTTGGTCGAGGGGTATTTAGGTTGTTTCCAGGTTTGGGCTATGACAAACAGTGCTCCTATGAACATAGTTGAGCACATGACCTTGTAGCACAATTGAGCATCCTTTGGGTATATACCCCAAAGTGGTATTGCTGGTTCTAATTTTTTGAGAAACCACCATACTGATGTCCAAAGTGGCTGTACCAGTTTGCACTCCCATCAGCAATGCAGGAGAGTGTTCCCTTTTCCCCACAACCTTTCCAGCATGAGTTGTCATTAGTGTTTTTGATTGTGACCATTCTTACGGGTGTATGATGGAATCTCAGAGTTGTTTTGATTTGCATTTCTCTGATGACAAAGGATTTTGAGCATTCCCTTAAGTGTCTTTCAGGCATTTTTTAATTCATCTGTTGAGAGTTCTCTGTTTAGGTCTTTACTCCATTTTTAAATTGGATTATTTGTTCTTTTGATAACCAATCTCTCAAGTTCTTTGTATATTTTGGAGACCAGCCCCCTGTCTGATTTGGGGTTGGTGAAGATCTTTTCCCATTCTGTAGGCTGCCATTTTGTCTTATTAACTGTGTCCTTTGCTTTACAGAAGCTTTTCAGTTTCAGGAGGTCGCATTTATTAATTGTTTCTCTCAGTGTCTGTGCTATTAAGGAAGTGGTCTCCTGTGCCAATGCATTCAAGTGTACTTCCTACTTTCTCTTCTATGAAGTTCAGTGTGGCTGGATTTATATTTAGGTCTTTGATCAATTTGGACTTGAGTTTTGTGTATGGGGATAGATATGGATTTATTTTAATTCTTCTTGATATCCAGTTATGCCAGCACTATTTGTTGAATATGCTTTCTTTTTCCCATTTTATAATTTTTGCTTCTTTGTCAAAAATCAGGTATTCATAGGTATGTAGATTGATATTCGTGTCTTCATTTTGGTTCCATTGGCCCTCTTGTCTGTTTTTATGCTAATACCAGGCTGTTTTCAGTACAGTAGCTCTGTAATTGAATTTGAAGTCAGGGATTGTGATGCCTCCAGAAGTTCCTGTATTGTACAGGATTTTTTGACTATCCAGGATTTTTTGCTTTTCCATATGAAGTTGAGTATTGTTCTTTCAAGGTCTGTGAAGAAGTTTGCTGGGATTTTGATGGGCATTACATTGAATCTGTAAATTGCTTTTGGTAAGATTGCCATTTTTACTATGTTAATTCTACCTAGCCAAAAACATGGGAGATCTTTCCATTTTCTGGTGTCTTCTTCAATCCCCTTCTTCAAAGATTTAAAGTTCTTGTCATACAGGTCTTCTACTTGTTTGATTAGAATTACTCCAAGCTATTTTATGTTGTTTGTGGCTATTATAAAGGGTGATGTTTCTCTGATTTCTTTCTCAACCCATTTATCATCTGTGTATAGGAGGGCTACTGATTTTTTCGAGTTAATCTTATATCCTGCTACATTACTGAACATAACACCATCACTTTGATAACAAAGCAAACAAGTCACATTAATGAGGTAGTTAATCAAGTGTACCAAATATAATGTTTGTGGGACTATATTCTGAGCTGACTACATTCTGAGTTTTCAGCCCTGAAGAGGAAGTGCTTAAGGCAGAAAGTGTCTGTGGCCTTGTTGTCTATTCATGGCTGGAGTTCTAATACCATGGAAACTCTTCACGGCAAGGGAACAAAATGAACCTTCCTTGTGCCCCTTTCTCCCTAGAGAGAATATAACGGAGAATCTGCTCAAACAGTTCATGTTAGAATTGTTTAGACAAGCAGAAAGATAAAAGCTATTCCAAGAGTTAGGAAACGAAGCAGCCTGCAAGCATTTCTCTTTTCAAAGCACTTTATAATGAAGCAAAGCCTTACCATCCCTCCACAGGTGAAGGAACTTGGATTGGTTCTATTACCAAGACAATCGTGATGGGAAGCAGGACAGCACATCTGTTGCCTCCCTGGAAGATGGGCCCCAGCTGACGCTGTGCTGTTAGTCATATCGGCTGCATATGTTTGCAGTGTATTCGGAGCACTCGAACGTCAATTCCAGAGCCTTATTGCTTATTATTTACTTTCACATGCAGCTTTTGGTCTGTGCGTGTGGTTGAGTCATTCCTAATGAGCACTTTGACCTACTCATGGTTTTTGGCTGAAACAATTCCCCTGAAGGTTTCTCTATTTAGATATGTAGGCTAGGTGGACCTTGAGTGTTCTTGGTATTTGTGAAGATTCTGACATTTAATGGATGCTGTCTTAGAAGGGTATACGTCTATTTCCAAAGCAATTTATAGCTCACTAATCCCTGAGATGTAATGGTTAGAGTCCTTGCTATGCATCACTTCGAGATCACATTTTCTTAGAGTAATCATAGGTTTCACTCCAATTATTTTTCTACATAACTGCTAAATTATATATGGATTTTCTTATAAATCTTAAAGATGGTCCTACGAAAACTGTAAGAAGCATGATCAAATCTCTTTAGTGTGTACATGGAGAAGGAAGGAAAATACACCATGACAGCACTTAGACTTATATGCCAGACTCTGGACACAAAAGCCTTTCCTATTTACCAAGACCCAACTAAAACTGCCACTGAGTTCCATCCGGGTCACTCGCTGTCAGTAGGTAACACAATCTAACCAAGGTGCTCATCTTTACAAACCTCACATGACTCCTTTCCACCGGTGGGATAACCTCAGCACACGGTGGGCCATACAAGACTTCATCTTCTGCCTGCTGTGTTCCACATTTCGTGTAGTATGGCACTATACTGCTGCGTCTGCATATGTGTGTACACGCATACACATGTTTAGGTCTACACCCCCACAAATATTATTGCCTCCTTAGTTTATGTTCTTCTTTCCTTTGAATATTTTGTTTCCATGTTCTCCCTAGTATTCCTAGTGGGTCAGGCTCCCCCCTCCTTCCTTGTCTTCTTCAGCCTTCTTTTTCTTAACTAGTGGGGTGAGGTACTCTTTTGAGTTTCCACTGCACTCAACACAAATCACCTTGAAACACATTTGATAGTCTGCTTCCTCAAACAGACTTCATATCCTTTGAAATCAGTGCATTTCTTTGATAATTTGTTTAAAATGGTTTATGGTTTCATACATTTATATAATCAATCATTTTCAACCCTATCCCTCCTCTTTTCATCTCCCTCCATCTACTGCTGGAGCTCTTCTTCTCAAAGAGTCCCTCTCCTGTTTTTATGTCTTGTGGAGGCCCAAAAATGTGAGCCTATTTCTACCTCGTCTGAAGGTCAGAGAGTTTTAGCTTGTTCCAAGTTGTTAGCGACAAGTGTGGCTACACACCCTGACCTAGGGTTGGTTGCTTGGTATTTTGGACATTAAGATGGCCCATACAGATAGATTCGCTCCACCCTGACCAAAGGTCAGGAAATTCAAGCATACTTCTGCTCCTTCTTTTGTATTTGAAGGTTTGGCCTAGGGAATGGCTGCCTTCAGGATACTTGGTCTAGGATGGGTTCACAGCCTAAACAACAGAATGCTAATAAGTTGATGTCTCAAAGTATTGAAGCAAGCAAGTGTTCTAATTGTCTTTTTTATCATGTTAAAGCAGTCTTTTGTCTTCTTACCCCTCTTGTATTGGGGTATAAAAGTGTAGGGAAAATTAAAGGCAGGCAGATTTCAGTATTCACTGGAACTCCCTCCTGATACTATCCTATGTTTCTGTTTTATTTTTACTCATGTCTTTGTTCTCTTTACTTGTTTTTCTGATCCCTATGACCCTACCCTGGTAAGTGGTTTCCTTGTCGAAGCTGGTTCCTGACAATGCCTTCTTTTGGGGTATGATCTATTAAACCTTCTTTCCTGAGCATGGGAGATTTATCTGTCCAATCAACAGCAACTTACTGCTGACTGCACCAGTAAAGAAGAAGACAGCCCCTCTTTCCTAACAGCTGTTGATTGCTAGTGGATCCTCAGGGAGGCATGGTACCTTTTGAAGCCCCCCCCCCCCATTAGTGATTAAATAAAAATAGGGCCAATCTTGTGCAGGTCTTGTCTGGAAAACCAGAGCTGTAGGGAGTTCATAAACACAAAGGCCATGGTATATTCAGAAGACATTTGTGCTGCTCATCTCTCCACCCTCTGGCTCTCATGTTCTTTCTACTTCCTCTCTGTGGTGCTCTTTAGTTTTGCAATGGTAGGGGCTCACCATCCCACTTCATTTATTCTTGGCACTTTAACCAGTTATGGATTTTGATGACTATGTATTTCGTACTAACTAACCATGTGGGTTAGTTTTTGTTAACTCAACATAAACTAGAATTACCTGGGTAGAGGAACCCCCAACTGAAAAATTGCCTTCATCAGACTATTCTGTGGGACATTTGATTGAGTGTTAATTGATACAGGAACCACACTGGGTGGTACCATCCTTAGGCAGGTGGTCTTGGGTTGTGTGATGGCTATTCTTGGTTGTCGTCTTCATTATGTCTGTAATGAACTACAATCCAGAAATAGAAGGCACACTTGTGATCCAGATCTTGAGGCAAGATAACAACATGCCTTTGGTTCGTATCATGAGGCTGGAAGATACGTACCTTAATCCAGACCTTGAGGTGGGAAAGCACACCTTAATTTGGTCCCATCTTCTGCTAGAAGCCTGTATAAGGAAAATGGAAGAAGGAAGGGTTTGTTCTTCACCTGCTTGCCCTCCCCTTGTCAGCACATCCTTTCTTTCACTGGCATTGGAGCCTACTTCTTTGGGATTCCAGTGCACACAGAAGAGCAGCTGCTAGATTCTTGGACTTTCAATTCACAACTGGCCATTGCTGGGTTGCAGTCTGAAAGCCATTCCAGTAAATTCCCAGATATATATGTTCTGTGACTCTAGAGAACCCTGACTAATACAGGCTATATAGAAAAGGTAGCAGAGTAAGCCAGAGAAAGCAAGTCAGTACACAGTGTTATTCCATGGTTTCTTCTTCAGTAAATGCCTCTAGGTTCCTTCCTTGAACTTCTGCCCTGGCTTCCCTCTAAGATGGTGTGTGATTGGAATGCATAAACAAAATAAACCTCTTTTCTTCCCAAACTGGTTTTGGTTCCAGCAACAGAAACCAAACTATCTATCATCTATCTATCTCATTGTACACTAGCTGAAATAAATACTGTTTATTTGGAATGCTATCTTCATCTTACTAATCAAATTTTAGAGTCAAGGGGGAATAGTTCATTCAGATCAGGCTTTATTTCCCATCACATGAGTTTGCTACCAAAACTCTCAAATGAGCTGTTCAAAGAGCGTAAGAAATAGGCAGGTAATTCGAAGCACGTGTATGTATACGTCTTCTCAGCTCTTCAAAGGACTGTGCCTCCAAGTTCAGAGGGACAGAAGACAAGGTGTGAATGGCTCCTCTGCTGAGAGCAGGAAGTCAGAGCAAAGAACACAGAAGTGTCTATCCACCAATGCAGATGGCAGTTCCTGCTCTGCTGTAGACTCACACTTCGAAACTCTACTTATTAGAGTGTCATCAAGAGGGTACCTGGCCTTGCTAAGCCCCATTCTCTAGTTATTGTGAGAGGTTGCTTTTGTTGCATTCTAGAGCAGATGTTATCCAAAATGCAGTTGCTAGGTCCAAATCTATTGTTTTTGTAGACTTCCCACAAATTGTGTGTCTATGTATATGTATATGTATATGTGTATGTGTGTGTGTGTGTGTGTGTATTATATACATATGGATAATTTTATATGTACATGTTGGGAATATTATTTTCAGGTGTGTAACTTTTGTTTACTCTGTGTTTGTTTAACTCTGTGAAGCTGTGTTACTGTGCCTGTCTAAAATCCCTGATGGTCCTAATAAAGAGATGAATGGCCAATTGCAAGGCAGGGGCAAGGATAGGCGGGGTTGGTAGGCAGAAAGTATAAATAGAGGGAAAAATTGGGAGAGGTGGAGAAGCAACAAGCGAACAAGGAGAGCAGGACATCAGGGGTCAGTCACATAGCTACACAGCAAACCATGGAGAAAGAAGTAAAGAAAGGTATTCAGAAAGAGAGAGATAAAAGCCCAGAGGCAAAAGGTTAAAAAAAAATAGAACATAAGCTAAGAAAAGCTGGCCAGAGACAAGCCAACTAAGGCCGGGTATTCATAATTAAGAATAAGCCTCTGTGTGTGATTTATTTGGGAGCTGGGTGGTGGGACCCCAACAAAACCAAAAGAGTAAAAGAGTAAAACATTCACACAACATGTGTGTGTGTATATATATATATATATTTCACTTTCCAAAGTTTTACCATGAGCTTTACTGTGTATGTGCTCTATATGTATATTTTATTACTTTTTATTAGGTTGCAAAATAATGTATCTCATTATAGTTTTTAATGTATTATTTTATATTAATTTTTGTTGATCTTCCACCCCACCCTCTTTTCTACCTCTATCAACACCCTGTGGTCTCCCTTTTCCCCTTCAGAAGCTCCCAATGGTTTTCATTATTATGCATATTCTATTACTCTCTTTTGTTTCCCCATGCCACCATCTCTTAAGATCTTTGACCTTTTTCTAGTTTTCTAGTTCCATGATCTATAGCCTTGCCTCCCCCACACATACAAAAGTTAAAATGTAAGATTTATATTTGAGAGCAATAAATTAATCTTTCTGAGTCTGGCTTATTTTACATAAGATAATAATTTCAGGAGTGCTGGTCTCCTAGGAACTAAGACCTCTGCATTTTTATATCCTGATTCCCACTTCTAGTTTTTATTATTGTTATTATTATTATTATTTTTCTCTGCTATTGTGATTTTTGTTAATTACATGTTTTGGTCAGAAAAAAATAATTTCTAATTCCATCCATTTTCCTGCAAAACTATGATTATATTTTTCTTCTTTTACTAAATGTTTGTTTATATTTATGTGTATGTATGTGGGGGTTTTTACGCCATGGCATGGCATGTGGAGATCAAAGGACACTTGCAGTGATCAGTGTTATTGTATTCTGCCACCATGTGCACTCATATCATGAATGTTAGCAGTAAACACCTTTACCTGCTTGGCCATCTTACCAGCCCATTCATTTTTTTCTTTATGGCAACATTAAATTCTAGTATACAAACATCCTATTTTTTATCCATTCATTTGTTCATAGTTAGTTAGGCTGGTTCTGTTTCCTAGCTATTGTGGATAGCATAACAATAATCATAGATGTAACAAGTATTTCCTTGGTAAAATGGAGTGTCTCTCAGTGTATGTCCAGCCGTGGAAAGCTGGGTTATATAATGCTCTAGTTTTAGTTAGCTTCTTTTGAACTTCCTTTGCTTATTTCCATAGTGGTTGTACCAGTTTACATTCCTGCCAGTGTTCTTCTGCCACACCATCACCAGAACTTTTTCTTTCAATGTTAACCTTTATGAATGTGGTTAAATAAAATCTCAAAGGAATACTAGTTTTTCTTTCTCCAGCGGCTAAGGAGGCTTATCATGTAGAAATGACACAGAGGCTTCCCCTATGATACCTCTGATGGAGGACTCCCATTGGCTAATAAAGAAACTGCCTGGCCCATTTGATTGGCCAGCCCTTAGGTGGGCGGAGTAGACAGAACAGGAAGAAGGAAGTGAGGTAGATGGCTCAGTCAGATGCTACGCCTCTCCTAAGTTAGACAGACCACCATGCCTCTCCTTAGGGAGAGAGATGCGATGAAGCTCCAGCCCAAGATGGACGTACGCTAGAAACTTCCCGGTAAGACACCGCTCATGGTGTTACATATATTATTAGATATGGGTTAGTCAAGATGTGAATAAGCGGCTGAAAATAATGGGCCAGGCAGTGTTTAAAAGAATACAGTTTCCATGTAATTATTTCGGGTTTTAAGCTAGCCGGTGGCCAAGAGCAGGGCGGCGGGAAGCTGCCCACAGCTCCACTCTACATACCTCAACATTAATTCTGAAAATTCGTGAGCAGGAGTGTTCTTTCCATTGTTTATTTGTTTGTTTTTTCGTTTGTCAAGCCAGGATCTCTCTAGAGTGCTGCCTGTCTTGGAACTTGCTAGAGAGGCAGGTTGGCCTTGAACTCACAGAGTGTTGGGACTAATGTGTCCTGGCCTTCAGCTGCTTTTCCCTCCTAGACCCTTCTAATTGAAGTTACTAGAAGCTGTGCCTAGTTTAGAGGATCAGAGGATGGGATTTTTACCTGTTGGCCATTGACTGCAGTGTATTTAAGTCTACACGGTGCTAATAAAGAGGGGATTTTGGTATCAGTGTTTGAAGGTCTGCGTGTTGGTCTGTCTCTGTGTGTGTATTCTCAACCTCCAGCCCCTTTCCTGAAGCTCGTGAACTGGGTTCTAGCGCACAGAGCACAGACACGGGGGCGCGGTGCACGGCAACAGAGATCCTCCTGACTCTGTCTCCAAGGACTGGGAGCGTGCACCACTATACCTGAACTCTTTTTATCTTTTAGAGTCTTTGTTTTCTTTTACCAGTGTCTTAAAGTTTCCATCGGAGGTCCTTCCCCTTTACAGTTAGATTAATTCCTAGGTGTTTCATTTTGTACATGTTTAAAGCTCTCATCAATAGGATAGTTTCCCTACTTTTAGCAACTTTGTTATTGGCATAAAGAAATTTGCTAGTAGTGTCAGATTTAAAGGTTTTCTGGTGGAGTGTATGCTAGCTTCTAAATTATAGCAACTAAAAGTACACTATATAAGAAAACAAAGAACTTGAGAAAAATAATAAAAAGTTCAGGTTGAGGTTGCAGGTAATTTATTTGGATATTTAGTTAATAAAAACTATACAAAATAAATTGGGTCAAAACATGAAATTTTCCACATGCCATGAAAAAAGAGGACAACTTTTATCTTTGTTATTCCCCACCCCTCTTAAAACATGTGTTTTGGGAAGAAAAGTATCTCTGGTCAAAAATCTATGCTTTGGGCCGGGCGGTGGTGGCGCACGCCTTTAATCCCAGCACTCAGGAGGCAGAGGCAGGCGGATCTCTGTGAGTTCGAGGCCAGCCTGGTCTACAAGAGCTAGTTCCAGGACAGGCTCTAAAAAAAAAAAAAGCTGCAGAGAAACCCTGTCTCGAAAAACCAAAAAAAAAAAAAAAAAAAAAAAAAAAAATCTATGCTTTGTGAACATACAGATTGTCCTTCTGGGGTTCTTAGCACCTGTGAGGGCCTGTTTCAGCTGCTGCGGTGGGATTCATTAAGCTTTTTGGAATCATTTGGGCCTATCTGTTCTCACATCCCTAGTCCAGATCTCGTTATTTGCCCCACAGAGTAGTAATTAAAGTCTGAGTTTCTGGAACGTTAGCAGGGTTGAATAAAGTTAGCGGAGAATTACACACAGGAATTGATCCATGTGATGGTGGGTTGGATTTGCAGTTGAGTTCTACAAAGTATATGATTGGTTTCTCCAGAATTATTTATGATGGTTAAAACAAAGTGAGGCAGATCAGAGCCTAGAAAGTGTGTAAGCAAGCAGCTGAGGAGCCGAAACCAAGACTTAGAAACTTCTTGAAAAGTGAACCATTGTCCCTGGAGAAGGTGGGTGTTCAGAGTAAAACCATTTTCTCAGAGTTCAGGAAACTGGCATTGCTGCTTAACTCCTTGCTGACACAGCCAGCCTTTAGTCCACAGGGAGTGTCTTAGGGTTTCTATTGCTGTGAAGAGGCACCATGACCAGAGCGACTCTTCTAAACCAATTAAATTGGGGCTGGCTTACAGTTTCAGAGGTTCAGTCCATTATCATCACAGAGGGACATGGCCGTGAGCAGGCACACATGTTACTGGAGAAGGAGTTGAGTGTTCTACGTCTTGATCTACAGGCAGCGAAGGAAACTGTATCACACTGGGTGTAGTTTGAGCATACAAGACCTCAAAGCTCACCTCCACAGTGACACATTTCCTCCAACAAGGCCATACCCACTCCAAGGTCACGCCTTCCTAATAGTGCCACTCCCTATGGACCAAGCCTTCAAACACAGGAGCCTATGGGGGCCATTCCTATTCAAACTGTAACAGGGAGTGAGAAAAATGATATAAGGATCCACATACAAAGTCATTGCCAACAGTCCACTTGTGATACCTAAATTTTGAAACTATTGATTACAATAACTCATAGGTTCTTTGCTTCTTTCTATTATCTATCAATCTCTCATCTTTGACATGCAATCACGTAAGTGCAAATCCTAACGTCCTGAGGCTCAAAATCACCCCATATTTGACGTTGCCTAACTGCTCTTCTGAGGGAATATATCCAGGAAAGAAGAAACAGGTCTTGGAAAGACACAGTAAAGAAAGAGGGCTACCTATCCTTTTCCTTTCTGATTTGGAAACTGGTTCTGACATTTCTGCTATGTTTGAAGTTTTCAACCAATGGGCTATGGTTCCTTTTGTGCCATTCTCTTTGTAAAGGTTCCTGGTCCTACATGAGCATTCCGGTTAGAAACAGCCAACTCATTCACTAACTACTTCAGGCTTAGGGCATAGATTGGAGAATGGACATTCTGAGATCTAGCAGGCCTCACTTTGGCTTTTATTATGCATATATATACATATATATATATATATATATATATATATACATATATATAATTTCAATAAAAGAGAGCCTCGTCACTTTACCTTCTCGTTCATCAGTCAGTTTCGTTCATAGCTCTTTGTCTGGGTGATGCTAAGGTTTTCCTTCTGAGTCTGCCCGCCCAGTCTCCAGACTAGCTTGCTTACCTGTCAGCTCAGGTATAGCTCTTATTCCTGCCAGGTCACCAGCTGCAAGCCTGGATGCTTGATGGTGCAAATTCGCAGGCTGTGGAAGCAGAACACGATGGGGCCATTGTAAATGGAAGGGAATGAGAGCATGGAGGAAGCCAGGAAGCAAAATGGCCTCGCTCTCCTTCTTGTGGACTTCAACTTCTGTGCAGAGTGTAGAGACATCCAGGTAGCTGAGGAGGGCCCCGCCCTTGGACTGTTTCTTTAAGGCCCATATGAAGACTTGCTGCTCAGTAACTCATCCCTTTGTCTTGCTTCCCACAGTCCTTCATTCACAGAGTTCCTTCTTGCTCCCTAGGATTCTGTGACCCCCCACCCCCATATTCAGATCTTTACCTTGCCTTCCACTGGCTTTCTAGAGAGACTAGAAGTGATAACGACATGTTGGTATGTTTGTCTTTTTGGGGAATTGTAAACCTAGAAACCAGGAATCATGTTAAATATTTGTTATATTGACATCAGCTTTTGACATTGAATAGGTCAAAGGTCCAAATTTATGTAATAGACTTTTTCATAAAAGTCTATATGATTGTTTGAAAGAAAATGGCCCCCAAAGGGAGTGGTGGTGTTAGGAGGTATGGCCTTTTTGGAGGAAATGTGTCAGTGCAGAGGCAGGCTCTGAGGACTCATATATGTTCAAGCCATGCCCAGTACCTCAGTTCACTTCCTGTTGGCTGTGCAAGATGTAGAACTTTTAGCTACCTCTCCAGCAGCATGTCTAACTGCATGCCACTCTATGCCACCATGATGATAATAGGCCAAACCTTTGCACTTTAAGCCACCCAAATAAACATTTTATTTATTTATTTTTTATTTTTTTATATAAGAGTTGACGTGGTCATGGTGTCTCTTCACAGCAATAGAAACCCTAACTAAGACAATGGGGAACATAGAATAAAAATGTTCTTTGCAGAGTACCCTCCAGATAAAAGTATTAAGTCTTGACTCTTATGTGATTTTTTAAAAAAATCTCTTCTTGTGAATTAAATAGAATGTGCTTTCAATTTACAAAGTAAAGTAAGAAAAATTTACAAAGTAAGTAAGAAAAAGAACATTTCCACTAAGCAGGTAGGTAAGAGTCCCAGGATATCATTGCCATTTTGTTATCAAAACCCCTAAGATAAATTTTTATTAAAAGTGAATCTAGATAATCTGGATAATATATTTAAATATGTTAGGATTTGGCTGTCTTTCAAAGGTAAAGGATAAATAAATATCAGGTAGTAAGCGTCTCAGAATCTTGGCAGGAAATGAAGGCAGAAAGCCCATTATTTCCATAGGAAAACAACCCAAACAGAACCAAGCTGGGAATTAAACATATCTTAGTCCCTTCTATTGAATGTGAATGCTCACTGAATCTCTTAGTCTAGTGCCTTGTTTGGTACAGGACTTTGTGTATTTCCCAGATTGAATTAGCACTGGGGAAAGAAAGTCTGCAATTACAGGGAAGAGGATGGTTGGAAGACTGTAATTCCAGGGTCGTTTGTGCTTGGAATAAAATTTGAGCCCAGATGCATGTTGTCTGAGGGTGGAAAATGTGTGTGGCTTGTCTGTTGCATTCAAGCATGGGTACCAATTAAACACGGAATGAGCTTTAGGGGCTCACAGCTTGGTTCATATGATGCGCCTACTCCCTTTTCTTCCCTACTTTTATTTTTTAAAGCTTGTTTCAGTGATTTACAGGAGTGGGCATGTTTCTAGACCAACTGCCAATAACAATATTACAAATAAAAAATAGCATAAATGTGCTAAGTTTCAGAGTCACAGGCTTAAAAATTTCATGAATTTGACCTGTTAAGTAAAACAGAGGTCACTGAGGATCTGACAGAAACAAGGATGGAAGGTGTTGGTGTCAAGTGGAGGCTTTGCGTGCGCCATCTTGTTGAGTCTAACTGTAGTCTATCTTTAGAAGAAGTGCAGTTATTCCTAACTGGGCTTCTGTAGGGCTTTGTGTATGCATTTGTGTGTGTGCGCGCTCATGTGTGTGAGTGTGCGTGCGTTTATGTGTGTGTGTGAGTCGGCCAAAGATTGATGTCTGGTGTATTTCTCAGTTGCTCTATCTCAGTTTTTGAAACAGGGTCTCTCACTGAAGCTGGAGCGGACCTGATTCCAGGACTGGCTGGTCAACTCGCACCTCAGGCATCCTCCTGTTGCTGCTTCCCAGGTACTGGGGCTATAGGATTGCACTGCCGCATCTAGCTTTAAATTTTTTTGTAGGTTTATTGATCTCATTTTATGGATGGGAGTGTTCAGCTTACATATGTGTATGTGTACCATTTGTGTGTCTGTGGATGGTGTGACCTACCATGAGACTACTGGGGACCAAAGCCAGGTCCTCTGCAAGAACAAGGACTCTTAACTACTGAGCCATCTTTCTAGCCCTAGCACCTAGATTGATTTTATGTGGATTCAGTCCTCATGGTTGCGCAGGCTTGTGACTGAGCCATATACCCATTTCCTGTCTTCTCAGCTTTATTGGAGTACGTGTAACTTGGTCCTGCAGGTAGCACTGCACGGTCTGGTTGCCACTGTCCTTGGTGTGGTTGAAACATCTTCCTTATTAAATCTTTTTTATCCAGCAGGATGAGTGAGGTGGCCTTGTCAGCATTTTACTCTCTATCCGAGACTCTTGGTTTTGGGGTAAAACCTTGAACAGCTTTGAGCAGTGGCGAACACATTAGGGGAAAAGTCAGCTTTGGATACTGTCATTGTTGAGTTTGTCCAGGGGACTAGGAAAAGAGTCACATGACCTTGTTATGTCTGTCATCACTGATTGGTTGGCTGCCAATATTTTGTTTGATCCTGCATTTAGCAATAAGGGCAGTTGCTGCCCACGATGAAGATTATACAGGAAGTCACCCCTTTCAGATTGGACCCTTGGTTTGTGCTGTTGGTTCTAGATCTGCCACTGATATTCACATGCTTTTTATTTTTGAAACAGTATAATAAAAAGTTACTGAGACATGTTGCCTGAAAATCTATTTGAGTATTTTGTTGCTGAGGGGGCATCTTGTGAGCATCCTCCCCACCCCCATCAGCCTTTCTAAGTCAACAGAAGGTCCACTTACCACTGAGAAATGGAGCACTTTGTTTTCTAGGGCGGGAAGCTACCTCACATGCTGGGAATGATCTGTGCCTTCTAATATTTCACCAGTGAGCAAACGCTGCAGCACTGTTATTAGAGATGTGTGTGTGTGTGTGCAAATGTCTGCAGTATTGAGTCAAGAACCTAGATCATCTTTTTTACCCTGTATTTCAGCCCAGTTTTGCTCCTTTCATTTCTTTTTGTAGTGACTGCAAATATTATCATGCAGAAATTTCACTTCTTTGGTTTCCTGAGCTCATAGGTCACATTGGTTTTTTACTGGAATCTCTACCTGGCTCAGTAACCAAGGCAACAAATCCCTAGTTAATGCCTCACTAGAAATTCACTGTGGAGGTGGCTTATTAGTTTCTTACCCCCATGAGGTGGAATAAAAATATGCTTGTGATTTTTTTCATGTATTTCTCCTCTATCTTTTACTTGCAATCAAGACAACTAAAGTAAATTTAATTAAAATCAACAGAAAAAAAAACATACAGTATTGTAAAGTACCATTTTGGGACTCATAGAGTAGTTAGATATAAATTACAAATAGTATCAAGATTAGAAATATTTAATTTTGACTATATTTTTAGTTTGTATGCAGACAAAAATAACAAAAAGGCATTAAAATAAGTATTTATTTTAGAATTTATTGTAGGCTTATGGAGAGTTATTTGTACAATTGTCTATAAGAAAGTACTGACCATGCCTTAAGAGAAAGGAGAGTGAACAAGGGGAACCCTGTTAACTCCATGAACGGGGTAAATGTAGACAAAAGAGGAACAAAACCAAACCCACTACACCAACACCAAACCACTGCAAACATTTTTAGTATTGTCTAAAAATGTTCCATAAAATGCAAGCATATTATTTTAAAGTTAAAGAAATCCCAATACATTTCTGGGAAAATAATTTTTAGTAAACTATTTAAAAAGAAGCAGGTTGGGGAGGAAATGGTGGTGGGATAAGCGGTACATTTCTCAAGTGTTTTCTGGAGAGGAAGGCAATGGTGCTGGTGGCTGTGGCCACTGGGCTTTGACAGTGCTAAAAGGATCAGAGCCAATGGAGACAAGGAACATTAGCAACAGACTTGCAATATGTTCCCAGTGCCGTAGGAGCTGTTGGCACCCCAGGCACCATTAGTGTCATGCCCAAAGGGGGCAAAAGTACTTAAAATCATGACCTGTGAACTGTTAAGGCAAGGGAATACTTTGGATCTCTGGTAAGAACTGAAGATAACTCATGAAAAACATTAGTCTTTATAAATTAATAGGAGGTATTTGTGTATGACATTGCTTTTGTCGTAGGATTAAAATTATAATGAAATAAAAGGCATGATTTTATAAAGGAACAGTTAAAGGGCAGAGAAATGTAGTTACATTGTTAGCATGCACATCTTCCTGATGTACAACAAATTTGGTGATTCCTTTCGTCTGAGCAGATTGGGATCTTGTTGGATATTCTTGTGAAGTGTGTTTGTCACTGGGGAATGCCATGGCACCCATGAACAAGCTCCTCCAGTGGCCTTTCTGTATGAAAGGTGCTATTAAATTCCCTCAAACACAGAAGTGGATGCAGTACTACAGAGAGCTTTGTCACTAGCCTCAGTGGGCTCATGGAGTCTCAGCCTACTCAGGAAAACAGGTCAGAGAAGGATACAGAGGAATTACAAAGAGAGGAATTTGTTGAAGCAAAAGCAAAGATATTTTCCCAATATAGGGAGAGGGCAACTCAGCTAAGCAGCCAAGTGCTCTGGACTTTTGGATTTTGGGGGTAGGCTGGAGAGAAATCTCATGCTGATGTACACACCTAACTGTGGTGTTTTCCGAGACTTGAGGAGGGAGGAAATGATTTGACCAAACACATGCTTTTTGGAACCAAGATGGCAATTGGGAGCGAGACACATAAGTGAAACTTAAGCTGTAATAAGAGAACTCTCAGGCTGAGCTTTTGGGTCTCATGTCCCATGCAGAACTGCATCCCTGCCACCATGTCAGTTGGGCATTTACCCTTGCACGTCCATGATCCCCTTGCTGTGATTTGTGCCTGGAGGCCTAGATATCTGCCTTCATTTTAGTTCTTGGCTTAGAGTCACAGCTAACTTTGTTTCTGGTCTCTAGAATAGGACCCTGTTACTTAAATGGGCTCAGTCACCAGCACTTGCCAATGTGGCCAAGTTAACCAAGGAAACTCAGCTAAAGACTTGGTGCTTTTTCTTGGACAGTTCATCTGGCTTTGCATTTAGAGTGTGGTGGCACCCACTTGGAAGCTGCAGAACACTCCCCCCCATGAAGCCCAAGAATGGAGTCAACTACAAAGAACTGAAGACAAGAGGCAGAAGACCCAGGCAGACTCACTCGCACACACCCCCTTGAAACCACTAACTCTGAGTTTTTATTTGGATGAAATATTTGGAGGAGTCTATTTGAGATTTCTTCCCCCACTTGGAAGAGAAAGATTTCTCTCAGAGACAGAGCGTTTTAGGCAGGTCACAGGGGCAGAACTTTCAGAGTGGACTCAGCAGGGGTTGAAATAAGGACAAGCATTGCTTGTGATAGACAACTTCGGTGGTTAATGATTGGATACCAGAGCACAGTGTGAAGGCTTGGACCACATCGTTAGGAAAGCTGTAGTCTAGTTAAGAAAGAAAAAAGAGAAATAACAATACAATCAAAGGACAACTAACGCCTACATTATGCTATTATGATAATAGAACACACACACACACACACACACACACACACTATCCAGGATTAGTGATTAGTGACAGAAAGGCAGCTAAATGTGTGGAATAATAGGTTCAATGTCTACATTTTGCATGGGCCATCATTTATGGTTACCGCAACAGGAAGTTTGAAATTTACGAATTTGTTCTAGTTCGTCCCAAGATTGACTGAAGCGTTTAACATTCTAGCAGAAAAGAATCAGGCCGTTAGATAGCATATGAACTGACATTGAAAACAGAGTTATTTTATGTACAAAATGTGAGGACCAGTGGCCTCAACTGACGAAACACTTTAAATGCCTTTATGCCTTTGTGGATGATGTGAACAATGTTTATTTTTGAAACGGAGTTTCGCTATCTAACCCATGCTGGCCTCAAATATATGATCCTCCTGGCTCAGTTTCTTAGTGGCTGGGATTACAGGTGCGCAGCAAAACACCAACATTTCTCATTTATGATATGATTTTCCTAAAACAGAAAATGAATTCTTCGGTTTTTGCTGTCTTCAAGCGGATCTGTGCATTATAGACTCTCCCCCTACCATGAGAACAGGACATCAGATCTTTGCTTAGTTATACAAAATATGCATCTTCAGCTATTTCTAATGCTTCTGAAAGGCACCATTGAGATCAAGCTGGGGCTTGTTAGAAATGATAAATTCTGGTGTTTGCATGCAATGGAGTTCATACATTTCTCTTTTGCAAACTGAAGAAGGTAAGGACCGGATGTAGTGGCACGGGACTATGACCCTAGCATTTGGAAAGCTGAGGCAGGAGTGCCAGGAATTCAAGGCCAGGTTCAGTTACCCTAGGAGTTCAAGGGCAGCCTGGACTCTATGAGACTCTTTCTCAAAAAAAACCTCAAACAAAACATGAAAATAAATTAAGTAGTCAAGGCACAGGAAGCATGGTGGTTAGCAAGGCCTTGCAAACTGGGAATAAATGGCCTTATTGAAATATTGAAAATAAGGAATCTTAGCATTGACATGAAATAAAGAATAATTGAATGGGGGGGCAGCGCTTGAGAGATGGTTCAGCAGTTAAGAGCGCTTGCTGTTCTTCCAGAAGACCTGGGTTCAATACCCAGCATCCCAGTGACTCCTGTTCCAGGGTACTTAACACCCTCATACAGATGTACATGCAGGCAAAACACCAATGCACATAAATAAACATTAAATGTATATTTTAGTAATGCTAATTAATCAATGAATATATGCTGAGAAGTCATTGAAGACTGAGCAGAAGTATAACTGCAGAGTTCAGTCTAAAGCCGAGTCAGCTGTGACAGCGGACGCTGGGCATGTGCAGAGAAGATTAAGTATTTGTTTGAACTTGAACTTACATGGGACTATGATGTGTGCTAGTCCAGCCTTCCAGTGCTGTGACAAACATGGAAATAACTTCAAGGGAAGAAAAGCTGATTTTCGCTCATGGCTTCAAAGAGTTCAGTCCCCTGGTTACTGACTCCATTGTTAACCCACTAACTAGCCTTTTTGTTTGTTAACCCACTAAGTCTAATTAGTGTTGCCCATACATGCCTGGGTGTGGGGCATCCACTGGAGCAGAGACTATTCCGTGGGCTGTTTTCTTTGATGGATATTTAGATTAATGGGAGAAAGTCTGAAATCTATTTTGCTCATATCTGCCAGTTTAGAGCTACCACTGTAAGAAGGCATTAAAATTTGCCTTATATTTATTTATTGTGTCTACCAGTGCATCTGTGCTCACCACAGTGTGAGTGTGAGGTCAGAGAACAACTTGTTGGACTTGGTTCTCTCCAGGTACCATGTGGACTCCAAGGGTCGAACTCAGACTGCCAACTACTTCCCTTATTCCAAGATGGCTTTGCTAGAAAACAGCTAGGGAAGACCCTGCAACCATTCAGTTGTGCCTCCAGCAGGCCTCTTTGAGCAGAACTTTCCCTAAATTCTTAAATTATTAACTTTAAAATTGTTCAAGGCAGTTTCTTTGCAAACCTGTTTCCTGTCTCCTGGAATATGTGTTCCGTTGCTGATTTATTTTTCTTTTATTGCTTCTAGAGAATGGCCAATAGGAAATAACAGAGGTTGTTCTTTATTCCTAGCAAAGTTTCAGGGATTTCAAAGTCCTGATACTTTATCATTTATTTTCTCTCACATAGGCATGTACGTATTAAAAACAAGAAGCAGGTAATAAATCAGCCTCTAAGCACACAGCAGTAATGGAGTCATGCCAGCATTCTGGAATGAGGACAGTAGCAGGTCCAGAGCCTCCTTCATTACCGGAACACTCCTGGAGGGTGAAAGGGAACTGTCTCTTCCTTTACACCACGGTGAAATCAGCTTAGAAGAAGGCTTCCTGCTGTCTGCCTGGTCTCTGCCTTCTTGTCATTTCTATTTGTTTGTCCTCTGGCACATCTCTTTTACACACACACACACACACACACACACACTAAACCTTAGATTCAAATTTTCACTGTATATTAACAGTTTGTATGGTTATGTGATGCTGTGACAGCAGCAACATTTATTAGAGATGACTGATGTCATCTGAGAATCCTTCAAATAAGATTATCCAGTTTAGCTTTCCCTGTATCTGTATGGCTCTGAATAGGCTATGCTAATTGTTATATTCTTTCTCTCTGATATGTGTGTGTGCGTGTGTGTGTGTGTGTGTGTGTGTGTGTGTGTAGATGCCTATGCACACAAGTGTGAAAGCCAGAGGAGGAGATCAGGGACTCTCCATCTTACTCCTTTGAGACCAGATCCCTCACTGAACCTGGAACTCACTGACAAGGTCAGCAGTCAGAGTCAGTGATGCAGAGGGGTTTTTCCCATCTCGCTCTCCTGTATAGATTTAGGATTACAGATACGTGTAGTCACATCCAGATGTTTTTTGCATGGGCGCTGAAGAATACCACTCATGTCCTCATATTTGTACAGCAAGCTCTCTTACAAGCTTAGCCATCTCCCCAGCCCCACTGGTTACCGTTCTTCCTCAGACAATTGTTATTAATCGCATGCAGAACTGCAGGAGGGCAGACTTGTAGACGTGTGGAAAGTTTGGGAAAGAAATGCCTGGTTATGCGGACAGCTGCTTGTTTTATAATGACTAACGTCTAGTAGTCAGAGTTCTAATTAGTGACTTTACCAATCCTTTTCCATGTAATCCCGTGCAGAAAAATATCCTGCATTTGAATATTGATTGCAAAGAGCAGGGAGCATCTGCAATACTTCAACGGAGTAGTAACAGACTACCACAGGATAATGTTAACGAAAGAGAATTTTTTTTTTTTTTTTTTTTTTTTTTTTTTGCTGAAAACACCCATTATTGTTCTGGCTAAGGAAGGTTAGAAAAGAACTCTGAGAAATGATATGTTGCCTGCAATCTATCACAGATGTTAGTTGAAAAGAAAAGCCACCCCTAATGATGATAAGTCTAGATTCCTGGGCCATAGGAAAGCTGTTTAATAAGCATATGATAGGAATGAATATGATCAGAGGAGAAAGATAATATGTGAAATTTAATGTGAACTCTGGAAAATCGAGAAGCTCCTCGGGGCCATATTTGATTTACATAAATGAGAACAAAGTTTGTTAGCATCATTCTTTTTTTAGTTCATAACAGTGAAATGAAGTTTTAACTGAATTGGGAAATTTTCCATAGAATTTATTAAAAACAGGAAGCAATTTTTTAAAACCCCAAAGAAGCACAATGAATTCTCTTTAACAAAGAACCCGGGTTTTCAAATTTAATTAATTTTTAAAACCTTATAAATACAGTTTTCTAAACTTAAGACTTCTTGCAATGTGATTTTATGCTTTCTTTTTGTTTAAAATGCTATAATGTTAGAATTTGTCCTAACCAAAAAAAAAAAAAAATGTTCTTGGAGAAACTGTTGACCTTGGGTGTGATTCACAGAACTTGATGTAATTTGCCAAAGAAAATAATGACTGTCATTTAAATGGGAGCACAGAGTTTTCTCTCAGCAGTTCTTTTCAGAGAGAAAGACGCTTTAATAGCCAAATGTCCGCTGTTCTGAACGTGGCTTTCGATGATTGGTTTCATTCAGCTTGGCTTCAGTGCAGAGTCTTTCACTTCAAGGCTTAGGTTGAGTCCAAAAAAAAAAAAAAAAAAAAAAAAAACAGGACAAAAGGAATTTTAATTATGAAGTCCTTGAAAGCGTTTAAAAATTATTGGTGAGCGATGCTTTAACAAAATACAACAACAACAACAACAACAACAACAAACCAGAAAGAAATGCTCATTCCCTACGGAGAAGGTTTGTCTAATAGTACAAATAAAGAAATAATTGTGTATTTTTATAATGGACTATGAACCTCCCTGGCTTTTGGTTGAATATTTACATTTATGGATTGTGTGCTGAGTTGCACACAGCACATATGACAATGGCAAATGGCTTTTATGGCATCATGTTCAAGTCAATGCCAAACCAAACAAATAGAGTCCTATCTCTTTTATAGTCCTTGAAATGAAATGGAAAGAGTGAGTAGGTAGAGACTTCCAGGGGCTGAGGATGTAGCAAGGGTGGTGAAACATTTTCCTGAGGGTATGCAAGGCCCTGGTTTTGATTCCCAACAGGGCTAAAAACAAGTCAGAGAAACCTAGAAAAGTTTCTTTAAAAGATTTTTATTGATTACAAAGATGCTTGGGGGTTAAGGAAGAGAGTAGATGGGTAGTGAGCCTCACTTTGTGAGTTGAACCTAGCTAGAAAGGTCCTCAGAGAGTTTGATGAAGATGTAGGGTACCCACTGAGAGACTTGGAGAGTGGTATCTAAATCTCAAATATTTAAGAAGTGGTCTAACCTGTGGTTATCTGAGTTAAGGGTAAGAATGCTGATGCTCAAACAGGGATCTGATTAAGCTGTGGCATTGGCCGCTTTGTCAAGCACAGGAGTTCGTTTGGAAGATGTGAGTGACCTGATAGTTGTTCCCTGTTTCCTATGTGTCAGTCTCTTTGGCAAGGTCTGTAAGCTGAAAATATGTGAAGTACTTTCTTTTCAGAGAGCAGCAGTTAGAATTGGTCACTTTGTTCTCTGGTGACCTTCCCGTCTCAGCATCCTAAAATGGCCCAACACTACTACCTGGCGTGGTGGTGACGAACCACAGGATAAAGGAGACAGAGTCAGAACCAGTCAATGGCAGCTGGTGCTAACAAAGCCTTCTTTCTCCTGGTGCCACGGATGGCATTTTGGTTTGCTCTAGAGATAATCCCAATTTCATTGCCATTTGCTTACAATGTATTGGGAAGGCCATGGGCCATGTTTCTGATCATCAGAGACCTTAACTGTTTCTGATATTTTCACGTATGCATACACAAACACAGTGGGCTGTCTCCCATTACCTCTGCTATCCCTATTCCTTACTCTCTGAATCCTTTCTTGGTTCCTTGGGAGGGGGTCATGATCGAGGAAAATGACATTTTCTCTGCTAGCAATTTCTGGCAGTCAATGGCCTCAAGAAAGAATAGGGCCTTGAAGGAACCTCATTTATCTTTGATGGAGTGTTACAGGATCCCATCTTGTGCAGGTGTTCAGAGGTGCTGTTTGTTTGTGACTACGATGGCCATGTCATATCTAGATGGCAGCATTTTATGACACTCCTCTCCATCCTCCAGCTCTAAACCTCATCCCCTCCTCTTTGATGTTCCTTGGATATAGATATCTCATTTATGAATGAGTCCTCAATAATCACTTGCTTTTAGCACTTTGACCAGATAAATATTTCTGTATTAACCATCACCCACTATATAAAGCTTCTCTGCCCCATGTAGAGATTTTAGAAGGCAGTTTTATAACATTTTCATTTATGGAAATGAATGCAATACTCATAAACCTTTCATGCATGATATTTAGAGCTAGTTAGAAGAAGAGATGCATTACATCATTAAGAGTTGGGCTTTTTGTGCTAAGATTGATATAGAGATTGATAGATTGATAGAGAGAATTTTGTCAATAGTTTCGAGTTTCTGGTCTGTGATAAATGACTTTATCTAAAGACCTAGTAGAAAGGAGACTTTAGACTTAGCTACTTTCCCCCTTTACGCTGACCACTGAGATCTCAGGCTGGCTGCCATGAAGGTAGAGTCGCTCAAGCCTTTATCTGGACACATCATATATACCGCTCAAATTAGTTTATAGAACACACAACAAGAATCTTTGAATAAATCTGAATTTTCTTGCATTTTTACATAATGCAAGTTTCTCTACTCTGTGCATTCTACCTCATAGATGACACTTATTTGGCTCTGAGGTTTGCAATAGAGGGTTGAACAATGTTATATAGAAGAGTTTGTGCCTCATGTTGTCTTAAGGATAAACCTATGCGGTCAGTATATGAACTGCAGTATTTCTTCCTCTCTGCATTTTTCAAGACAAGTAACTCAAACATAAAACATCAGTTCTTGGCACTTAGCACAGACTGGGCAACTTGCTCAGTCAGGAATTTACATTCTCTGGTTGCTAGGATATGGCATTTCTGCACATCTGTCAATTAGGATCAGCAGTGGCCATCTGATAGGAGAATATGTTTGAGTTGGATTAATTTGATTCTGGCTACCTTTCAATAGGTCAAATATTTACCATGCAGAGACAGCTGAGTGGTATAATTTCTGCCAGTGCCACTTTCTGTTGTTTAAGATCATCTATTAAACTCACAAACTTATAAATGTTTTACTGCAATTCATTTTATTACATAAATCTTCAAAATAGTTAATTTATTTCAGAAATAGATGATTTTATCATATCATTTTGATGACAGAATAGACCAATTAACTAGTGTGTCTTATAAACAAAAGAAAACAAAACATAAAATTATATACTAGGTGACATTCTCTAAGAATGCATTGCAAGGCAAATATATACACGTATATATACACACATATATACATACAAATAGCATACATATAGTTAATATGATTTTGTGTGGTTTTGAGAAAGAGTGTTTTTTTTTTCCCTGATTGTCCTGGAGCTTGCTTTGTAGACCAGGCTGGCTTTGAACTCACAGAGATTCACCAGCCTCTGCCTCCTGAGTGCTGGGATTAAAGGTGTGCACCACCACAACCTGGCTTTGTTAATATGATCTAAAATTAGATGTTGTCTTGTGTTGATAAGTGAATTTTAAAAGAAAAATTTCTTGTGTCTTCCTTTCATGTATTTTTCCCCAGTTGACAAATATTTGGTGAAAAACTTATTCCTTAAAGTTTTATATATTGTTTATTTTGTTGTCATCTTAATTTAATTTAATTCAAAAGACTAAAATAAAACCACATCATTTCCCCTTCCTTCTCTTTCATCTAAGCCTTCTCATGACCCTCTTCAAACTCATGGTTTCTTATTCTTTAATTATTATTGTTACAGATATATGTGAATAAATATATAAATGCAATCTACTAAGTTCATATATCATTGCATATATATTGTATACAACATATGTATATAATATATACATATAATATACAATTATATATAATATATAATATGAATATATATATTAGGACTGACACTTGAGATTGGATAACCATTTAAGGGGATCATCTCTAGGGAAGACAGTTCTCCCTCTTTCTAGGGTTGTTAATTGCCTGTAGCTTTTCATCTAGGAGTGGTGATCTCTCCCACTCACGTAGGCATATTAACTGGTATTGTCATTGTTTAGGTTCTGTTTAAGTATCAGTAAATGTTTCTAGAAAGAACTTGACCATGGTATGATTTCTGAATTATGCTTGGTACCTAACACACACACACACACACACACACACACACACACACACACACACACACTTATTGTAAACATACAAACATACAATTTAAATTACAATTCACTGCTTCCATCCTCCACTTAAACCCCTGGTGAATCCATTGACCCAGGCAGGTCTGCAGCTTCCAGGTGATAAAGCTACAGGCGTTCCCTGTTTGTTTCTTTCCAAAGTTGCCAGTCTTAGCTGACAAAACCACAGACACCTTCCTATTATCACTAGGCTGATGGCAGCCCCTTCAATCCGGGAATTTTTTTTTTTTTTTACCAGTAGAGCTCAGTTTGGCTGAAGAGAGTGAAACCAAATGTGTGATAGCTGCCCACATCTGGCTTATTTCATTTAACATGGTGATCTTTAGCTCTACTCAATTTTCTGCAAATGGCAGGTATAATTTCATTCATTTCAGACTGAATAAAACATTTTCTTTATCATCCATCTCTTGACGGACATCTGTGCTGATTCTAAAGCTTGGTTGTAATGCATGGCACTGCAGTAAACATAGATGTGTAGTATTTTGTGGTATGCTCACTTAGATTCCTTTGTGTATATTTGCCGAGAAGAGGTATAGTTAGATCATATCATATTCTAATTTTATTTATTATTTTGAGAACTTCTGTATTGATTTCCACAGTGGCTATGGAAAGCACTGATTTACATTCCCACCCAAAAGGGATTCCTTTCCCCCCACATTCTTACTAATAAGTTTTATTTTCTTGAAGACAATCTCATTATTCGTAGCTAAGTTTCAATAGTACTTTGAGAAGGAACATTTATCAGTTAGCATGCTAACATTATGAGATAATCTTGACATAATTATCCTGTTACAGCGTCTGTCCTGGACTTCTTTGTTAAGTGGATCTACCAGGTTCTCTATACTGCTGTGGCTATGAGTCATTTCTTCCTCTCCTTTTTCTGAAGAAATGTAGTAGGGTTTTACATCTATGCACTGGTTAATTAATTCATAATTTATATATATTTATTTATTTGAGAAAGAAAAGCCCAGGCTTACCTGAAATTCATTATTTTCCTGCCTCTGCTTCTTGAGTGCTGGGACTGCAGTGTGAGCCTCACAGTAATAATTCTTTGTACCATTTTAAAAACAGTACTAAGTACTTTTTATCATTGGGGAATAATTTTATAGCTGTCATTGGTTTGAAATAAACGTTGAAATTTTGCATACACAATCCAGTCTCAAGCTTAAATTAAAAATGTTCAAATTAATTTATTAAATATTTTTTGAAGAACCAGAGTTTAAAACCTCATATGTATGATGTAGAGAGAGACCACACACTTTTTTTGGTAGTATTCCACGGTCCTGTTTTAGAAAATGTCATTCAACTAGGCAATGGTGGCGCGGGCCTTTTTAATCCCAGCACTAGGGATTAAAGTCCCAGCAGAGGCAGGTGGATCTCTGTGAGTTCAAGGCCAGCCTGATTCCAGGACAGGCTCCAAAGCTACAGAGAAACCCTGTCTTGAAAAACAAAACAAAACAAAACAAAACAAAACAAAAAAACCTAAAAATAAAAAAATAAAGTCATTCAAATGTAGCTCCCCAAAATCTTACAAATGAATGATTAGAAAATAGAGGTGCTTATAAAGAACTGACATTAATTTCCCTGCCTCCTGTCTAAGAAAATACCAGAGGTGGAGCAAGATGACAAGAAGCTCCATTAGTGGACATCTACCCAGACACAGACAGACTGGTCAGTCACACACAGATCTTCACTTAGGCTGTGGGGAGAAAAAAGTGAGAGAACTTCGTGCCTGCTTAGTACAAAAAGAAAAGATGCACTGAAGAAGTCAGGGAATGAGTCACTCTTCCTCCTACCACCTCTCCTCAAGCCCAAGCAACCCATTGTGGAGAGCGATGACTATGGTTTGAAGGAGGACAAGAGAATCACATCCAGTTCAGACCTGAAATCCAGTACCTGCCCCTCTGCTGTGAAATCAGCACTGCACAGCACTCCACAGCCTCCATCCCTGGGCTGACATTTGTGCACTGAGAGTCTGGAACTGCACTGGGTCAGATGGTTGGCTCAGATAGCTACCTCTCCTCCAATTAGCATGACTGAACAAGACTCCATTCTCTGCGGAATAGCAGGAGGGACAGAACAACAGGCTTTGTCTTAGAGTGCCGTCTCTAGAGCAACTCCAGCATCAGGTGAACTGAGTAGGTAGGACAGCCATGAGTTTGGGCTTACATTTCTAGCTTTGGAGTGGAGGTAGGTCTTATCCACTAACTTCCGGAGACTGAAAACCTTTGGGGCAGTGATACTCATGTACAGTAGGGAGCATGTGATAGAAAAGAGTGTGGGGACCATGGAGTTTGGTAAGGAGAGAGACAAGGGGTATCCAGCAACAAGATGCACTCATGGATGTTATTCCACCAACAGCTTACTACTTCTAACCAGGTCCCACATTTTATCATAACACATTCAGCGACGAACTCACCAGTGGTCCCATCCATTGACAAGGTTAGTGTCCTTGTGATCACTAGCATGAATTCCTGAAACCAATCTAAGCCAAGACTAACCTGTGTCACTAATAGTAGCACTGTGAACCCTGGAGAACCTTTGAGACTGTGTAGGTCCTTGTGGCTGTGAGAGTCCGGTCTAACACTGCTTTGCACCAGCTTGAATGGGCAAGAACCACTTACACCAACACTGCCTCAAACAGGGGTAGAGCAGCAAGGTATAAGAGCCCCATTTTATGGAGTCAGGAAAGACAGTAAGTGAAAAACTTCACTAGATGGATCTTGTCTTAACACCATTACTTCAAAGACAGGCAGGGGAGGGGCAGGGGCAGAGGTTGACAGGTAGATAAGCAGAGAGAGAGACAGATAGAGAGAAAGAGAGACAGAGAGAAAGAGAGACAGAGAGGGGGACAGAGAGGCAGAGAGAGGAGGGCAGAGAGATGGGGGTACAGAGAGGCAGAGAAGCAGAGTCAACTCTGAGTTTAAGGCCAGCCTAGTCTACAAAGCAAGTTCCCCGGTTCTTCTATTTCAGCTAGCACCAGAGTCAGATTAGTGAGTGGGTTGTGGGTGTCCCCAGAGTTTAAAATTAAGACAAAATAGACACCCACAAGAGTATACAGCCACAAAAAGCCTTTTTGTATGTAAAGCCTCCTTTGAAATGTTAAGGGCTCACTATATTAAGAATACCTTATGAATTTATAGGAAAGTGTAGGGAGAAAAAAGGGATAATATTTCTTTTATAAAGAAAAAATATCTGGTCAGACTGTGTGGGAAAGGGACTCCTATTGTCCAAGACCTCTCTGGCCACCATCTGGTCTGTTCATTAAGAGAAGAGTCCAAGCAGGACAGCCTGCTGGGTGCTGCACAGGTTGGAGCCCTCTAAGCTTCAGATGCTTTGCAGGTGGTAAGCAGTGACAGTTCGTGTTCCAGACATTGAGGTCAAAGGGCACCATGCTTACTCGATATGCTCTGAAGGGTGCTGGCCGCTGTGGTGGTCAGACGAATGCCCTTGGAACTTCGTGCTTTTCTTATAGAGAATCAAAAACTGAAAGAAGTCAGGGAATATACAGTCCTGACTGTGATAGCCAGGTCACTGTGACACAGATCTGATCCGAGAAACCTATGGCATTTTTATTATTTGCTGCTTTGCTACTTTTATACTGATGTACTGGTGTTAGGACACTTCTGGTTTCCTTCAAGAAGAATATATATATATATTATTATATATATATATATATATATATATATATATATATATATGTGTGTGTGTGTGTGTGTGTGTGTGTGTGTGTGTGTGAATGTATAAAACACACGAGTCCTGTACTAGAAATGAAATCTTGGGTTACATGATGAATTTGAATTTTAGTAACCCTTCATTATGAATGTCAATAAATGTCTCTGCATTTTTGCTTTTCCACTCCTACAAACGATTTTACTTAGTTGAGTTGGGTGAGATGAGGTGAGATCAGTTTTGCTAAGGCATTGTGTAGGCAGTGAGAGACATAGTGGGCTAGTCATCTTTAAAGGAACTGAGAGGATTCCTCTGCTGCTTACAGGAAGTGGAGTCAGTTACCTGTCACTGTGCTCAAACATGGATGACAGCATGCTCCGTGATGCTGCGAGGAAGAAAATTTAGTTGTGGTAGCTCATCTCCATTGGTTCTCACTTGCCACTTTCCCCAAGAATATCAACTGGAAAGGTATAGTGATAAGAAGGTTTTCATATGAGAATCTGAAACTCAATGCATCAGTTTAATTTGGTTCAAGTGAATATTAAACATAATTCATATCATATGGGGCTGAAGAGGTGGCTGAGTGGTTAAGAGGGCTTCCTGCTGTACTAGAGAATCCAAGTTCAGTTCACAGCTCCCAGGTCTTACAACTGCCTGTAATTCTAGTATTCTGGGGATCTGACAACCTCCTCTCTTCCTACATGCACATATATGCATAAATAAAAACAAATCTTTAAAATAATATGCATTGCACCATCAGTGAATTCAGGTGCTATATTAAGGGGTCAATTATAAATGTTCAAATGATGAATCTTTAGAAACAATTCTAGAATAACTTATTCCCTACAGATGCATTTTAGGGAAGATATAAGGACGAGGCCATCACTGTAACATAGAGGCATGCTTACTTTCCCACCTACTGGTTCTTAAACCAAACTACTGTTGAGCTGTGCTTGTGAAGACAGAATGCCGTTCTTATATTATTCTAACAGCGTCACTTCTGTCACCAAAGACTAACAGGTTAATACAAACTTGTATGAAAGTGTGTCAGAGGAGTACGGGTCAATAACAGCAACATCTGAAGAGAATCCTCTAACTATAGGCCTTAGAGAAAGTTCCATCCCAATGTCTTTAACATAAAGGTCTCATTTGTAAGTGTTCCACAGGCTTTTCTCACATTGTGTCTTAAGGCTGAGTGATGAAGATGGTACCATCAGTGAGCCTCAGAGCAATAATAATTAGGAACCTGGGGGTGCTGAGAAAACAACCAAAATTACATTTAGTCTGATATTGACTGGACATGATAAACCAAATCCTGGTCAAAAGTCTTGTTGGAACATCACAGGAAGAGAACCTCCCCTTAAGACTTCCTTGTCTGCAAGTCTGTTTGCCCCATTCTCCTTCCTCCTCTTTTGCTTCTTCATCTCCTTCCTCCTCCTCCTCCTCCTCCTCCTCCTCCTCCTCCTCCTCCTCCTCCTCCTCCTCTTTCTCTTTCTCCATCCCCTCTTTTTCCTCTCTCTCCCTTCCCTCTACCTGAAAAATCTACCCATACCCTTTCTACTTTCATCTTCTGTCTTCTCTTTAACACCCTGAAGGCTGATTATGGGTCCCATTAAAACTAACCTTTATCTAGTCACTAATATTTCCTGGCAACTGAACAAACAAAGCTATATGAGCAATCACTCCTTCCTCATAGAATCCAAAGATAGGTGTTAGGAATTTCTTATGTTCAAGTCGGTCTAGACTGTTTGATGCTAATGAGAGCCATGGATGCTAACTGCTCTTAAGTACAAAACATGTTATGGTCATGTTTCTTCTGGTTTTAGGCAGGTCAGGACCTTTTTTCTTTTCCTATTTTTCCTGTTCTTTCTGTGTCTTCATTTAAAAATATATAATATTTCTATTAATTTTCTGATGTTATAGGATACAGTATATTTTGATCATATTTTCCCTTTTCTCCCCAACTCCTCTCATACCCACTCTCATGTGTCTGCATTGTTAAGCAGGAATCCATGATGCAGAAGCTGCAAGGCTGGAGTTGGTTAGAAATTTGTGTCTACTTCATCCATTTCAATGAGAGAATGATTGGATCCCTGACAAGGGTGCAGATCTTTAATTGGTCAGAACTAAATCATGTGCTTTACCTTTGAAAACAGAAGCGAATGTTTGACATGCACTGGTCTAAATTTCTGAAATAGGGCATCAAGACTAGGATTCCCAGGAATCATGAACAGATTGGGAACTTTGTCCCTCATTATGTGTCACATCTATGTATCATTGGATGCTGGTGACAATTTCCATTTAACGTGACTTTCTCATTCCACATTTCCATTTCTGTCAAGAATAGACCAGATGCTGGGCAGACACTCAGAAGAGACTCATGTCCCATTTCTCCCAACACTCTGAACAGTCTGTTTTAAAATTTTAGCCATTCTGGTGGCTGTTTCCCCTTGTGAGACTGATTTGCCTTCCTGCTATGACCAATGAGGCTGAACATCTGTTTATGTATTTATTTTATATTTGTCAGTTTTCTTTGGTGACGTATCTATCCAAACCTTTTGTTGACTAAATATTGGTTGTTGCTTCAGTTTGAGTTTTGAGATTGCCTTACAGATTTCAGATGTAACTCTTTGATCACATGTCTAGTTTCTAGACATATTCTAATTTTTTACTTGTCTTCCCATTATAAATCTAAAACCTTGGAAGTTTTGGTACTTTCAGAATTCCTTTTTCAGGTTCTGTGTATGGTAGAATGTTGGCGTCCTTGTCTGGACTGAGACGTCTAGGGGATTAGTAAAGCAGATTTCGGGTGTGCCTGATGGGTTTCTAGGAGAGATTGGCATGTGAAAGCAGATGAAGTGAAAAGCTCCACTCAGAATGTGGGTGGCAACACACCATAGACTGTGGGCTCCGCTGCAAAGACAAAAGTGGACGAACATCAGGCAGTGTGTAAGCCCTTTTCCTAATTGAGTAGGTTGGCGGCTGTCACATCACCTGGCGAACTCAGAGTCTTCAACTTTCCAGTCTTAAGTGACACCAGTGACTTTTGAGGAAGCTTTTTGGTCATTACCATGCTGTAATATCAGCAGCAGGCTGTGGCTATGGCAATGGTTCCTTTGTTCGGAGGCCTCCGGGTTCGTAGACTGAACAGTTTCAGGGTTCTCTGGCTCTAGTGTGTGGTCACTGTTGAACCATGCAGTCTCTAGCTGTGCAAGTCAATTTAATAACACTGCATTTACAATTATATATGTCTTCTATTGGTTTTAATTCTCTGGAAAAACCTAATATAGATGTGAATAGTCAATTGTCCCAGCACCATTGTTTGGAAGGAATGTTGGAGCCTCACTAGCTTTCTTTACGTGTTGGAAGAAATGTATCTCTCCACGATTTATACGGGCCATTTTTAGATTAAGGTTAAATGAAATAACACGGATTGGCTCCTATTCTGATGTGATAGGGTACTTGTACAAAGAGTAAGAAATGCCAAGGAGCTCTCTCCCCACTGGAGCACATGTGAGTACATAGCAAGACAGCAGCTGTCTACATATGAGGAATAAAGACTGCAGTAGCAACCAGCCTTCTCCCTGATCTTAGACTGCAGAACTGGAAGATAAATTCCTGTTATGTAAGTCATTGTGCCTGTGATATTTCATTTGGAAGTCTGAGTTTACTGATACGTGTGAGGATCTATTTCTGCATAGATTACTCATTCCCATTGACCTACTTGCTGGCTCTGATACCACTATCACCCTGTCTTACCAATCATAGCTACATAGCAAGTTTTGGATGTAGGGATCCTCAGTCTTGACTTTGCTCTTCTTTACCCAAGTTGTTTCGCTATTCCAGTTTCTTTGCATTTTAATATAAATCTTATACCATATGTCTGATTATAAAAGAATGACCAAGTGAATAAAATTGTTAGGAGGTAGAATTTAAATAGTGGGAAACAATACTAATTTTTGAAGGTAATTAAAACAAACTTTAAGGTAAATTCTTTAAAAAATACAATTCTGTTACTTTCTTTGTGCCCTTTAAGGTAATTCTCAGAGTCAAGTATGGTGGTGCATGCCAATGATCCCAGCACTCAGGGCAAGCTCTTTTTGCGTGGCATATCTGTTACCCGCCAGGGGACCTCTGCCATCCCTAATGGAACCAGTGTTGAGTCACCCACATCATGAATGATAACACCTACCTCTTTTTGACTGGACTCCAGGAGCTGGGCCCAGTGCTGAGTTGTGGATCTCTGCATTAACAAAACACTAATACAACTGCTTTGTTCTTTAACCTATCTTAAGAGTGAGCACTGAGCCATTCCTAGAATAACTTCATGCTTTTTTTGGAGTCAAAGTACAGATCCACAAAGTATCCTGAGCTGTATTCTGCTCAGTTTCTGTTATGAATGTGGCAAATGTCTATATAAATAAAGGAAGTCTTTAGTTAAGGGTTTGTTGTAGGAAAGACAAAAAAATAATTGGAGATGCAAGCTTTCAGAGACTGTCTACACTTTAAAGGGTTTATTTTACAATGTTTAAAGTTGTGGAGAGTTTAATGTACATGCCGCACAAGGCTCCTGTGTTCCTGTTTCTTCTCTATAGCAAGGAGACAACATGACATAATGACAATTGAACAAGGTCTGCCGGAAGAGTCAGTCATATTTAGGTCAAGAGTTAATGACATAAAAGTGACAATCAATTCTCCAAATGCAGAGTGATTTTATTTCATTGCCTCCCAAATACCTAGTATTCAGAATAGGAGACATGCTTTTGAATATGGGCAGCTTTCCTCATGGCTGGCTTGGGACCCCGCTTCCTATTTCTCTGGTGTCATAAGGAAGTGATACATCAACTCAGCCTTTTCTTAGTATTGAAAATATTGTATTTAAAGGTGGGGGGCATGAGGGCTTTGTTAGAGGCCATTAAGAGAAAACTACTCCCTCCTTCCTCTGGTTACTGTAGAGACATGGCCTTCAGATCTGTTTCAAAAACTAGAATTTTGCACACTACTGCCTCCCTGCTTAAGAGTAAATGCAGGACTGGAGAAACACTCAACAGTTAAGAACACTTGCTGATCCTGCAGAGGACCTGGGTTTGATTCCTCTCACTCACATGGTGGCTAGCAACTGTATGTAAGTCCACTTTCAGTGGCTCTCACACTGTCTTCTCACCTCTGCCAACATTGCATGCATTTGCATATATGTAGGCAAAAGACTCATACATTTAAAAACTTTAAAAAGAATTAATCCAATTGGTGAGGAGTGCACCTCTAGGGATGCTGATTCATTCAAAGTCATGTTTAGGATGTGGGAGGAATAATTATTCCCTTAATGGGAAAAATACTTAGCCTTCCCATAATCCCCTTTCTCGATACAGCTACATACAGAGCTTCCCTCATGGCAGCATTGTTAAACCTGCTGGCTCTACCTCAGAAAAGTGGAATGTGGCCTTTTTTCCTTTATATTCTGGCCCAAAGCATAATAAGTACGTTTTCCTGGAAGCTCTGGGCTTTCTCATGCCTTCTCTGAAGCACCCGAATCTTCCACCATGCAGCTGCATGCTCATTGCCCTTTCTAACAGGGTGGTTTCTTTATCTTAACTCAACAAACATTTCCCTCTTCCGGTATTCCATCCTTCTCCTCCCAGAAGCTGCTGGGCTGTGCGCATTCACAACTCACCTGCCCTGTTGTTCTTGCCTCTAACTCTAGGAACACTGCCCTTGAGCTTTGTGCCCAGTCCGTTTCTATGTCCTTTAGTTAATGAGGCTAAGAGTGCAAAGAAGGAACTGCAACGTCTTCTATTACTACAGAAACAGGATTCATTTCAATATGGCTACTCTACAGATGAGAGAGGGACAAGGATCCTAAGCCCTGTTGTGGGTACCAACAATAACTGTAGAAGTGTACAGGGGAAGAAATCGGAGCATCCAGTGCTAATCAAGATTGAGTTTGATTGACCACTATCTCAGATGTCTTTTTGAGAGCCTTTCTGAGCCTGGAGGCATTCATCTTTGCTTGAGAATGTAGCTTTGGCTCTGACCTGAGATAATTATCATCTGGACCTGCTCCTCCTTGAACTTGAGATAAGCTAGGGAGGAGAAAGGACTCCGAGGAAGAGCAGGTCTGAGGAACTAAGACAGTTAGGACAATGATTGGGTTTACAGTCAGATCCCTGACTTTAAAGGAACCTCTGTTTCAATGGAACTGTGACTTGGATATCTATTGGTCCACTCTGAACTTGTGTTAGGATAAATGCGTTGCTTCATACAGTATTGCTCAATTATTACTATTATTACTATCATTCAATAGTAAAATGGTTTTAAAAATCACAAAATATTAAAGTGTTAAGGAATAAAAGCATGGTCTAAAACCTCTTCATAATTTTATGTTACTACATCCAAAACAATGAAGTGAACCCATTCCATTTAAAATGAACTAGAGCGAAAGGTAAATGCCACCCCACCCTCAAATGCCCTACATACCCTTTGCCAGGTTGCTTTGGTTTTTTGAGATAGAGATTTTATTTTTGTATTCTGATTTGATGAGGTGTAAGTTGGGAAAACCTTTTAGTGTGAAAATAATGAGAACTCACTGGTTTATGGTAGGATTAAATACAATGATCCCCTTCTTAATAGGAAAGCACCAAAACAGAAAGGGATAAATACATCCTTTTGGACTGATTGGGAGAAGAGACTTCCCACTTCAATAGAGCTCCTATCTTAAAACAGAGTTGGGAGATTAAAATATAAACTGTACGATGTATGAACTAGTGAGCTCATTTGGGAGGACGTAAGGGTGCAATAACAGCATGTAACCTCTCATATAATGATTTTAGCTAAAAATTTGACCTTTGTTCCAGCTTACAGAAAAAAAGATCACCAGAGTGACACTTTCAAAACACCTGTGTGCTCTTCAGTCCTGGAGGGAAAGAGGGATGCTTGCGTGTGTTTATAGGCGCGGCGCTATAACTCGTATTCAAATGAAGATTATGCTTCATTAAGGAAGATCATCTTCTCAAGCTGACTTCCAAATGGGGCTTTCTTCTGCTGCCGCCTGGAGTGGAAGAAATGTGTCTTCCATGGAGGCACAGTGATTTCTGTTTAAATAAAAAAGAGAGAAAACCCACGCAAGGCAGCGTAATAAAACCTGAGCGGCAGACAATGTAATCATTACAGGAAGTGTCAATTGCTTTCCATCTTCAGTTTCGGTAACGGTAAGATGAACTTGTTTTGAGTGTGTTCTTACTTTAGTAGCTGCAGTAATGGGAAATGACGGCATCCCACGTGCAACAACAGCTCGCACTATGGAGAACCTTAGGTAACCTCCAACTTCACGTTTTGAGCGCATTATCTCTTGGATAATATAGGCCCTATATTATCTCTTGGGTTTGAGAATGAGATGTTCTTATTAGAAGATGGTTTGGGTTCACTAAAGTTGAGATTCAGGGCAAGGAAGATTACTCGTGTGTTTCTGAGAGAAGAAAAGAAACAGAGAAAGACAGAAAATACATCAAGGCAACAGTGAGGCCCCCTTGCAGAGCTTGTCTGAGGCTGACTTCTCTTCTGAGCACCTTGGCATATGGCAGTCTTCTTGCTACTGAGGCTGTCTCACCCCTAGACCTTGATTAACCTACAGCTTTTGCCTGGTTTTAAGAACATAGAGAAATGGGGGCTTAGGGATTAGTGTAGATGAGGACCCTGAGTCTTGGTGCTGCATAGACTCTACAGGTATTTATTAGTGCATTTGTTTAAATATGTCACTGCTAAGAAAATGGAGCTTCGCGGCAGAGCACTTGCCTACCATGCAGGAGGCGTGGGTTTATTCCCAGCACTGAAAAAAATATGAAGTTTTAATTTTCAGTTCCAGTTCTCAGCACCAAGCTAATCAGTAAACAAAATAGCACTCAACACTTACTAAATTCCTTTCATTGACTTATTATAGTAAGTCGATCAAAAACTGGACTTGAAAGGCCTAGGTCAACCATCAATATACCCCCCCCCCCCCCAAAAAAAATCTGAAAGGTTTAAGATAAATTTACAAGGAAAACAAGCAAACAAATCAAATTAAGCTTTTTCCATAAATCACTTAGAATCCATGGACAACGAAAATAATTATTATAAAAAGCTTTGAAACTTAATGATGGTGAAAGAGCTGCATATGAACATTGATAAAATAGGAGGAAGGATTAGCGGCATTTCAGCGTACTCTCCTGAGGTCTCATTAGAGCTCTCAGAGCCTTTGTTTTTCTTAACTCATGGAAATTCACAATAGATCCTGAACCAGCACAGCTGAGTTTGGAATACTTTCATAGAAAAATAGCAAAAACATTGTTCGTGCATCCAGAGATTCCAGACAACACTTGCAACCAAATTGGCCTTATTGACCAGAATGAAGGGCTTGTTCTCCTGGCTTTGAAATCATTTGACAAGTTAAAATATATTCTGTGTGGCATGTATTGTTACCTGCTGGAGCTCCCAAATCTGTGAACATTTTGAGAAAGATGGCTAAGCAGTCATCTGTAGAATGGAAGTGCGAGCTGCTGAGTGCCTGTAATTAAAGGAACGATGCACCAAGTAAGTGAGTGTGTACCAACAGAAGGCCGGAATTGGGAGGAGTGTTCCGAAAGCCAACAGGTGCACCTCTGTAAATCGCGCACTTCCTTGTCCCCCAGGGCCAGAATTGGGAGGGGTATTCCAAAAGCCAGAGGGTGCACATCTGTACCTTGTGTACTTCCTGTCCTCTAAAGCCTTCCCATCATTTTTCCTTTCCCCTAATTGTGTTGTTGGTTTTGTGGAATCACTTTTGAGAGAGAATTTTCTTTGGTCAAAAACATAGATTTTGGTATTAATCAAGAGAGTTTCCAAGTCTTTTGAAACACATGGTTTTATTGTGTATAATATGGTGGAATAGGAGTCACAAGTGAGAGCTGGGCTCTGCAATACTAGAGAGAGGGCAGAGCGGTTCTTTAACAGCAGTTCTGGGTCCTGATAACAACTTCTTGTGAAAGGGTTGTATAATAGGAGTGCATGTGTTTTCTCTCTTTGTGTTTCTGCATTATCTGAAGTTACCATCAGAATCATGAAAAATTAATTTATTATGTGGTGTTGGAATAGCATAGTGGCTTTGTAAAACCCCCTTTTTCCTGCTTTGTAAAATCATAGAGTCAGAAGAAAAAGAAGTGTCATTGTGCTGTTTTTGAGCATGTCTATTTTATTTTTGGGTTTTAACAGAGTGTATACTTTAAAAGTTTGAGTCTTTGTCAGTCTCTGCCTCATAGGGCTTTGTTGTATCTGCTTTATCCTGGATGAGATTTGTATACAGAAGACGCAGATGTTGCTTCTTTTTTAATTGAGAATAGATTCTTCTTTCATACAGTCTATCCCCACCACAATTTTCCTCCCTCCACTCCTACCTGCCCCCCACCTCCTGTCTCCCCCAGATCCACCTCTTCTCTGTTTCCCTTTGCTGAGGACAGAATCCACCCAGTTCATTGACCATAGAGAGGTCGAGCTGGTGCCTGCGTGGAGCCTTCACTCCTGCGTTCTAGTCTCTGCAGTGAAGGAAGATAATCTGCAGGCTACAGAGAAACCAACCTGGCCACAAAACCTTTGACATACAATCTGACCTGTCTGCAAGATGCACCGGGGCAATGATGGCACAGACATTGTGGAAGTGGCCAATCACTGTCTGATTTAACATGACGGCTATTCCACAAGAAGGCCTGACTCTGCTTGGATGGTCAGGTCCTGGAGACTGGATAGTCCCAAGACCTAGGGTCGATCCAAACATGACTGTTTTTTTTTTTTTTTTTTTTTTTTTTTAAAGTCAGTTAAAGGATTCCTAATTAGGATTTTTTTAGGAGTATATTTTTATTAGGAGTATATTTTGGTATACTCATAGATCAGTACCTTGTCTAATTATTGCATCTTTTCTTTGTTCCTCTTAGAGGCAGAAATATTCAATATGTAATGACATTGTAGTGAAAGATCAAAATTTGTCACACATGTTTTCAATAAGGTTATGACTCTGCTATGAAATGTTTGGTGATTCAAATATTTCAGTATTCTGTGCAGCCAAGCAGAGGATAATGCAGGCTTTCCTGGTCTTTCTCTCTCTTTGTCAATTAAATTTGTTGTTGTTCTTCCTCTGTTTCTGTGTTAACTGCTTTTTGTTTTTTTTCAAGAGAGGGTTTCTCTGTATAGTCCTGGCTGTCTGAAACTTGCTCTGCAGACCAAGGTGGTCAGAAACTAAGAGATCCATCCGCCTCTGCCTTACAAGTGTTGAGGTTAAGGGCTTGTGCCACCATGCCCAGCTTTCAGTAGTGTTTTGCAGTTGGTCATAGGAAGTTGCTATATGTGTTTTTATGTGGGAACAGAATATCTTTAAAATATTTTATATTACAATGTAAAAGTGATATAGTCATATAACTTGAGTCTCTCTCTGTATTATTTTCATAACTGTAAAAATCAGTAAACTTTAAAAAGGAAATTGAAAGGATGCCTTTTTGCCTCTACTTACAGATAGTTTTTGTTAGCATCTTGCCTTCAAGTCTGTTAATTCTTGTATGAATTCTAAGTTAAACTACAGTGTCTGTCGGTTCCACATTTGCTGGTTCAACCAACATTGGCTTGAAAATATTATGTCTGTATTGAACATGTACAGATGGTTTTCTTGTCATTAGTTTCTAAACAATGCAAGATAATAGCTATTTACATGATACTATATATTATATGCGTATTATCATATATTATATGATATACTGATAATAATATTATATCAGTGATATAATATAGTATAGAGACAGTCAAAGGCATAAGAATGTGTGCATACATGGTATGTACATCAGATGCTGTTCTGTAAGAGACTTGAGTGTCTATAGATTTTGGCATCAGTAGGGTTCCTGAAACAAATCCCCGTGGTTTTTGAGTGAGGACTGTAGTTTTTTTATTTATAGAAATATAAAAGTGCATATGATTTTATATGAGAGGTAGTTTGAACCTTTCACTTGTTCCAAAATCTTTGTCAAAAAGCACATTAAGTTGAAAAGCCACAGTGAATCACAGAAATATAGAGAGTGAACCACGGTTGCCTTAAGGCAGCATGTTTTATGGGTAAATTGTTACATAGCAACTAGACCAAATATTAGTTACAAATATTATCAGGCTCTCAAAATCTTTATAAATGTACATTCAGTGGCTTCAGAATATTGCATTAGGTAGCTATACTGAAGTTTGTCATTTTTCATTGTTAGACACTAAAGAGGTTATTATTTCCTATCATGAATAATGCCATAAAATATGCATATTTTATGCATAACTATGAGGCAGGATTAGGATTACTCCCCTACACACACAGATACACACAGACACACACATACACACAAACACACTCAGCAGTAGTCTTGCAGCCCAGGCTGGCCTTGATCTTGAAATCCTGATATATATTTATATACATATATATTATGTAAAATACACATTTGGAAAAACTCACCTTACTAAAGTGGATCTCCTTATTTGATGGGGTTTTTTTTTAGCATAATTGCAAGTTGCACAGTTATTGCTTTACCCAATTCCTAAAATTTTTCATTGCCATCCCAAAGAATCCTTGTATTTGCTGGTTACTAACCTTTGCCCCTGCCTCCTACCTCCTAGTACTGCTGAGTTACATGTGTGCCTATTCTAGGCATTGCACACATGTGAGACTGTACAGTCTGCAGCCTTGTGTATTTTGTTGTTTTCACCTGGCATAGTGTACCAACATTCATCTATGGTATAGTCTATATCAGCACTTCATTCCTTCAGTCACAAAACCAAGAACTTTTCATTTAATAAAGAAAATTATATTTTGTTTTACTTTGCAGTTATGTTTTAGTGAGGCTAACTATTTAAATACGTAATAACCTTTTCTAGTTCATCATCATTTGCCTTTAAAATTGGAATATTAGGGGCCAGCAATATGGTTTAGTGGGTAAAGGTACCTGCTGTCAAGTATGAGTTCAATCCCTGTGATTGACATGGTTGAAGGAGAGAATCAGCTCCTGTAACCTTCTGACCTCCACATGTGTGTGCCATGGCACATATGACTGCTTCCACCTCCACTAAAATGAGCAAATCTAATAAAAATATATTATTAATATCTTTCTCAATGGTTGGTAAGAGTGTTTTGCCTTTAAGAATGAACTTTTCTGTGTTTCTGATTTTTTTTTTTTTTTGAGATAAGGTTTCTCTGTGTAGCCTTGGCTGTCTTGGAACTTTCTCTATAGACCAGGCTGGCCTCAGACTCAGAGATCCTCTTGCCTCTGCCTCCTAAGTGCTGGGGTTAAAAGCATGTGCCTCTACCACTGGCCTGAAAAACATTTTTATTAAGAATTATTGTTTATCTTTTAATTTTGTTTTGATTTCTATTTAACTTGAATTTTATTAATTTTTGACAGTTTCATACTAACTTGAAAATTTGTGTTTATTTATATGTATGCTGGCTGGTTTTGTTATTTCTTCTGCCTTCACTTTGACTTGTTCTTGCGACACAGCATTTAAACCACATCCAAGACAGTAGAATATGTGTCCCAGGATGGCCTGGCTGCTTTCAAAGTTCTGCCCCTTTCTCTTCCTGTTTTGCTTCTCTTTTTGCTTGTGGGTTTCTTTCAGGAACTTACTCCATATAATTTGTATTTCGAGCTGTACGCCAAAGCTTTCTTTGTAGCCCAGTCATGATCTGTGTTTGTGAACATTTGATTTATAGAAGCATTTTCCATTGCTGGGTTACAAAGTTCATATTTATTAATGTAATTTTGTTATATGGTTCAATTCTTCGATGCCCTTCTTTTTTCTTTATTGAATTGGCCTGTCATAGATTGATAGTGGTATGTTAAAATATCTCATGATCAAATAACTGTCATTTCTACTTTCATTTTTAAAGGTTTTTGCTTTATGAAGTTTGATGTCATGTTATTTTAGTGCAAAAGATTCATGCCATTGTCTCGTTTGTTCTTTCCATCACTCATTTACATCTACAAGTGTTCCGTAGAAATAAAAGCATGGTCATTCTTGTCAAACTCACAGCGTTGTGCCTAAACACACCAGGAGAGATGATGACAGTGTGCTCACAGGGAAGGGGAATGGGGGAGGATTGAATCTGGATACCTTCCTAGGACCTTTGAGGAAGGGGCTCCTAGACGTATCTGGTGTAAGCCTTGCTTTTTAAGGAATTGTACCATCTAGTCACAGTGATTCTCTGACGTGTTTAATGATTTCTTCTTGAAGCTGATCTTATTTCATCATTTTACGGCCACCATGTTTTCATCCTTTCTTGTGTACTGCATGTAATTGGATTTTCTTTTGAATTTCAATGCGCAAATCTTAATTTTAATGAAGTAAACACCAAGTTTATGTTACACACATACACCGTGTTTGCACTGAGTTAGACATTAGTCAGGCTAATCCTATGGATAAGATGGCAGGCAGTTGGTCCTCAATGACTTGCAGTTGACATTGGGAGGTAAACAAGCCCATAAAACTCAAATAGATCTCAAAGGAGGAGCTCTGACTACATGGCCCTAAAGTTATGAATGGCTATCTATGGGGGAAGGTATTTCATCAAGGAGGCGGCTTGCCCAAGAGCTAAGGGAGAGCCAGGGCTCCCGGGACTACTAGGTTTGGGCGATAACACAGTGGTGGGATTTATGTGGCGACATGAAATGATCTGACTCATTCCAGGAGTCTTAATGTCTTCAAGAGTCATCTCGAGGGCTGGAGAGATGGCTCAGTGGTTAAGAACACTGACTGCTCTTCCAAAGATCCTGAGTTCAATTCCCAGCAACCACAAGGTGGCTCACAACCATTTGTGATGACGTCTGGTGCCCTCTTCTGGCCTGCAGACATACAGACAGGATATTGTATACATAAAAAAAAGAGTCATCTCGAGGAGGTGACTGCTTGCTTTTGAATGATTCTTCTGGGGCTGACATCCTTTCTTCTACCTGCAAACTCTGATCACTGCTGTGTGGCTTCCGGGTCAGTGGTAGGTACTTCCTGCTGCTGTGGGACTCATCTAAGTTTCAAGTGATTATTGTAACATTTATGCAGTGTGTTTAGCTCAGTCCCAAGCGGGTTCCCTGCCTGTTGGTTAGCTCTCTGTGAGTGCCTATGAGCCCAGGTTCGCTGATTCTGTGAGTTTTCCTGTGGTGTCCTTGACCTCTCTGGCTCCTGCAAGCCTTTCTCCTGCTCAACTGCAGGCATCCCCGAATTCAGCCTAATGGTTGGCTGTGGGTCTGCATCTGTTTCTATCAGCTGTTGGATGAAGCCTGTCTGATGACCACTGGTCGAGACACCAGTTTTGTCTCAGGAGACTGCCAGTGCAGGCTATATGCTCTCTATTGCTAGGAGTTCTAGCTGGGATCATCCTTTTAGATTCTTGAGAGATTCTTTTGCGCCAGCTTTTTATCTGACTCCAAAACTCACCGCCCTTTCCAGTAGTCCCTCTCAATACTCTTCCTTTTCATCCCTGCCCCCTAAATCTGATCGTTTCTATTCCCATTCCCACACACCCTCAAAATTTCTTCTGTTTCCCCTTCCCCAGGAGTCTGTGAGTACCCCGGCATGAACCCTCCTTGTTATCTAGTCTCCCTGGGCCTATGGACTGTAGCATAGTTATTCTTTATTTTACAGCTAATATCTACTTATGAGTGATTACATACCATGTTTGTCTTCCTGGGTCTGGGTTACCTCACTTAGGATGATTTTTTTTTCTAGTTCCATCTATTTGCCGTCAAATTTTCTGATGTCCTTGTTTTTTTAACAACTCCTTTAATAATACTTTAAATAACTCCTTTAACAACAACTTTAATAACACATTGAGTAACACCCCATTCTGTACATGTACCACATTTTCTTTATCCATTCCTTGGTTGAGGGGCATCTAGGTTGTTTCTTGGTTTTGGCTATTACAAATAAAGCTGCTATGAACATAACTGAGCAAGTGTTCTTGTGGCGTGATTAAGCATCCTTTGGGTGTATTTCAAGAGTGGTATAGATGGGTCTTGTGGTAGATTCATTCCCAGTTTTCTAAGAAACTGCCATACTGACTTCCAAAGTGGCTGTACAAGTTTGCACTCCCATTTGCACTGGAGGAAACTTCCCCTTGCTTCATATCCTATCTAACATAGGCTGTCATTAGTGTTTCTGTTCTTAGTCATTCTGACAGATGTCCAATGGAATCTCAGAGTCATTTTGATTTTTATCTCCCTGTTTGATGGCCAAGGATGTTGAACATCTCCAGAAGTGCTTCTCTGCCATTCACGATTCCTCTGTTGAGAATTCTCTAGAACTACACCCAATTTTTTAATTAGATTATTTGGTTGATATCTAGTTTCTTGAGTTCTTTTGTTTATTTTGGAAATTAGTCTTCTGTCTGCTATGAGGTTGGTAAAGATCTTTTTCCTTTCTGTAGGCTGCCATTTTATTCTATTGACAGTGTCCTTTGCCTTATGGAAACTTTTCAGTTTCATGAGGTCCTATTTATTAATTGGCGATCTTAGTGTCTATACTATTGGTGTTCTGTTTTGGAAGTTGCCTCTTGAGCCAATGCATTCAAGATTATTTCCCACCTTCTCTTCTGTCAGGTTCAGTGTATCTGGATTTATGTCGAGGTCTTCGATCCACTTGGACTTGAGTTTTGTGCAGGGTGGTACATGTGGATCTATTTGTTTGTTCCTCATGGTGACACATAATTAGAACAGCATCATTTGCTGAAGATGCTTTCTTTTTTCCATTGTAAAATTTTGGCTTCTTTGTTGAAAATCATGTGTCATAGGTATGTGGATTTATGTCTGAGTCTTCGATTTGATCCACCTGTCTGTTTTTATGCCAACACCATGCAGTTTTTATTGCTATAGCTCTGCAGTAAAACTTGAAATCAGGGATGGCGGTACCTCTGGAAGTTCTTTTATTGTACAGAAATGTTTTAGCTATCCTTGGTTTTTTGTTTTTCCATATGAAGTTGAATATTTTCCTTTTAAGGTCTATAAGGAATTGTGTTGGGATTTTAATGGGCATTACATTGATCTGTAGATTGCTTTTGGTAAGATGGCCATTTTTACTATGTTAATCCTAGCAATTCATGATCATGGGAGATCTTTCTGTCTTCTGATATTTGCTCCAATTTCTTTCTTCAAAGATTTAAAGTTCATGTTATGTAGGTCTAATAAAAGCAATATGCAAAGAACTTATTGTCAAAAACAAATTAAATGAAGAAATGGAGGAAAAGAAACTCAAAGCGATTCCACTAAACCAGGTACACAACATGTTGTCCATTTTCTTCATACCTATTCGATGTAGTACTTGAAGTTCCAGCTAGAACAATAAAGGAAATCTAGATGATACAAATTGGAAGTCAAAGTATCATTATTCATAGATGATATGACGGTAAATGTAAACAACCCAAAAAGCTCTACCAGGGAACTCCTATAGCTGATAAACACCTTTAGGCAAGTGACTGAATATGATATTAACTAAAAAAATCTGTAGCCCTTCTATGTACAAATAATAAATGGGCTGAGAAAGAAATCAGGGAATATAAAAAATAGAAATCTGGAAATCACCATCCTTTACAATAACTGCAAACAATACCAGTTATCTTGGTGATACTCTAACCTAGGAAACTTTTTATTTTCTTGATTTCTTCTCTGACCCATTCATCATTCAGTAATGAAATATTTAATCTCCAGAATTTGTCTGTTTACTGGAGATTTGCTTGCTACCAATTTAAATTTTTATTTCATTGTGGTCAGATAGGATACAGGGAGTGATTTACATATTTTTGAATTTGTAAAGATTTGTTCTGTATTCCAGGATGTGGTCTGTTTTAGAGAAGCTTCCATGTATTGCTGAGAAGAATGTGTATTCTTTGGTGTTTGGGTGGAATGTTCTGTAGATATATATTAAGTCCATTTGATATATGACGTCAATTAATTCCAATGTTTATTTATTTTTTGTCTAGATGACTTGTCTGTTGGGAAAAGTATAGATATGGAAGTCACTTACTGGATGGATTTTAAATCCAGTAATACATTTTTTTTAAATGAAATTTGGTCGACCAGACTTTGGTGCATATATGTTTAAGATATTAATATCTTCATTATCTGTTCCATTGAATAGAATGAAGCTTTCCTCTTTATCTCCTCTGATTAGTTTTCAATTTCCATTGAGAAATCAGCTGTTATTCTGATAAGTTTTCTTCTATATCTGAGTTGTGTTTTTATTTTGGGGCTTCCATCACCCTCTGTTTGTTCTGTATTAGTGATTATGATCTATCATTAGGATTTTCTTTTCTTGTTTGTCTAGTGTTTCTTGTATCTGTATGGATATGGCTTTTTTCTTTAAGTTTGGGGAAGTTTTCATCTGTGATCTTGTTGATGATTTGGTCTATGCCATTGACTTGAGATTCTTTCCTCTAACTATGCCTAGAATTGGATTGTTTGACCTTTTCATAATATCCCACATTTCTGGTATATTCCTTTCATTTGTTTTAAATTGTTTATTTGGTCTGGATCCTCTACTTTATCTTCAAGTCCTGACACTCTCTTCTGCTTGGTTCATTCTACTTCTAAGACTTCCTTTCCTTTGGATTTTCTAGTTAGATTACTGGGTTTTTCCATTTTGGTTCCATTTTATCTTGAGTTCTCCTCAGTGTTTTGATCTCTGTATTGAATTCCATTTCCAATTCTGGACTGTCCTCATCATTTTCAGCAGTTTTATATTTGTGTGTTCATGTCATCACTTAGATGTTCATTCTCAAGCTCTTTCTCCTTAAATCCACTGAACTGTTTCTTTGAGTCTTTAACCTCCTTGAACTCTTTGATGAAGCCTATGAGTGTTCTTTTAAATTTTGTGTCCTGGAGCTCATCTAGATAATTCTTATTGATAGACATTTCAAAAGAACTGATGGGTTTTTGAGGGTGATACTGACTGGATCATTTATATTGTTTGTGTTTTTTTGTGATGAGATCTTGGAAATGAATTTATTTTGTTAGTTCTGGGTCTGATATGGACAGACAGGTTGGGGCAGAAGAGAGGATATGTGAGAAGGTTTGGCCTAGAGTTTGGAACTGGCTTAGAGGGAATGAAATCAGGTGGGCAGAAGTTCTGGGCTGGTGTGCACAATGTGTGTTCTGGTCCAAGTCCAGAGTGTGGGTATAGATCTGGTTGGGTGGAGAGGTTGTATATAGCTGAGAGGGGCTGCAGGTTGGTGGCAGGCAGAATGGGCCCTGGGAAAAGATGGAGGTCGGTTATCCCCCAGCCATGGGAGACCAGACTGACCATTGAATGTTGGACCTAGGCTAGACTTGGTGGGTTGGGGAGGGCACACTGAGTGAAAGGTTCAGCAGACTCCTTATACTAGACCCGGGAGAAGGATGAACATGCTCTACTGTGTGGAGAAGTTGGATGTGGTTTGGGCACATGCCCAAATTTTAAGTGACACTAATTGTAAGCAGATTGCCCTATTGCTTTCAATAATTTCCTTGAGTATGAATAGTCCTAAAATTAATATAATCAGATGGTAGTTCCTTTTTTAATGAAAGAATAATTTCTGAGGTCCGTATGTACTTTTTTTTTTTATTTTGCCCTTAGCAGAGTTCCCTGATGCTGTCATTGTCCCCAATTTTCCTCCTGAACATCAGTGGTCTTAGTCTTGGTTACATCTTTGTGAAAACTATCAACTCAACCAAATCCTTTTGTTTGATCTTCTCCATGGTGCAGTGACAATGAGATCAGCTCCTTCAGGGATAGTGTTCATCTATGTCATAGCTTGATGCTTCTTCCAGACAGAATCAGAATCAGGGCTTTGAAGCTGAGGATGTAATTATGGTGAGTTTCTCTGTGAATAACTACCTAGTTAAATATACTGAGGGCAAGGGGAAGTGACAGCCAATGGTTAGAACTCTTCTCTTTTTGCCATGGGAGTCATGTAAAGACAGGAATTATTAGTGACCTAGTATTTTTAGTGTGATATACCCAAGTATTGAACTCAATACTTCATGAGTATGTTGTTTTCAATACATCTGGGAACTTTTCAGACATTGTTTCATCAAAAAATTTTTTTGCTCATTTGTCATTCCTTCTTTTTCCTACTGATAACAAATCATGACAAAAACAATTTTAAACAATTTTCATATACATATTATTTTTCTGTAATAATTAGGTGGATACACTTATTTATTTTTATATAAAGAATTTAATCATGACTGAATAGTTGATAGTACAAGATGAAGAATATCTTCAACATTTTCCAGACTTGACAAGATTTTGATTTTATAATTCTCATTGTTGTGAACATAAATATGTAGAACAAAAATGTCAGAAGTATTTTCAAGGCCATTTCATCTTTCCTTTCCTGCTAATGCCATTATGTATATGCTAGTGTGTTTAATTGCATGCCGCGACAGAAAGGAAGGAGCCATAGACCTTAGTCTCAATAACAGGAATCTGGTGACCAGTTCAGAAATGTAGATATCCTATTACTACTGAGAGTAAATCCCTCCAAGTGGGTGGTAGGGGAAGGAGAGATGAAGTTCATAAAAATTTTAAATATGCAAAAACACAGGGAGACTTAACTGTTTTGCTATATTGGCTCCAGAATTATTTTGCATAAAAAATAAAATGTCACACAGAAAGCTAGAGACTTCTTTGCATTTATAGAGGATACATTTAAAATATGTGTGAAATCATGTGGGAAAGGTATTATAAGCTTCCTGTAGAACCAGTACAGATCAGTTTAATTAAAATATTAAATCACCAGCAACATAAACAGAACCGCTACTCTCGCTAATCTGCCAAATCCAAAATGTTTATTTCCTATATCAGTGTGAGCACATTTAGGTTTATGTGTCAGGTCGTCCTCCCTTGGCCATCCACACTTTCACTCTGTCTGCTAGGAGACCATTCTAGCACTCACCTTGGCCTTAAGGAACCTTGGCGAAGGATGCTCTTGCATGTTTGGTTCTCTATAGACAGATAATATTTGAAGGAAGTTGGCTCCCCGATTTTAACTGGATATGGAGCCTAAGGGTAGCAAAGGTTAATGGTGCAATGGTAGTTGAATAAGCTGGCATGGGTATCTGCTATTTCCATTCCATAACTAAAAACAATACCTTGGATAATGATGTTGTGAAGGGAAAAGACTTATTTTTAGTGAATGGATCCTGAGGTTTCCATCCATGGTCTGTTGACTCCATTGCTTCTACTCCTGTGATAAGAGAGTATGTATTGGCAGAAGGATAATTAATTTTCTTGTAGTTGTTTAATATAAACTCAAATTCATCTTGTTATGTTCTCTGCTTGTGAGTGGAACAAACACTGGAAAACTCTCCATGCTTGCCCTCATGGCTAGTAAGCTGGGCCTATGTTGGAAGTATTAAGTGAAAGTCTCTGGAGATTCCTTGTTCCCCCTTAAGGTAAACCACTGGCAATACTGTCATGTAGGAGGGAATTTCAGATGTAAGGACTGTACGAGAAAACTGGGGAATGAAACTTGAATCTGATTTTAGTTTCAGAATGTAGATGAGTCTAGAAGGTGGATCATCAAAGCATTACTAAAGTGTACTCTGGTGACATTTGTTTCCTTATGGGTGTTTATCTGCTGTCAATCAGGTTTGACTTGGTGCTAGATAGAATTCTGTTGATCTCACAGATGATGTTCTAGATCACAAATGAAGAACAATAAAAAAATGTCTCTTTTTTCCTTTTGTAAGAGGAAGTATACGCTTACCAACATATTTCATACCATTTCCCTGGAATTGAGTGCACCCAGGCCGGTGGGAGGTCCCCTCCTTCATTAGCCTGCCTGCAGCAAGGTAGACCCTTTGTCAGCGAGCTGCTTGGCCTGCAAGGAGACCTGACACTCTGACAGAGGATCCATCATTCATTGGGGTGAGTGAGGAGTGAGTGCCTGAACCGCGGCCTGGAGAGGGACCACCAACATTCCCCAACTCCCCCCCCCCCCACCCGCACACTTCCTGCTCTTCCTGCAGGGGTTATTCTCTCCGGATACTGCCTCTCTCTGTGCCACAGTTTAGCTTTTGGGGACATTGATAATCTTATTATTCCAGGACAGATATGGGAGCAGGGAAGGAGATAACTTAATTGAGGGAGCCATTTTGGGGTTGACAAGAGGCTTGGCTCTAGAGGGGTTTCCAGGAGTCCACAGGGATGACCCTAGCTAGGACCCTGGGCAGTGGAGGAGAGGATGCCTGAACTGGCCTTGTCCTATAATCACACTGATGACTATCTTGAATATCACCATAGAACCTTTGTCCAGCGACAGATGGATATAGACACAGAGATCCACATCAGAGTACTGAACTGAGCTCCCAAAATGCAGTTGAAGAGCAGAAGAAGGGAGAATATGAGCAAGGAAGTCAGGACCACGAGGGGTTGGTCCACACACTGAAATTGTGGGGCTGATCTAATGGGAACTCACCAAGGCCAGCTTGACTGGGCCTTGAACGAGCATGGGATCAAACTGGACCCTCTGAATGTGGCTGACAATTGGGGCAGACTGAGAAGCCAATGATAATGGCACTGGGATTTGTCTCTACTGCATGTACTGGCTTTTGGGGATCCTATTCTATTTGGATGTACACCTTCCTAAGTCTAGATGGATGGGGGAGGGCCTTGGACTTTCCACAGGACAGAGTACCTTGCCCTCTTTCAGGATTGAGGAGGGGAGGGTATGTGGGGGAGCAGGAAGGAAGTGGAAGGAGGGGAGGAAGTGGAAATTTTGACTGGTATTATTTATAAAGTAATAAAAAATAAAAAAAGATAATTCATGTTAAAATTATTCTTCCAATAAGATTCCACAAAAGCTAACTGCATCAGCATCATCATTTTTACAGTACTTAATGACTAGCAGTAGCCACTAGTCTAGTGTTTTAAAACATTTTTATAATAAGACTAAGAGGCAATTCCCACTAACCTAATCAAGCTGCCCTTTTAGAATAATTTCTGGATCTACACTGTTTTGTTGAGATTTCCTTTCCAATATGAAGACTAAGTAGTTAACCGCATATCTCTCCCACTAAGCAAAAATTAAACAAAAAGTCAACAGTCTATCTATCTATCTATCTATCTATCTATCTATCTATCTATCTATCTATCATCTTTAAAGCCACCTACCTATTAATCAATCAATAATCCACCTGGACGTATGGCTATCTGTGTATCATGTATCATCTCTCTATGAATCTATCATCTCTCACATATCTGTTGCTGATTATCTACGTTGCTCTTACTCTACCACTCTCACACGTTTTTGATGTTCTAACACATTGTCAACTTTGAATCTTTAGCGCCAGAGCTAGAAATATACTGCGTAGCATCCAGGCTTCATTCCAAACATCTTTGCCACTTCACGTTTATGAGTTAATCAGATTCAGTGGTGCTGAAAATATCCTTGTAAGAGTTGTACACTGAGCTGAGCCAGTTGCCGGTTCTAATACACAGATTGCAGGGAAGGTCATTAGGATTTTAATGTGAAACTATCCCATTTTCATTATCTGTTCTCCGTTTGAAAAGATGCTCTTGATATGTTCATTTGGGGTAAGACCTCACATTTGATACATCAACCGATACCACGAATATTTCAGTGTATATTCACCCATAAAGCGGGCTGTATTTATTTATTCAATATTCAACTGCTCTAAAGAGACTCCACATAAAGAGCTCTCTTTAGGTTAAAGTGCAACAGTACTGAATTTTAGATGCCTACTCATTGAATCTGTGCACTCAAGACTTTTCCTACTTCTCTTCAGTGTGAAATAAATGTGGTTGAGATAGTTTGGTGCACACTATCTCATGCCTTTGTCTTGTGAGTTTCATGACATATCTTGCTTTCTGAAGTCTTTGGTGATACTGTATTGTTTCTAAAATTTTATGGCGTGTGTTTTTCTTTGTCATATTAAAGAAGCCCAAGTGTTTTCTTCTGAAAGTTTTAAGGCTTCCTTTCTTTGTACTTAAGTTTTTATATGGAATTAAGTTTTGTGCATTCTATTTACTTACATTTGCTGGTGTATTGTGACTTTCCCAGGGATCACTGTAAACAGTCAATTTTTGTCTTTAAAAATCGATTTTGATGTTTGACAATTTCATCTATGTATATAGTATTCTGATTCTCTTCCCCATGCCCTCTTTCTGCCTTGTGATCAATGACACCTCATCCCTACCAGTCCTTTTCCCAGAATCAGGAACTTGGTTTTGTTTTGTGATGCATTTAGTTTAACCAGGGCCATTTGTGTGATCATTGGGTTGTGACTATTTCCTGGAACCTGGTAGTGTCATTAGTGAGTTCATGCTGAAGGCAATGATTCCCCCTCACTTGGAATCTACCAGTTCAAATATTTCAGCAGTGAGGATAAGGCCTCCTAAGCTCTTCTGGAATCTCTGCTTGACCACTGATAGGCCTGTTCTTATGCAGATTAAGTGCTGCATGGGGCAGGGGCTCAGACTGCTATGGCCTGTCTTGTCCTGGAAGATGACTTCTCTCCCTTCTCCCTATCTTACAGTCTTTTTGTCCCCCCTCTTACGCAGTGTTCCTTGAGGCTTAGAAAGTTTCATATAGATGCTTTTGTTTAAGGCTGACTCCTTCCCCATCACTTTTTTTTTCTGTGCTTTGTACAGCCATGAGTTCATGTTCACTAGAAAGAGAGGCTTCTCTGATTAAGATTGAGGCCAGCATTTGTCTGTGGGCATAAACATACATACGTGGAAGGCAGCTTAATTAATGTTGTGCCAATTCAACTAAACAACTGTGTGCAGTCCCCATTTTGAGCCTCCTATCTCCCCAGCATGGGTTTTGGAGCAGGTGATAGTACCAGGCATGGTTTCCCTCATGTGGGAGGACAAAACCAATCAGAGAGCAGTTGGTTACTTCCATAACAATAATGTCTCTTTTGTACAAACAGCCTATTCCTTAAAGTAGATTTTAGAACAGTTTTATGTAAGTGGCAAAATTTAAAAGAAGGCACAATGATTTTCCATTGGCTCATTTTTCTCAATACATGTACAATCTGCACCTTTCTCAACATTCTCCCACAGTGAGGTACATTTGTTATGAGTGAGACCTCATCACAAACCATGAGTTCACAGTCTCCGCAGGAGGGTTTTGTGTAGTATATGAATACAGACGAGTGGGCAGACCCTGTTCCTCTGTGTGCTCACCTGTATGAGTGATGGTAGTATTCAGGACTCAGGTAATTTTCATGGCCGTGTGTGGTAGCATCTCATAATAGTTTGTGTGTAGGTGGAGCTGCTTGTTCATTCCTGACTGCCCAGACTTGAAATAATCACACAGAAACTATATTAATTAAAACACTGCTTGGCCTATTAGCTCAGGCTTCTTATTATCTAACTCTTACATCTTAAATCAACTCATTCCTATTATTTTGTATTTTACCATGAGGCTCATGACTTACCAGTAAGGTTCTGGGGTGCCTGTCTCCTTAGGCAGCTATATGGTGTCTCTTTGACTCCACCTACTTTCTCTCTATATCTCTGTTCAGATTTTCCACCTGGTTTTATTCTGCCCTGCTATAGGCCCAAAGTAACTTCTTTATTAACCAATAATAAATAAAACATTTTCACAGTATACAGAGGGGAATCCCACATCATTTGTGTTCTTCAGATTGTATATAATATTAAGCATCTTCGTGTATAGTTTTGTCAAATGTTATGTTCCTTGTTAGGCATCTCCACATTTTTTTGCTTATTTTAATTTGTTCTTTTCATTATTGTTTAGTCTTAGGAAGGTTTTGGGAGGAGGGAATATTTTGAATAGTGGCTAGTACACATATTTTCTCCTTGAATAAGGCTCGCCTTCTAATTCTCCTGATAGTTTCTTTCTAAGAGCAGGAATGGCCTGTTTTTAACAATTGGAGGTATAGTTTAAGCCTGTGGTGAAGTAGAACAAATTTTCTATAAATTTACAGGTCAGCAAGGTGGACTTTTGCTTACCTCATGCAGTGACATGTATTTAGTGTACTGTGACTCATTGCTGCCTGGGGTTGAGAACAGAAGGGCTGGGTCTGCAGGAGAGGACATCAGTAAGTTCAAGCCCTGTGCTCACCATACGACCTTGCAAGTTGTTACCCCCTTTGGGGTCACAGTTTCTTTATTTCTAATGGAAGTTCACTTTTATTGGCTTTTCGGGATGTTATGAGGATTGCATGATATGGTGTGTGCAGTGGTCTCCAGCACTGTGCCTGGCTTTAGCATGTGTTCCTCACATCAATTACTGTCACCTTTCCTTTTGTCCTTAGCTCTCCCTCCTCTGTCGAAGGATTAGAGGCTAAGAAACAGATGGAGATTTAAAAAGTTTTATTAGTAATTTAGTATCAATTTAAATGCACACAGAGAATCGCAGTAGCCCTGTGTGTTATGCTTCTATGTCTTTATAAAAGAAAAATTCTATCAGATACCAAGTCTATTGGATAGGGCACAAACCAAAAGGGCCATTTGAAAATAACCAGTGAGAATGCAGACCTTAGTTTTCATAAAACAAGATTCCATATGACTAGAAGGCGAAAACCAAGCTAACAGTTCCAAAGGTCATGATAAATGAATTAGGAAAGCAATCAAAACGGCTTAGCAAAGCAACACTGTCATTCTTCATCTTAATGAATTTCCTAAAGAGTAAATAAAAGGAGAAAGATGAAAGTAATTATTGACTGTGTACCTAGCTATCGGAGCTTCTGGTGTCTCTAAGGAGCCCAGTTCATAAAGCTGAACTGTAGGTGAATTACATATATATCACACAGCTCCTAAGAGCTGGCATGCTATGTATCATATTTACATCGGTGGTGTATAAATACTGAATTTAATGAGCACGCTACGTAGAACATGCTAGCCCCTGTCACACTCTGCTGAATTTATATACTCAATTTTCTAGGAGGTAGAAGTGCTACCGAGAACATAGGGCTCCAAGTATCAGAGGCTTGCTTGTTGAAGAGAGGGTGTTAATTTTCTTGCTTACCACTGGACTGAAAAAGAGGAGACACATGAAGGGAAATATTTTTTTACAAGGCATACAAAAAGAGAGGAAGAATGATTTGCAATGTCATGGTGGTTAGAAACATAATGAATGGTATTTCCATGATTATTGTATTAGAGGGTACGTTTGCTGGTATAGATTTTATTAGAGCCAATGCAGTAGAACAGAGCTTCTTTTATTTTATTTCTGCAGTGCTGACAGTGGAGCCTAGGACCTCACATACCCTAGGCAAATGATCTCTCACTGAATTACATCTCCTGCCCCAGTAGAGAATTCTCAGGGCTGGGAATTTCTGTTCATTTGAATGATGAGAAAAGGATTAGGTGGATTATCTTTGTCATTTCAATTGACACAGCATTTAAGAAATCTTGCTCACTAAGTTGTACCCCTGATTATATGATCATTACGCTGCTTTAATCATGGTGGCTGGAGATCAGAGCAGCCAGAGAGCCTGAAAAACTGAGGGGTGTATGGTATAGTAGAATTCTGGATGCAAGATACCATGTAACAGTGGAAAGTTCCAGAACTGGAAGAAAAGGCCTGTAAAGAACAGTTTGCTAGGGTTTTGGCCAAACACCATTCAAGGACTGTTCTAGCTTGATAGTGAGTATGTGTCCAGATAACTGGGCACAGATACTATGAATGTTAACGATAACTGTATTAAACAATTTTTGCCTTTTTTGAGACAGGGTTTCATACAGTGCAGTCTTGAATCTTTAGGCTCCATTCTCTTTCACCTTACTTCCTGAGTGTTGGGATTACTCTGGTGTGAATTGCCATGACTAATTTTATGTAGTGCTGAGGATCAAACCCAGGGCTTTGTGAACGCACTTTACTGAACTATATCCCCAGCCCAGTCAGAGATGCTGAAGGGTTGTCTCTGCAAGGTGGTTGGGAGCCCAAACTATGAAAACTTGACTAATTTTTCAATTGCTTCCTAAAGAAAGCAGGATGTTAAATATCCTTACACACTTGCTTAGTACAGATATGAACACTGAATGTAGTGTGTGTGTGAGTGTGTGTGTCTGAGTGTATATGTGTGTGTGTGTGTGTGTGTGTGTGGTGTGTGTGGTGTGCCCTAGTACGTGCATGCAGACTTCAGAAGGAGATATCAACTGTCTGCCTCTTTTCTACTTTATTTTTTGAGTCAGGGTCTGCCAGTGAACCAAAGCTTGACTAGACTGGCCAGAAAACTTCAGGGATCTTCCTATCTTCCAGTTTCTGCCCTACTGTGCATCTGTGCCTGACTGTTTTACGTGGGTGATAGTGGTTTCAACTCAGGTTCTCATGCTTGCACGGTTGTACACTGAGTGCTCTTATCTACTGATCTATCTCCAAGTCCTCAAATAGCTGTTTAATCCAGATCAAGTTGATTTGTTCTCTTTTTTTTCTTTTCTTTCTTTTTTTTTTTTTTTTAACAGTTTGATGCTGAGCTGAGCCAGGGAGGCTGAGATGGACATACTTTCTGTGTAAGAAATGACAGATGCATGGCTCCAGGCCTTTAAGTTTTCAGATACAACTGATATTTACAGAGTCTTTTGCTGTCTGCCCTTTAGACTATGTTCAGACAGAAAAATATCCCTGAAGAATAGCCAATCCCATAGTTAAGACATTTTGGTTACAGAATTAAATCAACCTTCAACCAAATAGCAACGTTATGTCTAAATCAATCCTAAAATGACCTTCCCCCTACAAAAAAGAATCATTCTGAAAAAGGTCAATTTAGTTGTATGGTGTGATGAAGATCTGTAATATTTGTCTTCTAAAGTCATTGTTGAAAAGAATAATTTTGCAGGGAGAAATCTTCCTGTTGCCTCCCCAAGCGTTAGAACCGTTAAACCATGGTGACATGTGGCCCAAGATTCCTCAAGAGTGCCCCGTGTTTCAAAATAATCTCCAGTTTGTATTTGCTTTGGCCAGTGTGAAAATATGTCTAGTTTATTAATCACTGAAAACCATGTTTGGTGCCCAGTCTCTATGAAGTAGAATTTAAGGTAAAATCATCGGATTTATGCTTTTCTATTTTCTTCTATATTTCTTCCTAGTGGTGGGGACTTTGATGATAGATGGAAGGAAAGAGAGAATGCCACAGTTCACATGGCACAACAGTAAATTTGTTCTTGCTAATATAATTAAATCCATCTGAGTATGGATGCGCTCACCTGTGAGCCCATCACTCAGTAGGCAAAGAGAGGCATGAAGACCACAAGTTCAAGTCCATGCTGGGCTATATAGTGAGACTGTCTCAAAACACAGAACTGTTAATTCTAGATATTTAAAATAATCAGAATTGGGTGATGTAAAGCATCTAGACATAGAAATTTGCATCATTGTATCTCAAATCAGTATCATTAATTCACATTTTACATGTCAAAGTTGCTGAGAAAATAAAGGAAAGCATGAAATTTTGGCCATTAGCAATGAGCTACATAGATTTTCATGTATCTGGACTGGCTATTACATTCTCTTGGTGAGGGCAAAGATGGGTTTAGTGGAAAGCTGAAAATATCTATGTTTGACCCCAGATGGCTCTGTCTATTAACTGTATAAACTAATATGAGTTACGTAACTTTTGGAGGTATCAGTTTTCTTATGTGGAAAATGGGATCAAGCAGGTTGGAATGAGAGGGAATTTGAAAGTAGTTGAAGTAGTGCCAGAACATGGTAGACACTCTCTGCATTCTTTCTTTTTCCGTCTTGTAATGTGCTGAAGGATAGGCAGGGATACTGGAGAATGGGAATGGGGCCTATGGGGTAGTGCTGTATCAGGTGACTCTGAGAGACGTTTACAATCTTAGTGTTGTTTCTGACAATGGGTCACACTTGCCTTGTTGCCACCACACTGTTTTGTATTCAGCTCCCATTTTATTGTGGGTTTTTTTTTCCTCCATGTTTGGGACTCTATCACGTTCTTTGTGGGAAAATCATAGGGATACAGACATGCCATGGGTGAGAAGCAGTGTGTTCACCAATTCCTGTCTTCTGACTGCCTCCCTCCGTGTACCCTCACAGCCTCATTGTCCCTGCCCATATTGATTCTGCTCACCAGTCCGCTCTCTAGTCTCTCAAGCATAATTCACTCCAAGAGCTGTTGGGAGGTAAATGAACCAGTGTAGGAAGTCACTGAGAACAGTTTCTAAGCATTAAGTATTTATGAGTTTTATTTATTGTTTCATCTGCCCACTCCCCCCCCCCCCGGGTTCAAATTTATCTTACTGGGTCTGTTACCATTTGTTTGTTCACGTTCTTTTTGAAAAAGATGTTCCATGACTGTCTGTGAAGAAGATCAAAAGTGGCCGAGCAGGGATATGAAACTTGGTATTTAGATTATAAAGTCAGCATTGAAAATGACCTTTGCTAGATAAGAAACTGCCTACAACCGGCACACAGCACACACCAAATTGTTGATAAATAAAAGAGTATTTAGTTTATAATTGGTTATGTTTATTCAGCCATGCTTTATATATTTTAAGTATTGACACAAGCTCGTCAACATACATATAAGATATAGGAAACTGAGAGAGAGAGAGAGAGAGAGAGAGAGGAGAGAGAGAGAGAGAGAGAGAGAGCATTTGTGCGCAATCACATTTTCTTCCTTGTTCTCCAAACAGCTCAGTTTACTTCTAATAAGAACATCAGAGAAAATTTCTCACCAAGGAAGAGTGACCTTTAAAAGGAAATACCTGACAGCCAGATAAACTGCACACCATTTACAGAGGGATTCAGTGGAATTTACCCCATCTATTTCCCTGGCCTCCAGAGGAAATTACTCATTCTGGAAGGGCACAGCTGGTTGAAGGAAGATGCTTAGATCAAAAGAGCCAATGCTTTGAACTGTGTTTATGGGGAAGTGTCTAGACCTCTGGATCCTGATCTATAATGGGAGACAGTTGGGTTAGACCACTTTAAAGGAAACTTTCGGGTCAAGCAGGGTGAATCCTCCCTCTGTGCTGCTGTGTGACATCTGTACATTTAGCAGAAATCATGACAGACTCCTAGACTACAGGTACCTGGGTAGATGTGTCCAGGAATTGGACCCACTGCTTCTTGGATCATCAGTGCATACAATACCTGGCTAGACTTTTCTACTTAGCCTATTTTATCTCCATGAAGACTGCATAGACATTTTGTCTGGCAGAGATCCGATGAGAGGCAGGTAAGGTCATGTGTTAGAGGCACTTAGAGATCTGCCAAGATTTGTAAAAATGTAAAGAGAAGGAACTAAGATTAGATGGAGGATATTTCAATCTTGAGGATTTTGGAACTGGAAATATGTGTAGTGTTTACCAAGCCACCTACCCATGTGCAGTGGAGGGATCAGGCTGAGGGGTAAACGGGCTGTGCAGAAAGGTAGCCTGTGGCCAGTAACAGCAAGTAACAGGAGTAGACGGTCGGGATTCTGAATTCATGAGCTTTTGGTTAGCTAGTATTAAAATTAGAAACAAAAATAAAGAAACCTGAAAAAAAAGGAGGTAACTTACCTGTGCCAGTCACCTGAGCAGAGGTTGATTTCAGCTAAATAATGGTCATTTGATATCAGGAGCCCACTGTGCAAACCAGGCCATCTTTAAGAAGCAACCTGAAATATAATTTCAAATGTAGCAGTCATTTTTTGTCCTGTCTTTAAATTATTATTTTATCATTTATTTATGTGTGTGTGCATGCATGTGCATATGCACATATGTCCACAGTGGCCAGAAGAGGGCATCTGATCCCTGCAGTTGGAGTTACAGGAAGTTGTGAGCCATCATACATTGGTGCTGGGAACTGAACGCTGGCCCTCTGAAAGAGCAACAAGGGCCTTTAACCTCTAACCAGTCTCTCCATCCTGTTTGCCCTTTCAGATCATGGGAGGCTCTGTAAAGAGACCACTCTAAGTTAGCTTGCATTTCCTATAGAACATGGTTTTGTAGTAATAGCCAGGTCATCATTTTGCCTCATTTTTAGTGACTCTTATCCACTGCTCATATACCAGTGTACCAATGTGTGTTTTCAGCACAATCTTTGAATTGATAAATTTAAACATATTTACTTCTTGTAGAAGCAACTTCTAAGTAAAATGCTTGAAACTGTGTTGGTTTATAGGACCCTGAGGAAACTTCATAATCTCAGTAAAATGCATACAGCCTACTGGTGTTATAGGCAGATATGTTTTTAGGGTGACCTGAATTTTCCTGTGTGAATGTGGGCAATTGATATTTGTGTTTATTATAGCAAGGAATCTTTGCAGCAGGGAGGCCGTGAGTTGGACCTGGTCATGTGAGAGTTAGTTAGCAGGGGGACCTGGCAGTGTGACAGTTACCAGATGAATCTTCACAGACCAGAAGGTAGGAGAGATTGTAAAAAGGATAGATACCTTTTACAGTTTATGCTCATGCCTATTTTAAAATGCTTACAAGATGATAAACAAGTCAGGTGGTGGTGTCACATGCCTTTGATCCCAGCACTCAGGAAGCAGAGAAAGGCAGATCTGTAGGGTAAAAGGGCCAGCCAAAAAAAAAAAAAAAAAAAAAAAAAAACCCACACTGGCTTTGAAATCAGAGCCAGCCAAACAAATCCACCGTGGCTCTACCAGAGCCAGCCAAAGAAACTCACCATGGCTCTGAAACTAGAACCTACCCTGATTCTGGACTCGAGCCAGTGAAAGAAACCCACCCTGGTTCTGAGACCTGAGCCAGTGAAAGAAATGCTTTAGCCCTGAACCCAGATCCAAAGAAACACACCCTGACTCTGATTCTAGGGACGAAGTGTGTTTCTTTGTTACTGGTTTCAGAGTCAGGGTGGGTTTCTTTGGCTGGCCCTTTTACCCTACAAGATCTATGTGTGTTTGATGCCAGCCTGTTCTACAGAGTGAGTTCCAGGACAGGCCTTGAAAGCTACAGAGAAATCCTGTCTTGCAAAACAAGACAAAACAGATAAACGAAAAGATGCTAAACAAAATGCCCAAAGGAAAAAGGAGAAACACCCTGAAATCCCATTGCTGCTGATTTCGTGTGCTGCACCTGCAGATTGTTTCACCCTATTTAGGCAACATAGAAACAAAAATGTAATCTTACTGTTTTGGAACCAGTTTTTTCACCTGTCTTCATTCTGTAAATATATGTTCACATAACCAAAGACAACATATTATATTAACCACATACTGAAAAGTGATTTCTTGGAATCTTTGGTATCGAACACTATGTAAAACAAAACAAACAAAAGCAACAACGAAAAGCTTATGGAGGCCCCAAAATGTGAGCCGGTTCCCATCTTGCCTGAAAGTCAGAGAGTTTTAGCTTGTTCAAAGTTGTTGACTACGAGTGTGACTACACACCCTGACCGAGGGTGTGGTTACTTGGTGTTTTTGACATTAAGATGGCCCATACAGGTAGATCCACTCCACCCTGACCAGGGGGCAGAAAATTCAAGCATATTTCTGTGCCTTCTTTTGAGATAGGGGGTTTGACCTTGGGAATGGCTGCCTTCCGGATACTCGGTCTAGGGTGGGTTCACTGCTTAAACAACAGAATGCTTTTCTCATGGATTAATGACTTAAAAGCTCAAAGTAGTAAAGCAAGCAAGTGTTCTAATTGTCCTTTGTATCATGCTAAAGAAGTCTTTTGTCTTCTTCACCCCCCCCATTGTATTGGGGTATAAAAGTGTAGGGAAATTAACCATGGGCAGATTCAGTATTCACTGGAATTCCCTCCTGTACTCTCCTATGTCTCTGTTTTATTATTTTCACTCCCATCTTTGTATTCTTTACTAATTTTTCTAATCCTCATGCCTCTACCTTCGTAAGTGATATCTTTATTGAATCTGGTCTCCCATAAACCCTCAATGCAAAAAATAAATCTTAAACTCTTTCTGTCAGGTTCTTCAGGTACAAAAGGGATTGTATGGTGATAGTTTTATTGTAATGTGATAGTATAATTTTTCTGGATAGCAGGCTGGATAATTTTTGGAACTTATGATTCTAAATTTATAACATTGCCTCTCAGAGATACTTACATTTATAATCTAGAAACAAGAAACCCCTCACCAAGAAGCTTTCCCTTCACCAAGAAGTGTTTCATACAATGAGGATAAAGGATTTTAATTCACCAGGAAACCATGTCATATAAAGCAGTTTAAAAAGGTTAGTTTGGTCATGGTATATAGGGCATGGTAATTAGGTTTCCTAACCCAGAAATTTCTTTAAAATATATCTCTAGGTTCCAGAAATATAGCTCAATTGTGGGCTACCTGTTTAGTTCAAGCCTTAGCACTAAAACCCCTCCTTATTCCTTGAAGGAACTATGAATGAGTTGAACATAAAACTTTCCTGTACTCTGTATGCTGTTATTGAGAAAAATCATTTTGTTTTTAATTGAAATAGCCAAATATCAGGGCTGGAGAGGTATCTCATTTGGCAAGATGTTTGTAAAGAAAGCATGAGGACCTTAGTTTGATCTCCAACACTGGTGTAAAAGGACACTTGTATTGTCTCAACACTGACAGAGAGATGCCTAGCCAGCTAGTCTCACCAAATTGATGAGCCCTAGGTTCTAGCAAGGGATTCTGTATCAGAAGAAAACAAAAATGTGCATCATTCAGATGGTTCAGTGGGTGAAAGGCATTTGAAACCATGACTACATTCTGTCCTCAGAATCCCTAAGGTGGAAAGGGAGGGCAGACTATCACAGATTGTCCCTAGCCTCTGCTCTTGTACCTGCCTTATTCATGCCCACAGACACATACACAAAATAAATAAGAATGTAACATAAGAAAAACTGAAATGGATGGATCCTGATATATCATGTATGAGATTTTTCTCTAACTTCCACATGTATACCTTCACACACATGCATGTGCATATGTACAAAGACATAAAGTAAATATCCAAAAGAAAGAAGAGAAACAGTATAGCTCTAGTACATAATACGGAACTAATTATGTTTTATTTGAACTGTGAAAAATTTACTAGAATTCTTGGTAGAAAATGACAGTTATTAATGACATAAGATTTAAAGTCTTTTTTTTACCTCAATTGGGTTCATTCATGAATGTTTTGTTTTTGTTTTTTCGCTAAGAATATCTATTCAAAGCAAAGCATATGCTGACTGAAGTTGCTTCAGTTGTTGTGTGTACAAGGATAGGTAATGTGGTTTCAGGAGTGACCTCACTGTTTCTGTAGATTTTAAAAACTCTTCTTAGATTATTGTAACTGTTATAAATTGTAGTATTTTAATTGGGGTCATAGAATCAGCTTATTTAGTCTATCCTTCCCCTTTAAACATTATGACCAAATTGAGAAACAAAGCAAAGATAAATAAAAGAAGAAAACTTCATCAAAATTAGAAGCTAAATTGGGGGAGGAGAAACATATGGGCTAGGGAATATTATACCAAAAGAAAAATAGGCAGAGGTAAGCCACACATGGCCATTTATCCTTTCAAAACCAATTAATCAGTTAAGTCATGCCACATCCTAGGGATGAAGTCAGCGAAGAGACTTAGAAGGTATATGAGAATGTATCTTGGGAAAGTCTTCCTTCTGACAGAGGGTGTTCGGTAGGGTTTAGTGTGGATGAATTAATGCACATATGCATGAATGAGTGAGTACAGAGATAATCTCTTTCTAGATGCAAATGTGTCAAGAAAATAGTCATCTAACTACCCTTGGTGACTGATGGTCCCTGAGGATGGTTTCTGTGGTTTTTGAAGTAACTCTCACCTGCTAATAACTACCCTGAGGCCTAGAATGTGACTCCGAATCTCAGTGTCTTGTCATGGGGATCAGCTGCCAGGTTCTCAGGGGCTACAGATTTTCTTTAAGTTCTATTTTTACCTCTATAAAACTCATTATTTTCTTCTGAGAAACTGATATTGTTTATCTGCTTTTAGCCTGTGAATATGGACTTTTTTGTGGGGGTGATATTTGTGATACGTGATGCTGAACTTGAATATTACACTCTGTTTTTCTTCTCATCTTCCCTCTGTAGATGATGGGCAAGAAGCTTCTCTTGTTGTTTTTGTTTATTTAACTTAGCTCACCCAACTTTGGTTCTCACCACAAATATTTTGGGTTTGAAACAGCTATGACAGTTATTTTAAAATTAGGTCGCAAGTTTCTAGGAAAATTAAGTGTCACATTTTACATCTTTTTTAACACAAGAAAGTATTTATACTTACAATTATATATAAAATGTCTGAATAACCAGTTGACCTGCTCTTCACTGGGGAGGACTATTTCTGCCTCTCTTAGCGTTCCTTTGTTGCCCGTAGTTTTGTGTAGAGTTGAAATCTTGTGTGCTTTCCCTGTCTACATTATCATGTCTGTTGGTGTTGTCCTTGTTTCGTTCACGTCTATGCAGTCATGCTGGGGAGACTTTATGGTTGTAGCTCCTGATATTGCTAGGAGATACACTCTCATAGCAAGCTCTTACAATCTTCCCACCCCTTCTTTCTTAATGTTCCCTGAACCTTTAGTGTAGGAGTTGTATTGTAGCGGTATCAGTTGGAGCTGGGCTCCCTAACTCTTCATTTTGGTCTGGTGGTTTTCTGTAATGGTCTCCTTCTGTTAGAGAAAGAAGTTTCCTTGTTGTGGGGGTAAGAACTGTATTTATCTGCAGGTTCAAGGATTAAATAATCATCTCTTAGCACATATGTATAAGTAATATTATATAGACTGAGCAGGTTATATAATGAATTTGAGAATATATATGTAAATACATATATATGTATGTTTGTATACATGCTACATACACACATATATATGTAACAACAATTAAAGAAAAAAGAGTCTGAAAAAAATGAATAAGAATAAAAAAAATCACATAATGTCTGTGACATTCCACTGTCTCCTGATAATAATAAACTTCCCAAAAGTCTCCAGCTGACACAGGGCTGAAACATTGTGAATGAATGGCATTTTGAACCCATTAAGCAGAGCTAAATCTAAGAAATCTATAGTTACTTGTCAATCATCATGTTGAGAGGCACTCATTAGTTTGGAGAGGTTACTGTTGTCATGCCATGCAGGTATTAATGCCAAGGAGGTGGGAAGAAGACGTAAGATAGGAGATGGTTTTGAGGACTTAGTAAAAACATTTTTCATTGTTGGAGAATCTTTAGTCTTTATTTATGATTAAATATCATTTAATGTAATCCTCATAATTAAGTAGACAGAATTTACCTTTTAATTTAATCATGAAAAAATTGTAGATTAGAAAGGATTGTTAATTTTCTCTAGGTCATTCTCATATGGTTCTTAGAGTTGGGATTCCTATATTTATTTGTTTGGCTGTTTGGAAGTGAAACTTTTTCATTGTTAATTGGTTAAGTATAAAGACAAACTGGTGGTTTGTTCTGGCCCTTTTGTACTTCCCACTGCTCTAGATACCAGTTAATTCAGAAACAAACCTCCAGCCTCTTTCCTTTTCCTCTTTAGATGTAAGTACCATGACTGCACCCTTGGGGATGCCTTCCCATGCTGGACATCATTATGATTCGTAGGCTTTTCAAGTTGGTAGGATTTTTCATTGCTCTTCTACCTTGGCAGCTTTAGATACTCGGGGAGGAGGTTTCCAGATAAGTTCCAGGTCAATTCCTCCAAGTCCTGTGTTCGAAGTGTGTGGTGTCTTCAGCAATAGGGTCTTAGGTTCAAGTTGCAGGAGGCAACCAAGTGCCATGGCAATAACCTATGTTGTTTTGGGTGTCTTTCTTTTCTCCTGGGATCTAGCTACTCCCAGGAGGTGGACATCTGGGCTACCTCTTCTGCATCCAGGATATTGCCTGGCAAACCTGCCAAATTTGGGGTCAATTTCAAGAATCCCTAAGTAGCCAGAACCTAAACATCATTCAAATATTAATGATATCAGTTTCAAGAGTAGCAATTGATCATTCACTTATCTATTTTGTTAATCAGAGGTAAGTGGGGGAGGAAGGATTTGTTTTTTAATCTAAATTGTATTCCTTTCCTTGTTTACATGCTAAGATAAAGCTAAACACACAAACTTAGACAAACAGAAGACAGTAAATAGTGCGTATGAAGTTGAAAAGAGAACAAAAAATAAACAGCTTAGCATAGTAATTAATGTTCATGACAACAACCCTTGGTCCATTGAGAAACACTAGATTATGCCCAACAGACTTTCTTAATCTAGGAAAGAATGTGCATATATTTAAAAGATTTCTCTTTTGATAGAAAACGTATCATTGTACTTCTATTTGGGGGCTCTCAAAGGAATTCCACCAACAATACTTGAATGTAGATAGGCAGAAGGAATTGTAGACAATTACATCTTACAAATACAACATTGAACTATTCACATCCAGTCCATTCTCTTATACAACTCTAAAATTGGATTTAAATGTCTTGTACACCTGATGTATACCTTTTTATGCAAAAGATGTAAGCAATTCATTTGGTCCTAAATTAAGTGGAATCATAGGAACCAAATTTATCAGACCTTAGCTACAATCAACTAAACTTACAGTATTGTACAGTGTTATTTCATAGCTGAGCACAAGCATTTTACTTGACATCACAGATGGGAAAAGGAAGCATATTTAATCAGGTGTCTTCAGAAGACATGAGGATGTGAGATTCTTAATGTGAGATTCTTTGCTGATCGATTTTAGGCAGCCTCAGACCTGGCTCTGTGAGTACTGGAGACAAGCAGATTGGGAGAGGCTGGCCTTATAGTCATCACATTAATAACAGACAAAATATATGAAGCAAACCATCAATTTACTAATTCACAGGTGGGTAAAGGAAAGTGAAGAGGAATATTCATAACTTTATCCAGGGTACATTCTTTTCTGTAGCATCAGGATACCTGTGAGACCAGATTAATTATTTAAAGGTTATTGGGTAAGCTTGGAATTAAAGCCGAGGAAGTAGTGAGGGTTTTGAACAACACTGGGTAGGGCCTCTTGAATCTTTTTGAGTGAAGAGATAATAGAATAAGATGCTTTCACTAATTACTCTGCCAGACCCCTTCTAAATGCCTTAGTCCTGTGAATTCATTAAATCCTGTGTACCTATGAGATAGCATCCTCTGATAAAGCCTTTCTATTAAGTAGGTAAGAATATAAAAGAATTGGATGTAAGAAACTCTCCTAAAGTTACAAAGATGGTAAGCTGTAGGAACTGGATTTGAAGTCAGTGGTGCCCAAAACTTCCTCTCTCAAGAGCCGGAATACTTACTCAGTGCTTTCTCTAGAGTAGAGCAACATGAGCACTGTCAAGTTCCATTGCTTCCACTTTTGAATTTCACGTTCCAAATTCTCCTTCCATCAAGTAAATTACAACCCCATGAGTTGTTTCTGTGTGTTACTTGGGAGTGACATTCAGATCCACTTACTTTGACATTGTATGCAGTGCGTATGGATTGTACGTTAGATGTTCATAAATTCTCTGGTCATATACATGTTTGGGTCACTCTCAGAGATTTTATAGTGTCCTACAAATTATTTCTGTCTGATAGTACATGACTTTTACTAGTTTTGATGTAACCTCATTTTTTGTTATTTTTTATAATGTGTGTTTATATGCGTGGTTTATATGCCAATATGCACATTTATTGGTGTGTGGGTTCATGTGGAGGCCAGAGGTTTATTTTGCATGTTTTCCTCCATAAATCTCCTTCTTATATACTAAAACAGTCTCTTGCTACCATTTAGAGTTCACCAACCTGTGAAGGCCCAAAAATATGAGCCTATTTTCACCTTGTCTGAAGGTCAGAGAGTTTTAGCTTGTTCAGAGTTGTTAACAAGTGTGGCTACACACCATGACCTAAGATGTCATTGCTTGGTGTTTTGGACATTAAGATGGCCCATACAGATAGATTTGCTCCACCCTGACCAAAGGTCAGGAAATTCAAACATACGTCTACTCCTTCTTTGGTGTCAGGAAGTTTGGCTGAGGGAGTGGCTGCTTTCAGGATACTTGGTCTAGGGTGGGTTTACTGCCTAAACAACAGAATGCTAATGACTTGATGTCTCAAATATTGAAGCAAGTAACTATTCTAGTTGTCCTTTGTATCATGTTAAAGCAGTCTTTTGTCTTCCTCCCCCTGTTGTATTGAGGTATAAAAATATATGGAAAATTAGTTACAGTCAGATTTCAATATTTACTGGAACTCCATCCCAGTACTATTCTATGTTTTGTGTTTTATTATTTTCACTCACGTCTTCATATTCTTTACTAACTTTTCTCATACCCATGCCCTGGAGGAGGGAGTCACTTGTTTTTCCCAGCCACCTAGCTAGCTTGGACCCAAAATAATCAGACAGAAACTGTATTAATTAAACCACTGCTTGGACCATTAGCTGTAGTTTCATATTGGCTAACTCTTACATCTTAATTTAACCCATTTCTATTGATCTGTGTATTGCCATGAGGCTGTGGCTTACCAGGTAAAATTCCCAATGTCTGTCTCTGGCAGCTCCATGGCTTCTCTCTAACTCCATCTTACACCTTCCATGCTATAGGCCAAGCCAGTTTTTTATTAATTAACCAATAAAAACAACACATAGAAGGACTTCCCACATCATTTCCCCTTTTCTGTTTAAACAAAAAGGAAGGCTTTAACATAGTAAAATTACATATAACAAAACAGGTATCAAGAAAGAATTACAGTTACAATATTTATATCTATTTTATCTTTTATCATAACTAAGGCAAACTATATTATTACTATCTATTCTTCAACTTCATCAAAGACTCCAAAAGGATATATTACCTAAATAAACAGGAAGTACATTTGTAAGCAACTTCTAAACTCTTGAATTGACAAAGACATCTCACTGCCTGGACAGTCACCCAAAGTTCTTTTGTACCATTGGGGCATCCACCTTCAGCCTACAGGCCCATAGTATCCAGCAGACTTTTCCATGAAGCAGGAAATTTCAAAGACATTTCTACCTATATTGGCAGTTTGTCCATTACTTTCTTCTGTGTCTTGAAAAATGTCTACCAGACTCTTTTGCATAGTAGGAACCCTGAAGGAAGTCTCATCTTTTGGCAAGTTCAGAACTCTTTTCTCTCTGGAATCTGCATGTCCAGTTAGTAGTTCAGGTAAGAGCAGTTTCTTGCCCAAATGGCTGGCAAACTCCATAAGGAGCCTCTTCAATGCCATCTTCCTCTTGAAGTTATTGGTGCTGCCAGGAGCAGATGTGTTTCATTGTCATAAAAAGTCCTAAGTTCTTAAACATTTTAAATGTCATATTCTGTAGTCTCTGAAAGATTTGAAGAATACCTATTCATCTAAAATACATCTCTGTACATCTAGAAAATCTAACTAGCATGACTACAATCTTGACTATTAATAGATGACTCTCTATGAAGCTATATTTCTTAATTATATATTACATTTTTAAATAAGTTGTACAAACACAATACCTTAATCAAGAGCAGAAATACACATATAACAAAATTGACCTAAAACTTGTATAAACCAAGATCCATACCAATGCAAAGTATCCATCTCTATAGCATATCCCTCTTTAAATGTAAAGAAACATTTACAAACAATATTTGGGAATATGGGTGCAGTTCTGTTCAAATTTCTTCCTGCTGTTTATTGGGTGAAGTAATTTTTTGAGGGTGTTTATGGCAACCTCTCAGGGGATCGTGGTCTATCAAACCATATTAGCCACAGGTTCTCATCCTCTGTGGAGACAAAAAAGAACCTCTTTTCCAAAGCAACATATTCTTAGACCCATATTCTGAAATCAAGATACCTTTAAAATATGTATGCTGGTTTATTTTTAGCAATCTCCAGAATCAAATGTCTCTCTGCAGCCAAAAAATTCAAAGGTAACATAATAATATACATAATCCAGATTCTCTGTGAATTTTCCATCTTTACATGGCTTGTTTTTACTCTATTAATTTTTCTACCTGTATTCTTTTTCTTCTCTCTCCCAAGCCTATGTACATTTATCCAACACTGTGACCCATTTACAGGACTTTTATGTCTTAATCTGTCCTACTGTATATCTATAATTTTTTACTGTCCAGGAGTTCTTCTTAAAATGCTAAGTGCTTCTTAAAAACTTAAGCTGCACCATTGCTAGGGGAAATATGGAGTACCTGCTCTCCCTGCCCAGTCCATCATGGTGGAGCTGTTTGCTGCCTTGGAGAGCCATGCACACCACCCCACTTCCAGGCATACAACCTGTCCATGTTACCAGCAAGGAAGCAACAGCATGTTGCTCATAAACCCCATCTAAATACTCAGTCTCCTGAAAGAGCAAGAGGTCACACTGGCATCACGCCCAGAAAGCTGGCATTTCAAAAATGGTGTGGCTTTTCTGCTATGGCTGAGTCAGGAAAACCTCTCTTAAAGGAGCTTCAGCAAGCTGTCAACTGAAAAAAACGTGACTAAACTTTGATTTTTTTGTGTGTGTCTAGAGTTCCTTTTCAAGCCTTCTCAGGTTTTACATGGATTTAGTCCACCATGTTGTCATGTCAATTTGTAGGAGGGAGTCGCTTGTTTGTCCTGGCCATCTGGCTAGCTTAGACCTGAAATAATCATACAGAAACTATATTAATTAAACCACTGCTTGGACCATTAGCTCTAGCTACATATTGGCTAACTCTTACATCTTAATTTAACCCATTTCTATTGATCTGTGTATCACCACGAGGCTGTGGCTTAGAGGGTAAAATTCCCAACATCTCCAGCATCTCCATGGCCTCTCTCTGACTCCACCCTCCTTCTCCCATGCTATAGGCTAAGCCAGTTCTTTATTCATTAACCAATAAAACTAACACAAAGACAGAAGGACCTCCCACACCAATGCCTCTACCCTGGTAAGTGGTATTTTTGTTGAAACTAGTCTCTGACACTGACTTCACTAGTCTAGCAAGCCAGCTTTTTCTCTGGAGATTTCCTACTTATACCTTTCCATAGGCTTGCAGGTTGACAGTCATTCCTGTCTGGCATATGAGAATGCTAGAGGCCTGAACTCTGGTCCTCAAACTTCAGTGGTAAGTACTTGACCCACTGAGCCATCAACCCAGCCCAATTTCTGTTATTTCTTAGTTCTTGAACATACTTCTAGTTATCAATTTCTTCTATAAAACCAATGGATAGACTGCATATAGATGGGAAATATTCTCTGAAGGGATTATAAGACTATTAACTTTTGAAATATGAGTACATCATCAAGAACTTCAATCCTGAGCTTATAGGCACTCAAAGAGACTATACCAACAACAAGGGAGCCTACATGGTACTGACTTAGGCATTCTGCATATATGTTACAGTTGTGTAGCTTGGTCTACTTAGGGATTCTTAACAGTAGGAGCAGGGGCTGTCTCTGATTCTTTTACTAGCTTTTGGAATCCTACTCCTCATACTGGGTCATCTTGTCCAAACTTAATACATGCAGAGGTGCTTAGTCTTACTGTGTTGACAGAGATTTCTGTCCCACCCACTCCTACAGCCATTCAATCCCAAAGAAACACACAGAGGCCAACATTAATATTAATTATAAACTTATTGGCCTATTAACTCAGGCTTCTTATTAACTCTTATAACTTATATTAGCCCATAATTTTTGTCTATGTTAGCCATGTGGCTTGGTACCTTTTTCGGCAAGGCAGTCACATCTTTCTTCCTCTAAGTCTGGGTGCCAACTGCCAACTAAACTTTCCTTTTCCCAGAATTCTCCAGTTCTTGTTGCCCAACCTCTACTTCCTGTCTGGTTGCCCTGCCTCTACTTCCTGCCTGGCTACTGGCCAATCAGTATTTTATTAAAAATTATACAAGTGACAGGATAAAAGACCACTGTCTCATAGCATTACTGGAACTTAGTATGCTATGTTTTGTTGATATCCATGGGAGACCTACCCTTTTTTGAATAGAAATGGGGGAGGAATGGATGGAGGGACAGAAGAAGAGGTTGAAGGGAGGAACTTGGAGGAGAGGAGGAAGGTGAAACTGTGTTCAGGATGTAAAAACAAACAATAAACAAACAAAAAGAATTCCAATTTAGCAATAGCGAGATGGCCTCAGCAGATAAAGATGCTTGCTGCCATGTTTGATGAATTCAGTGATCAAGATTCACATGCTGGAGAGAAAGAACTTGCCCCTGCAAATAGCCCTCTGTCTCCCACAATCATGCTGTAGCATGTACCTCAAATAAATAAATGAGTGGAAAAAAATAAAAACAATTCTAAATTACAGCTGAATTTCAGTGGGTACCACAATCTTTTTTTTTAATTGATAATTTTAAAGATTGGAACATAAAGTCTTGGTTCTTGTCATAGTTTATTGACTATAAATTTGTACTTGGAGTCTATCTGAGGATAGTATAGAAGAGGGTGTTTTTATTTTATACTTTCTGGTTTGATCAGTGTTCTATTATTAGCAAAGCTGTGAAAGAAGCTCACAGTGTTCACTGATGTACTTCCTGTCCTCTTGCAAGTGACTGCATTTCACCCTGAATACTAATGCCAGGATATATTCCAGATCCTCTGAAGCATTCTTTGAGACATCCTACTTCAAAGTCTTTGAGACATCCGCTTATGACTTACCATGTGCTGGCAACTTTATCTGACTGTACCCAAAGATGTGGGGTGGATTATGAATCAATGTATGGAGACAACTCAATTTTTATGAACTATCAATCACTTTCCAGGCAGGTGAGGTCATGTGAGAAATATCCTCATTCTTTCAAAAATCTTATGTAGATGCTTAGACCTTCTGAAAGCTTTGACAGGATTTGCCAGCTTTGACAGCACACTGTCAAAGGATCAGCAGAGTTAGTGTGTCTCTTGACAGTAGGCGAGCTGGCGGCTGCACTCATGCCAACCAGAAGGGGAGAGACTTTTCTAACTCACTGTACAGATGTGAGACCTGCATTGCATTTGTGGTCCCAGTTCTGCGTTTGGAGATGTTTCAGTTCATAAATTATAAATATTGCGGGTTGCTGTACAGGTCGCAAGAGGACAGCAGATGATAACTCCAAGATAGTTATTAGAGGAAAGCAATCCTTCAGGAGAAGTGGGAATTTGGATACAGGACAAAGAAAGGGAATTAGCAATGCATTTAGCGAAGAGAAGCTAGAGCAACACTCTGACGACAATAATAGTTTGGAAAAGCCTACCGCAGGCGAGATCTGCCATCATTTGCCAACTGTAGAGTGTTTTGGGTCTCCATAACAAATTCATGGTTCCCCTGGAGCAAAGGGTGATTTTCTGAAACACTAGTGTAAATATAAAAGAACTTTGAAACTGCGAAACAGCCACTTAGCTGTAAACATACCTACTGGGAGAGATGTGTGAGGGAACAAGATGTAGCATGAATACTTGTGGGAGTCAGCTAATGTTGAAGGTGTGTGTGAGTTTTGTTTAAAACTTCGCTTAGCCACAGCTCGGCATGGGAATTGTTCTTTTAATGTTTTCTAGCATTGCCTGCATTTGAATGATAAAATCTGCCTATCATATTTGGAAAGATGTTTGAAAGTGAGAGCTCATGAATTGATTTCAAAGTAAGACTCCAAATAGAATCATAATATAGCGATATATTAAAATTTTTAAATATGTATTTTTATGTTATATTGGTATATACCTTTCTCCATGGGATAATTTACTATAAACACGGCTCTTCTCTGCTTGATGCTCTGTTTTATCTAGCATGAAGATTAGGTGGCAAGCAATCAACCACAGGTAGAAAGACAATGAGATGAAAGGCCGTTAGCACAGAACAAAAGCATTCTAGGCACCATGGGCTCCCCTTACTCCTGAGTTAGTTTTCTGCAGCGTCAGCTGCTTGCAGTCAGTTATGGTCTGAAAATATTAAACAGAAAGCACATTTGCCATTCCCAGACAGAGGTCAAGGATTACTGGAACTAAGTAGTACAGTATACATTTAAGGCTGTACTACTTCATTGTTTTTTCCAGAGTCTCTGTGTGTGTTCATGTGGCTGTGTATGTGCTGTGTATGGAATCCAAGGGTTGATGCTACTGCCTTCTCCAATTGCAGTTCTCCTTATTTTTTGAGACAGGATCTCACACTGAATCTGGAGTTCAATGATTTAGTTATACTGAGTGGCAGCAAGTCCCAGGAATCCTCCTGTTTCTGCCTCCCAAAATGCTGGGATTATAGAGGTAAACCCAGGCAATTGGCATTTATGTGAGTGCTAGATATTGAACCTAGGTCCTTAAAGTGCTTATTAAACCAATAAGCACTTTACCAACAAAGCCTCATCTTAACCCTGTTTTCTTTTCCATTATTTTAAAGAACATTTAATAATTGGAAAATGGGAATTAGTGAGCAATTCATTGTTACTGTTTCTCACTGCTTGTTGGGTGAGTCTGATAATTATGTTAAACTGAATAATACAGACACATTTCATAATTTGATTATTTTTCAAGTATGCATATTTTTTCCTAAAATCTAAGCTTGCTTATAGCATTTGGCTTTTATAGCATTAATAAAATCACATGCTCCCAGTGTTGAAAAAAATGTCCTTAAGACCAAAAGGCAAAGAGACCTTTCTTAGCCAAGGTTAGGGTTTCTTTATCAAATCAGTTGTGATAGCACATACAAAACCTTCACAAGTCAAGTCAAACAAAAATCTCAGCATGGAGAACTGGGAAGAGGTTACAAGTCTTATCCAAAGACAAAGGGTATGGGCAACTAGTAGCTTGTGCAGGGAGAGTCAGTTCTCTTTAAGGAATCGGCGGGGTGGACCATGATCTAGTGGACAGCCACACACCAAGAGTATATGAACATCTTCTTGATGGGTATGGAAGGGGTGGATGTGGGAGGAGTTGAGGGAGGAGGCCAAATATGATCAAAATACATTGTATGAAATTCTCAAATTAAAACATGTTTAACATTTGAAAATGTTGGCATTCTACCCCCCCCCCCATTTTAAATAATTAGAATGAATCCATTTATATATTTTTATTGGTTACATTCAATATCAGAATGATAATTAATAGTTTAACTTATCTTGCCATCATTGAAGCCAGAGAGTCTCTGGGAGATCTACTTTTGACTTTCTAAAGTGTGTTGTAAAACCGACATCCATATCAGAGGACACTCACATCGCAGGTGTCTCAGGCATCTGAGATCCCCAATAATCTAAGACAGTCCATAAAGAATTCAAGAAGATCGAGTCAAATGACTCCAAGAAACACGGTGACCCAGCAGAAGAGATTGTTTCTTCCCAGTGAGGGCACTCCGAAGAGTGTGGCAGGCTCTTGGCAAGGAAGGCAGTTGGTGAAGCAAGATTCTTGCAGAATCAAGTTTTCAGACTCTTAGCTCAGGAACAAAATTGCTTTGGGGAGGAATACCAGCCATCGTCAAGGTTCCACATCACACAAATGCAGGGCCCAGAAGGCTAATGGGTTGAGGGAAAGCAGCTCTGGAGGATACTGTTCGCATTGCTGGACTCCGGTTCCCAGACCGTGCAGTTCCAGTGCACCGGCTACAGCACACACCCAGAGACTGGCTCAAGTTGGGAGAAACCTCATGCTTTGAACTGAGATAGCAAGGAAGATGATTTCAAGGTGTGGCACAACCCCAGGAAAAGTCTGTCCTGTAAAAAACATAAATTCGTTAGAAAGGAGAGAGACTGACCTGAGAATACTACTGAAAGGATTCTCTGCTTAAAATTAGCTAACTAGAGATGTGTTTTCCCAGGTTTAGACGCAGCTGTGGTAGAAGGAAGCGAGACCGTATCTCAAGCAGACAGCTGAACTTGGCAGCATCATCTACATGTTTCTGGGTTTTCAGTAGTTAGAGCTTAATTGGATTTTCACCAAGGTTCCAGAAAGCCTCTGAGGCCAGGGAGTTCATAGCAGAGTAGAATTCCTGTATGCAGCTTTTAAGTCGGTTGTTCAAGAATGTAAATTAAGCCCAAGTTGGACTCCAGAAACCAGCACAGGGGATGCCATGGCCGTGGAACATCTGGCGGGAAGCTTTTGTTTGGAGTAGAGGTGAACCAAGGGCAAGGCTATGTGTGCAGGTACTCATAGAGGACAGGATAGGGCGCTGAATATTCTTGTTCTGGAGTAACAGGCAGCTGTGAGTCACCTGACATGGGTTCTAGAAATTGGATTTGGGTCCCTTGGGAAAAGAGTAAGTATGTGAAGCCACTGAGCTGTCTCTATAGCCTTCATGGAGGCTTAAATGAAGATATCCTGAGTGTAAACAGCTCCATCTCACGACTGAGGTACTTGACTCTCTCTCTCTCTCTCTCTCTCTCTCTCTCTCTCTCTCTCTCCCTCCCTCCCTTCCTCCCTCCCTCCCTCCTTCCCTCATTCTTTCTCTCACTTTCTCCCTCCCTTCCTCTCTCTTTCCCTTTTCTCTATCTCCCTTTCTCTTCCCTCTCACTCCTCTCTCTCTCTTGCTCCACCCTCTGCTTCCTAGCTGGTGCTTAGACCAAACTGCTCCTGCTGCCATGCTTTCCTAACCATGAGAGAGTTCCTTCCTGCAAACTGTGACTCAAATCAAGCCTTCCTTTCCTTAGCTCTTTTAAAACAAAGAGAGCTGGGCAGTGGTAACACACGCCTTTAATCCTAGCACTCAGGAGGCAGAGAAAGGCAGATCTCTGTGAGTTTGAGGCCAGTCTAGTCTACAAAAACTAGTTCCAGGACAGGCTCCAAAACTACAGAGACACCCTGTCTCAGAAAAACAAATAAACCAACCAAACAAACCAACCAAACAAACAGATGTTTGATGCTAGCCACAAAATGAGTAATCGATACAGTTACTGCATGAGGTAGGGTGTGGGAATTCATCTAAGTGAATCAGGCAATGCAACAGAAGAACAAAGAACAATTAATTTATTCTAACAGATATGTTGAAAATCTTCTACAGCCTTAGAAAGATTTCTGGATACAAGTATATAAAAACTATTATCCCAGCTGAGTGTGGAACCCCTGCAATCCTAAGACTCTGAGGATGAGGCAGGAGGATCTTGGATTTGAGGCCAGCCAAAGTCACATAGCCAGACTCTGTCTCAAAACCAACCAAAGAACCAAACAACCAGACAGTCAATGAGCAAACTAATGCTGTCATAGGTATCTTTTCCTTCAAGGTGCCACAACATATTTGTAGAGACAAATTACTATACAGCTGCCATTGAACTGAGCAAGTGTTGTATTGGAGAAGAAAAATCACAAATAGTGGTCATAAATTTGTTGTAGGAGGCTGCTTGTTCATTTCCTGGCTGCCCAGACTCCTGAAATAACCACACAGAAACTGTATTAATTGAATCACTGCTTGGCCTATTAGATATAAGATTCTTATTTCTTTTATAGATTTTACATCTTAATTTAACCTATTTCCATTATTTTATATTTTACCACAAGGCTCGTGGCCTACTGGCAAGGTTTCAGTGGATCTGTCTCTAGCAGTGGCTCCACGGTTTCTTTCTTGACTCTGCCTTCCTTCTCCCAGCATTCAGTTTAGTTTTCCTACCTAGCTCTATTCTACCCTATCAGGCCAAGCCCGTTTCTTTATTAACCAATGTATTCCCAGCATACAGAGGGAATGCCACATCACCTCCCCTTTTCTGTTTAAATAAAAAGGAAAGTTTTAACTTTAACATAGTAAAATTACATGTAACAAAATAGGTATCAAGCAAGAATTACAGTTACAGTATTTATATCTACTTTATCTTTTTCCACAACTAAGGAAAACTATAACTATAGTTATCCATTCTTCAACTCCATCAAAGAATCTAGAAGGATATATTACCTAAGTAAACAGGAAGTGCATTGTAAGCAACTTCCAAAACTCTAGAATTGACAGAGACATCTTACTGCCTGAACAGTCACCCAAAGTTCTTCTGTACCATTAGGGCATCCATTTTCAGCCTACAGGCCCAGAGTATCCAGCAGACTTTTCTATGAAGCATGAAATTTCAAAGATAGTTCAACCTATATTGGCAATTGGTCAGTCATTTTTTTTTTTCTGTTCCCTGCAGAATGTCTGACAGACTCTTTCATGAAGCAGGAACCTCAAAGGATCATCTCACCTTTAGGCAAGTTTAGCATTCATTTCTCTGTGGGTCCTGCATGTCCAGTTCATACAGCATAGCATCAAGCAGTCTAGGCAAGAGCAGTTTCTTACCTAAATGGCTATCAAATTCCATGAGGAGCCACTATGATGTTCATCATCTTCTTGAAGTAATTGGTGCTTCCAGGAGCAGATGTGTCCCATTGTCATGGAAAGTCCTAAGTTTCTAAAACATTTAAATGCCATATTCTGAAGGTCTCTGAAAGATTTGAAGAATATTTATCTAGAAAACCTAACTAACATGACTACAAGCTTGACTATTATAGATGACTCTCTACTAACCTATATTTTGTAATTACACATTAAATTTTTAAATGAGCTGTGCAAACACAATACCTTAATAAAGAGCTGAAATATACATATAACAAAATTGACCTTAATTATGCATCAATAGAACAAGATCAATACCAATGCAAATCTCTAGAGCATATCCCTCTTTAAAATATAAAGAAACATTTATAAACAATATTTGGGAATTTGGGCATAGTTCTCTCCAAACTACTTCCTGCCATTTACTGGACAAAGTAATTTTTTGAGGGATGTTCAAGGTGACCTTTCAGGTGGTCTTGGTCCATCAAACCACTTTAGTCTGGAAGGATTCCACAGGTTCTCATCTTCTGTGGAAACAAAAGAACCTTTTTTCCAAAACAACATATACTTAGACTCAAATCTGAAGCCAAGATACCTTCAAAGTATATATGTTGCTGACTTAGCTCTTTCACAGTCAAAAAAGTAAAAAAAAAAAACCCACAATAGTATACATAATACAGACTCTCTGTGAATTTTCCATCTTTATGTGGCTTATTTTTCTTTACTCCTTTAAATCTATGACTCCCTGTATTCTGTCTCTTTAAAGACTTTGTTTTATTTTTAAAAACCATTTATTTCCTTTTATAGCTCTCTATTCTCCTTTTCTTCCCTCTCCCAAGTCTGTGTACATTTATCCATCATTGTGACCCATTTAGAGGTCTTTTCCATCTCAATTTGTCTTTATTGTGTATCTGTAATCCTTTTCTGACCAGGACTAAGTGCTTCTTAAAAACCTAAGTGACAGCCTTGCTCAGACAAACAAGGACCTGCCTGCTTGCTCCACCCAGACCAGCATGGCAGAGCTGTTTGCTGCCTCTGAGAGCCATGTTCACAGTTGCATTTTTAGGCACACAGCCAGTCTATATTGTCATTAAGCAAGTTTTAGCACTCCGTTCACAAACCCTATTTAAATGCTTGGCCTCCCTAAAGGGCCAGAGTTCATGCTAGCAGCACGGCCCATGGCCAGGATGCTGCCGGTTCAAAACCATGTGGCTGTTTTTCTGCTACCACTGAATCAGAAAGACCTCTCTTAAAGGAGCCACAGCATGCCACCAGCAAGCAAAGCCCATTAGGGAGAAAATGTGGCTAAACTTTGTTTGTTAGTGTCTAGAATTCCTTTCCAAGCCCTCTCAGGTTTTATGTGGATTTAGTCAACCTCATTGGAGCATCAATTTGTAGTAGGCAGGCCACTTGTTTGTTTCCAGGCTGCCCAGACTCTTAAAACTGTACACAAAAAATACACAGAAACTGTATTAATTAAATCACTGTTTGGCCTATTAGCTCTAGTTTCTTATTGGCTAGCTTTTACATCTTAATTTAAACTTTTCCCATTATTTTATATTTTACCATGAGGCTTATGGCCAACCAGCAAGGTTTCAGCTTGTCTGTCTCTGGCAGTGGCTCCATGGCTTCTCTCTTGACTCTGCCTTCCTTCTCTCAACATTCAGTTTAGTTTTTTTCCATGCCTAGTTCTGTTTTACCCTATCATGCTAAGGTAGTTTTGATTTGGGAAGTCCCCTTTGTGTCCTGTGATTATCATTAATGAAAATGAAACTGTCTTTGCATGTTGATAAGACAGAACTTAGGTAGGCAGGGAAGACAGAACTGAATGCTGGGAGAAAGAAGGGCAGAGTCAGTGAGATGCTACAGAGCCACTGCCAAAGTCAGACATGACGAATCTTTGCTGGCAAGCCACTGCCATGTGATAATATGCAGATTAATATATTAATAGATAGGAATGGGTTAAATTAATATGAGTTAGCCAATAAGAAGCTAGACCTAATGGGCCAAGCAATGATTTAATTAATACAGTTTCTGTGTGATTATTTTTTTCTGGGTGCCTGGGACTAACAAGCAGCTTCTGCAACATAGTTTCTTTATTTTTTTTTATTTTTATTTTTTTTTTGGTTTTTTTGAGACAGGGTTTCTCTGCAGCTTTTTTAGAGCCTGTCCTGGAACTAGCTCTTGTAGACCAGGCTGGCCTCGAACTCACAGAGATCCACCTGCCTCTGCCTCCCGAGTGCTGGGATTAAAGGCGTGTGCCACCACCGCCGGGCTCATAGTTTCTTTATTAACCAATGGTACTCACAGCATATAGAGGGGAATCCCACATCACCAGACTCTGTCTCAAAACCAAACAAAGAACCAAGCACCCGGTCAATGAACAAGCTAATGCTGTTATAGGTATCTTTTCCTTCAAGGTGCCACAACATATTTGTGGAGACAAATTACTATACAGCTGCCATTGAACTGAGCAAGTGTTTTATTGGAGAATAAAAATCACAAATGAGGGTCAAAAATTAATTAAATAATATTTTGCAAAGCAGAACATTTGCCCAGCAGTTTGCATGAACATTACATTCTAGCTATAAACTAAGGTTATTTCTTAGTTTCTTAGAGAAATACATTCTAAATTTATAAAACATGCCGAGATAGAATATTTATTGTTAAATATATTTATTATTCAGCAGAATATAAGCAATGTTAAATTTTCATCTTAGGGTTAAGATTTACCTTGCTTCTGAGAAATAAACAAAAAGGGAGAGATTCGGCCTTGGAAAATTAAATCCAGTAATGGCTGGAACAATCTTCTCCAACCCTAGCAATGACTTGTTATCTTCTAAATAGAGCTTGTCATCTTGGGACAAAATTCAATTTTGAGAATAAGTGAAACTTCATTTCAGTTTCCAATTGTTTAGTGTGTTTGAAAACGCAACATTGATATTAAGATTTTTTTCCTATTTATTTATTTTGTGTCAGGTAATAGGCAACTGTGTCTCCCACATTCCTTGAAGACAGTAAGATTGATGAGTTGTCTATACAAGCAATCACAGTTTCAGTCCAGGCACTATTATGTGTCTTGGCTTTGGCTTCACACAGTGTTAGTCTTAATCATTTTGGAATGGCACCCAAAAAGAAATTTAACTAGTGGATATTATACCCCTAACACTAATGATATCTGGTTGTTATGGAGACTCTTATTTCCCACATAAAGTGATTTTGTATGATGGCTAATTAATACACTTTATGACCAGTGATTATTTCCAGAAATTCTCACCACCCCCTTTTTCTTAGATTAAAACAGTATTTGACTTTCAGTGTATATATATATATATATATATATATATATATATATATATATATATGTGTGTGTGTGTGTGTGTGTGTGTGTGTGTGTGTGTATGGAGAGACAGACAGAGACAGAGACAGAGACAGACAAAGACAGAGAGACAGAGAGAGAGAGAGAGAGAGAGAGAGAGAGAGTCAAAAAATGCCATGTAGCTGCCCAAGAAGCAAGAGGTAACAAACCATGAGCCTCATGGTAAAATACAAAATAATAGAAATGGGTTAATTTAAGATGTAAGAGCTAGCTAGGAATATGGCTGTGCCATTGACAAAATAGTGTTGCAATTAATATAGTTTCTGTGTGATTATTTGGGTCTAGGCAGCTGGGAAATGAAAGTGCAGTCTCCATTTACAACATTGTCTTACGAACATGACAAGACCAATGTACACATGAACTCAGAGCAACTGTGGCTACATGTACAAGATCAATCCAATGTTCCAGCATGAAGGGGCAAGGGCTCATGAGTGCCCACCCTTAGTTGAGGAGCTATTGACAACTTATTGCTTAAAGGGGAAAATCAGTTTTCTTTAACCTGGTAAGTTGACCATGCTCTAGTGGGTGTCCCTGCATTCGTGATTAGTATGGGAAGCAAAACTTGAACTTGATGGGTTATTAAAAAAAGAAGAATATAAGGTTGGGGTAAGTGAGTGAATCTGGGAGGAATCAGTGGGAAGAGTCAGAGGTGTGTATGGTCAACATACACTGGATTCATGTTTGAAATTCTCAAGGAATTAGTAAAAAGTGTGTTTAATAAAATCCAGAAGCAGATCACTTCTGCTGCCATTATTGAATAAAATGTAATGGGAAGTGAAGAGTTATTTGCCAGGTAGACTGGCAGATGTTAGGGCATAGAATAAGTCAGCAGGAGGCGGAAAGGCTTGGTTTACTTGGGAGGGTGAAGTCACAGACACATGGATGAGCCTTGATCACTGGATTAGAGTAGACATTAGGAATCTGTTTCTAGAAGTGAGGGTCAGTTTGAAGCCTGTGATGTGGAAACAGGATGAGAACAGGTGGTGAAGATGTGTTATGTCTTAGAATTAGGCTCTAACCTAAGGTTAGTCCTATCTGTGATGGTCGGTACCCACTCCAGGAGGGGACACACAGACTTCAGAAGAAAGAAAGGCCTGCTCCTCCATACCCTATAGAGCCCAACCCCATCACCTGGCCATGGCAGATTGGTCCTCATCACCAGGCCATACCTTGATTGACTCTGCTATTTCTTGACCAGGTAAATTCTGGACACTGCTGCATGTGGCTGCATTGACTTTCCTTTACCAGCCAGTATAGGCTGCTATGTGGAGACAAGGAGAAAGCCGCCTGGAAACTTACCTCTGGGCTCCTGCTGACTCTTGTACTAGCTTTGCAATCCCAGACAACCAACCCCAAGTCCCAGGTTTGCAAACGGTTGAAAAGAGACACGTTCATATTTATGACCTGTGATGGGGTAATTCATTTTCATTGTTGACTAAATTTAGAATCGCCATAGAACCACATCTTTTGGTATGTTTGTGAGGGTGTTTCCAGGAAAGTGTAACTGAGGATGGAAGTTCCACCCTGAAAGTGGGTAGCATCATCCCATGGGGTCCTGGAATAAATACAAAGTAGACAAAGAGTTGAGTATCAGCACTCATCTCTCTGCTTCCTGAAGGCGCAGTATGACCACCTGCTCATGCTCCTGCCTCTGTGACTCCCCAGCTCCTATGGCTTGTCACCTCCAACTGTGAGCCGAAGTAGATCTCTCCCTTAAGTTGCTGTTGTCACAGCAATGGGGTAAGCAACTGATGCAGAGACTAAGATGAGAAACCTATGAGCCCTGCTGCCTGCTGGTTCCTTTATCCATTGGGCAGAAAAGAAAGTGATAGGATTGGTCTAAGTTACTGGCTTTTAGAAACCAGCAGGTATGATTTTTAAATTCTGTTCAGGAATGTGTGCTGATCTCCTCACTCTGGGCATTTCCAAATCTTAAGAAAATGATTGAGAACTTCATACATGCATGTAATGTATTTTCATCAAATCTGGCCCCTCATTTTTTTTCTCACATCCTCCTGCTAACTCTTTTCCCTGCCAACTTTATGTGACATCCTTTTTATTTTTATTTTTCAGTCTACTAAGTCCACTTAGTACTGTTTGTATACAGGACAATCTACTGCAGTGGTTCTCAACCTGTGGGTCATGGCCCCTTTGGAAAACCCCTATCTCCAAAATCATTTGCATTACAATTCACAGCAGTGGTAAAATTACAGTTATGAAGTAGCAGAAAAAATAATTTTATGCCCGGTCACTACAACATGAGGCACTGTTTTACAAGGTCGCAGCATTAAGCAAGTTGAGAACAACTGCACTAGATAGTGGGAAGCCTCTGGGGGTCACAGCCCTAAAGAAAACTGACACTTTGCTCCCAGCAACCATCATTTACCAATAGTTTCTCAGTTAGGGGTGAGACCTCATCAGCCGTCCTGGGATTTGGGCTGGCTTAGTAGGTCTTTTGTATAGGTCTTGTGCAAGCCATCACAGCTACTGTGAGTCCACGTGTGCAGTGACTCTGCCATGTCCAGCAAATGTTTTATTTCTGACGTCTGTCACCTCTCTTTCTGTGATGTTCCCTGAACCTTGAGGGTGAGCAGATGTGGTATATGCCCCATATCTTTAAAACATCACAGACAAATTCCTTCCCTTTCCTCTGTATGCTAGCCTGCTGAGGGAATGATTGTGTCTTTCTCATTGGTTGTTCTGGTGACTATCATGATGCACATAGTGGGTGTGGAGGAAAAGCTTGCAATGTGCATTAACAAAGCCTGTTATTTGGTTATGATCTGTTGCTGTCATTTTGGGTGGTTCTCATACAGCATTCATCTTCAAGTTTATTTTTGTAGGGGAGGTGTGTTGAGCCCCCTAAGATCTCTTAGCAGTCTTGTCTTGGAGTTGTCAAAGCAATTTATTTATGAAATGGTTCTCTGTTGGAAGGCTTTGCAATAACATGGTAGAAATGGCTGTAATTTAGCAGCTGAGGAGCTTCAACAGACGTCCTCATGGGAAGGATAACCATTAGCTCCAGCTCACACCACGGGAGCCTCATGAGACCGGTGCAATACAGGCCTAGAGACCAACCGTTAATTTTCCATGATGCTCTGAAAATGTTTTCAATATTTGAGAAGTGAGCCCAGGAAGACAGGAGCCACTCCCACCTGCCAGAGCTGCAGCCACAAGATTCTGTTAATACAATTAAATAATCAATCCTGGGACAGATGAAGAAAGCTTTTGTGTTTACCCCACTACTGAGGGAGGCATGCTGTAAGCTGCAGGCCATTCCTGTAACTATTTTCCATTTTATTTTATTTTGAGGTGCTGGAGATTAAGTTCAGAACCTTGCACAAATGCTCCGCAACTGGCCTATGCTCTAGTCCTTTTTATAATTTTTTATTTTGAGACAGACTCTCACTAAGTTACTCATGCTGGTCTTGAACTCACTCTGCAGCCCAGAATGGCTTGGAATTTTCCATCCTCCTACATCAGCCTCCAAGTATCTGGAATTCCAGTTGTGAGCATCATGATTAGCCCCATAAGTTTGGTGTGTTGGTGGCCTCCAGCCTCTTTCCTCACCTTCTGGATATGCTTTTTCACAAAGAAATACACAAATGGCTTCTGTGTACACTGATAACCTGACTCCTAAAAGGATTCCCTGAAAGTGGCAGAATATTTTCTTAATACAATTTTTTTTAATTTTTTGAGCTTATAATTTAAATTTAACATTCCTCCTTTACTTTTCCTACCTCCAAACCTTCTCATATACCTTCTCCTATTCTCCTTCAAATTCACTGCCTCTTATTTTTTAGATGTTGTTAAATGCATGTACATTTGTACTTGCATATATGTATATACTCATAAATATAACATGCTCAATCTGTATAATGTTACTTGTGTGTGTGTTTTCAGGGCTAAGCATTTGGTACTGGGAAGCCAATTGGTGTACTCTTCCCTAAGGGGGACTACCTCTTTTCATTCCTGGCTTTCCTCAGCTGCCTATAGTTCTTTGTCTAGGGTGGGGGCCTTGTGGACTTTTCTCCATCCAGTCTGGCATGTCCATTGGTGTTATTTATATAGACCTCATATGTAGGCAGTCATGTTGGTGAGACTTTATGGGTATAGCTTCTGATATTACTAGGAGACACAATATCACAGCTTACGGATTTTTAGTCGAAACAGATCACTGTAACAAGAGAGCTTAGTGGGAGAAAATCAAGCAGACATTTTTGACATGCATTCTTTGTTTGCACAGGAGGCACTAAGACGGCTAGTTCTCAAAGAAGTGACTTTGAATTCTGGCATTTCCAGCAAAGACTACAGATTTCTGGGAAATGACCGACAAAGAAAAGTGCTAAGTCTCCAGGAGCAGCAACATGTGAGAAGGCAGACACGGCAAAAAAAGGAAAGGCTTGATAATGACAATTTCTAGACACCATCTCCGGCCTCAGAGGGTCTACTGGTGCCTTCGGTGGTTACTCTTCGCTGTTCACGGCCTTTCTTGGTGCCCAGCTGCTCTTTGGGAAGTTGGTAAAGTTGGTAGAACCTATGGAAGGTAAAGGGGAAGGCCTTCAGGGTTAGAGCTTGTCTTTACTTCCTGATCACTGTTGCCTTCCTGACTGCAGATGCCATGTGACCAGCCATCCCTACTCTTGCTGCCATGTTCCTCTCAACACGGTGGATTGTATCCTCTCAAGCTAAGCCCAAAAGACCCTTCCTTCCCCCAGTTACTTCTTTCCAGGTGTTTTGTCACAGAAGCAAGAAGAGTGACTGATATAATGGATGAAGTAGATGGGCACTGTTGGACGGTTTGGGTGTGTATGACAGGCATCAGGCGATCTAGGGAAAGTTCACACACACACACACAAATAATGATGGGGACATTGATATCATTCTACAAAACTCGAGTGGCTTCAGCACCTATGCCATCGTTTTCTCACGGACTCACACAACTTGCAGGCCTCCTATAATCCATCTTCGCATCTCTCAGCTTTTGTCGATTTTCTGATTAATCGGAGTCAGAGGTGTGTGTTAATTATATAGTAAGCAGACTGCAAGCCTAAGGAGGAAGAATCACTCTAGGCTTCTGCTTAGCCTGCCCGCCGCCTACCATGCGGCTGCAGGTAAGAGCCTCAGCCCATCTACACCTCGTCTCTCTTCATCTGTAAGATGGGGCTGGGAAACAGCACACATCCTGAAGCTGAGTAGCGAAGTTTAAATATAGTGAGTCAAAAGCATTTGGAGCACACAGAGAAATCAATAAACATTAGCTATTATATTTTAAGGGAACTGCTGGAAGTAAAATTGTTTGCATTGTTTTATTTAGGGAGACAAATCTATGGTTGAATTCATCTGTGACACAGAATCAGCTCTAAAAAGGCAGTAGGATGTGACATAAAATAAAATCAAATATTTTTAAAATGTGAAAACACTTTAATGAATTTCAGCCCAGAAAGTATTGAACCAATATATGTGATCCATAAACATTTATCACCCATCCAGGTGTACGAGAGCAAACAAATTGAGTCCTTGCTCAGGCAATTACAATCTAGCTGGAGAAGGCTGGCAGGATCTGAGAGTGAGAAATGGAATATTAAGCACCAAGATGGGAGGAAGCTTGTAAGAGGAGATTGGTGAAAGATGAGAGTAGGTGAGCTGGGTGAAACAGCCTGGGAGGATGGGGTCAGAAAGGAAAGACCTCGAGAAGAGCCACCACCGTGGTACCAAAAAACCAGGGCTTTGGAACACCAGTGACCTGTTAGGGTCATAGAATGCAGAGATTGATGCCACAGGTTCAGGTGGAATCCAAGACTCTGCATCTTTAACCAGATGTCAAGTGACACCACAGGAAATGCCCTCATCTTTAGCTTTCAGGAGATGTTGCTCAACAGGAAGGGCCCAGCTTGTGTTCTGGAGTAATATGAGTGGTTGTGTCTTTGGGCACACATGGGGAGGACTAGCAGAGGAACCCACACACAGGGGGTTGCAAGGAGATACTGAGTGGTGGCGCTGGGCTTCAGAGCAATTTCTGCAGAAAAGGGGTAAAAATTCATATGTATTTATCTGTCTTAAGGTGGTGGTTGAAGTATAAAATAATTTCTAGCATTTTCTACAGGCCTGTTGGAAGAGACATTGCAGATAACATAGTTGGGATGTTCCCACATTGTGAGGATGGAGAAGTAACATAGAAGGCAGGGCCTGGGACTAAAGGAAAGTGTGCTGGAAATCCCTTTGCCCTGGGAATCCAGGCAGAGCGCGGGAGCTTAATGGGACAAGTCACCAATAACATTCATTTAGATCTTTATCTCTGCCTTTGTAGTGTGTGCATACTTGGATGTACACGTATGAGCACGAGTAGATATGCATGAGTGTTGCATGTGTTTATTGAGGTCAAGGGTAAATACTGAGGGTCTTCCTTTATTGCTCTTCTCCCCTTTTGAGGCAGAGTCTGTAACTGAACTTAGAGCTCATCAGTTTTGCTAGGCTGGCTAGGAAGCCCCGGGATCCTTCTGTCTACTCTACCAGGTACTGGAATTCCAAACCCATAGCACAGTTAGTCTTTTATGTGGGTGGTGGGTACTAGGACTCAGTTCCTCATACTTGCAAGGCAAGTACTTGGCCAACTGAACAAATTCCCCTGGCCCGTTTTGAGAAACAGTTTACTATGCATCTGGGGCAGGCCTTCAATTTGTGATCCTTCTGCCTCAGCCTCCTGAGTACTAGAATTCCTGGTGTGCACTACCATTCTCAGCTTGACTTTTAGCTCTTTTTATATTAAAAAAGATTATATAACCACAGGAAAAAACTCTGGGGAAAAAAACACACAAGAAGAAACCCACAGAATTGGTTATAGAACCCCTTCTCTGTTTTGTCCATATGCATATACATATTCATTTATGTCTTTTCCTTTGCCAATATAGCTTTTTCCACAAATTGGAATTATGATGGTTACATCATTTTCCATTCAACTTTAAAATATATTCTGAATACTTCCCCCTGACATTAACAATCTATTATCATATTTTTTTAATTGAACAAATCTAGGTTACCTGGAAAAGTCTAGAAAGATATTAGTGCCAAACAATTTTTTTTCTAGCCTGTGGGGCAAGGACCATAGTTTGTGGGAGGATTGAGGTGAGGAAAGGAAGAGAGCGCAGAGCGAGGAAGATGGGGCAGCGTGCAGGCGTATTTTCAGATGGAAAAAGTTGTACGTGAAGCTGAAAAATGGGATGTGTAGAGAAGAGAAAGCTGGATAGTGTTGACATTTGCAATGAACAAAGTCATCCTCTAAAAAACCAGTTTGACTTTGTGGTCTGTGTGTGTATGGCCTGACAGGAACCGGAAGAAGGCACAGAATTCCTTGGGGCAGCCATGAGCTTGGCCCTATGGGTCCTGGAAACTGAACTTGGCTTTTAACTGTTGAGCCATCTCTCCATCTTGTAAAGCCATTTCCCTCACTGTTTTTAAATTTAAAATTCTTTAAAATAGAAATGAAGAAAAGTAAGTTAATTTGAAAAGAAATCTGATTCGGGCATCGTGCTACTATAATGGAGTGTGTACCATATGTTGCCATGTAAACCAGGAGATGGGAATACAAACAGTTCCATAGACATTGCTGACAATTAGTTGGCTTGTAGATAAAATTTTATATTAACAATTTGAATCTTCTTTTTTTCCCCCATGCTGTAAGTTTATAGAGTCCATTTAAAAGGCTCCATAAAGAAGAAACCCTCAGCTAGGTGCAGTGGTGAACACCATTAATTTGAGCACACAGGAGGCAGGGGCAGGTGGATCTCTGAGTTCGAGGTCAGTCTGGTCTACGGAAGGAGTTTCAGGGCAGCTGGAGCTACATAGTGAGATCTTGTCTTGAAAAACAGAAAGAAAAAAAAAGATTATTAATTAATGTTTATGAAGAAAACCATCCCCTGAAGTATTTATTCTTACTTTCAAAACCATCATTTACTTTTCCTTTGAGATTATAATGCAATTATAATTTGTGTTGTGTCCCAGGATGTGCTGTACTTTAAACAAGCTCTTGTTTGCTGCTGAATAGAATATGCAATGGCTTTAAAGGCCGTGTGTGTAAAGCTATTCAGTGGGAGGACATGCTTCCTTTTCTGCCTTAATCCTCACAAGATGCTACCAAATAGAACTGGGAAAGATCGCAGCGGTAGCCAGTAATCCTAGGAAGTGGCCATGCTGTACTCAAGGAAATTAAGGCAGCCAGAGAAACTATTAAAGTCACAGCAGTAAGGTAGGGGAAGGTTGAAATGACATTTCCAATTTAGAACTTCTATTTATAGTCGATGGAATTTTCCGAGCCTGTTCGGCAATGGGCTGTCAGGTTCTGGAAGTATTTTCAGTTTCAAAGGAAATTTGACTGACGAACCATCTATAATTCCATTCACTCATTCAAGTCTATGCGGTTTGTCATGAAAAACCAGGAGATTGTTTTGGTAAAAGAACCCCAAAGATACTGTCTATACATCATACCAAGGCTTCATGACTAGCCTCATGAGTCGCCTATAGATAACAACTTAAAGCACAATTCATTTCAAACAAAGACCTTAATGGCTCTTTTGTGAGATACTCTGGTAAAGATTGAATTTTGGAATATAGGTAATATTCTGGGCCAAATGTTGTTTCTGTTATTAGTATGAATGCAGCTAGAACCCAAATTCCAGAAAGATGCTTTTTCAGAGAAAAGGGCATCAAATTATTAGAGTTCTGTTTTGTAACATCTCTTTGTGTGTCTTCCTTACTGTCTGTCTATTTATCAATCAGTCTATCTATCTATTTATCTATCATCTATCTATCTATCATCTATCTATCGATCTATCTATCTGTCTATCTATCTATCATCTATCAATCATCTATCTATCTATCTATCTATCTATCTATCTATCTATCTATCTATCTATCTATCTATCTCTATCTATCTATCATCTATCTATCTATCTATCTATCTATCTATCATCTATCTATCTATCTATCTATCTATCTATCTATCTATCTATCTATCATCTATCAACCTACCTATCTAATCTATCTATAATCTATCAATCATTATCATCTATGCCTTTATCTGTTATCTATCATCTATTGTCTATCTGTCTGCTTATCTATTTATCTAATCTATCAACAATCTGCCATCTAGCTATGTGTGTGCATGTTCGTGGGCAGGCATATGCTGCGGCACACATAGGGAATTTAGAAGAACATGTACAGAGTCTGCTCTTTCCTTACAACAGATCAGCCCAGGGAACTGAACTGGCAGACCTGGCATCCATCACCCTTACCCATTAAACCATCTCACTGGCCTGAGTTGTTTTCTATTGTATCACTGTAACAAGGAAATTTATACAATCCATCAGCAAAGCATACTGAAAACACTTCTGTCTACGGAGAAGCGGGGAGCAGCTGTGCATTGCCTCTGATTACCCCATAAATACTTTACAGCACGCTGTATCAGCTGTCTTTTTGGAACCACACTAGTAGTTCTGAGTGTGATTCGCAGTTGCACCAGGAAATTTAAAACACGTCTGTCAGAGCAAAGAGTGGCCGTCGTGTGAAAAAGGAAGAGTCCCTCTGAAAAGAGTGTCTCAGCATTTGGGGGAAGGGGGTACCAGGGAATGCCCCTCTGTGGAATTCTATTAGAGGAAATTGAAATAAGACGGAGAGAATGATTTGTCTTAAAGTTATTACTGGGTGCATTTGCTAGGAATTCTCATGGCAAAATAATAAAGGAAAGCAACTAATTTTACTCATGTTGTAAGTATAGCAAAAATGAATCCCTCTGGAGAGATGGGACCCCAACTTGTCAGTTTTCACAAAGTTGGAAGTCTAGATTGACGAATAGGACGTCTACGCACTTCTGCCTCGGGAGCATTCTTGTTATGATTTTCTGCCTATTATCTTTGATATCTGCAAACCGCAGAAATGCTTGGCCCTTGAATACTTTGCTGAAGCACCAGAAACTTCGGAAAGTCACTATTGTACCTTAAAATTCCCATTCCATCCAAAGGTCCATGGAGGCCAAAATTTCAGGCTCTCCTGTGCTCCCGGGAACTGAATCATTTAACAGTCTGCAGATTGAATTACTGAACCATAACGTAGGCAGTGATCCCACAGTGACTGGTGTGTCCTTTTCATTCATTTACGTTGTCTCATCTGGTTAAATGTAACAAAGCAGGAAACAGACACAATAGGAAATGACCACAAAGCTGGCCTTGAGGGGACTGTCATGAAAACATGCCGTCCGTCTGTTTCCTTTGTGGGTCCAAAGGCCTCACAGCTTTTTGGTGAATCGTTCTCTGAGGAAGAAGGCTTAGATTCTGTCTTTACATTTCGTTCTTACAAAGTTGAGTGGAGACATGCCGCAGAAGTATTCCTAGAGGAATATTTAGTCTCTGTAGCAGAACAGAAACCCAAGCCATTCTGGGGTTCCTGGGCCAATCTTTCTGCCCGATGGGGTGAAAATGCCTCCTGAAACAGTTGCAGGCTGAGGGGAAAGGCGACCGTGCCTGCGCCTGATGAATGCAGAGGTGGAAGTCCAGAAAAACCTGAGTGTGAGTGTGGAGCGTTTGAGCGTTCAGTGCTTGAAAGAGCAACTCTCTTTCCTAAGTCTCCCTTCCTTTTTCTCCACTGGCTCTAGTTGGAAATCAAATACAATTTAAGAATTGTTCTGAGGCCTGGAGAGATGCATATTGCTTAGTGATGCAGAATGCTAACTGCTCTTGTGGAGGATGGGAATTTAGTACCCAGCACCCTCATCAGGCTTCTCCCAACCCCCTGCAGCGCCACCTCAAGGGAATTGGGTGCCCTCTTCCTGGTTCTGAGGCCACGCGTATGTATATGTGCATGTGTGAATGCACATGTACACACACACACACACACACACACACACACACACACACAGAGTAATTCTTTAAAAATAAAATGGGATTTGAGCCTTTGCTGGGTGACCAATCCTTTGTGCTTCATTGGAGATGACTATATAGCTCTGGCTGCCCTGTCAATCAAGACAGCCCACCGTATCCAGCCAATACATGATCATGTGATCTAACATGAACCAATCAGATATTCCTTCTAGAGCTAAGACTTTGTGCTGTAGAAATAAAAGGATTTGGATAGCTTTGGTCTTCCCAGTTTTGGTACAAGGTTGCAACTTTAACAAGTTATCACAAATTAATGACTTAAAACAAGAGAACTTAATGGCTCTAGGATGTCACCATGGTAGGATTAAGGTGTTGGCATGCATGTTCCTTTCTGGAGATTCTTCAGGACAACCAGTCTCCATGTCTGTTCTCCTAGAGGTCACTTATAGTCCTTCCTTCATCCTGTAGCTCTGGCCCTGCCTCTGTTATCCCCTTCCTGGCTGATTCTTCTCTTCCCCTTTCTTCTTTCCTCTTTGGGACCTTTGTGATTCCAGCGGGTTCACCGGTGTAATCTACATTCTTCTCTCTGCTTCAGTACCAGCTGATTGTTTGTCTCTTTTTGCTATGTAAGAGTAGGTGTTCATGGGTCTAGGGACTAGTATATATGTAACCCTGAGGGGATGCTGTTTTGCCTCAGAGTCTCCTTGTTCCAGGTTATAGAACTTCCCTGTTTGCTGTCCAAGGGCTTTTTAGGTCTCCTTCCTAATCTTTATAACCATATTTTACCCCACTGAATAAATTTGTCATTTGTGCTTAATTTCACCTTCATTTTGCTTTTTAAAAGTGATTTGATTGAGATAGAATTACATCACTTCCCCCTTTCCCCCTTCCAGTCCCTCCCAAGTATCCTCCCTTGAACCCTCGCATATCACCCCTCAAGTTGATAGCCTCTTTTATTTGATTATTGTTATCTACCTATATAAAAATATGCGGAGTCTGTTTTGGTTGTTTGCTTGACCATTTTGCATTTGACAACCAACGCAGTGGATCATCACTGGGAGGGGCTAATTCTACTCCTAGCAGTCACTCATTAGTTGCCTACAGTTCTTTGTCTAGGGGTGGAGCCCCATGAAAATTTTCCCCGTTCACAGCAGCATAACTATTGGCATGGCCATTGTTTTAGTGTTGTTAATACAGCCATTTCTAGAGAGACGTTCACAGCAGACTTCCTGGTATCCTGACTTCTACAATCTTTCTGCCTCATCTTCGGTGATGGTCCTTAAGACAGATGCAGGAACTGTGATGCAGATGTATTGGTTGGGGCTGAGTTCCCCATGAACTGTTGAGTCTCTGTGTTGTGTCTGGTTCCATCTACTGTGATGGTCTCCACTGACTGTAAAGAGAGGCATCTTTGAGGAGGGGTGGTAGTTACACAAGGGTAACTTAAGGGGTGTGAACACAAGGGTGTACATAAGGGATGTGAACACAAGGGTAAGATTTAGGATATAGAGAAGAATTATGCTGGTCTTGAAATGGTTGGCTATATAATCTTTTTTGAAGTCCATGACCTCACTAGCCCCAGAAAGCTAGGTTTTCAGTAGTAGTCACGGTTTTCCTCCTGTTGAGTGAACTTTAAATCTGACTAGAGAGCCATTGGTTACAACTAACATGTGAGTGCCACTCGTGTGTGTGTGTGTGTGTGTGTGTGTGCATGTTTGTGGATAATTTCAGGTAAATATAAACTAATATGACTTCTTGTGACTTTATCAAATAACCTTCATGTTATTTTTCTCTTGCCCACCCTTGTTCTTCTGTAATGACCTCTCTCCCCAGCCAGAGCTCCCTTCCCATTCAGTATTCCATTCCCACTTCTGTTTTTTTTCCCAGACGTTTTTTTGGATCTTTTTTTCTAACTCTGTGTAAAGATATGTTACCCATCCAATGCATGTGTTCTTTGTGGTTCTTTGTTCTTAGAGTCACAAGAAATTATTTTGCTTCTTTTTGTTTTCCTTTGTTTTAGGTGAAAGAAACCCTAAATTGACATACTGTTTTTAGGCTCTAGTAGACTAATAAACTAGGAAAGGAACTGATCTCAGTCTGTTTTCCTCTGTCCTCCCTTCCTTTCTGGTGGAGGACACTGATAAGACAAGGTGGGGGAGGCACTTGGAGCTTGGCATCTGGCATTCTTTCTGTGAATGGGCAGATGAAAGGCAGAGAGCTAGCCCTGTATCAAGGTGACTGAGGAAGACAGCAGCAGCTCAGCTCTGTCTGCTGAAAGGAGCAGTGAAAGGGCCTGATGTTTATTCTTTCTCAAGGCAGGAGCAGGCGATGCAGTGGTGCAGAAGTTTTGACTGCACACCTATTGTGTTAAAAGATAGAAACGATCCAAACGGACTCAGGAAGCCTCGTATCTCCTGGTAGTTATCAGTGCTTACAATTTGTGATTTGTGATACTAGCAGAGCCATTCAATTAACTATTGCTAACGTAATTTTAATCCTTTCACTCTCTTTCTTTTTATGTTTATTATTTAAATATGATGGATGCAACAGGAAGCTATGTCTTGCTCTTTATAAAAATCTAGTTTGGCAAATGCAACATTTCACGGTGGTGTTAGATTCTTTATACTTCATGTAGTTATTGAGGTGGTTAGATTTAATTCTGTGTTAAACTTTTTGTTGGCATTTTGTCTCACTGTTTATTTCCCTTTCCTATTTTCTGCCTTCTTTTGGATGGTCTTTAAATTTTTTGAGATATATTTAAGTATGTGTGTGTGTGTGCTTGTGTATGTATGTATATGTATCTCTGTGTCTGTGTCATCTGTGTGTATCTGTGCCTGTGAGGGTATGTGAATGCTGATGTCTGAAGAGGTTAGGAGAAGATGTTAGATGCCATGGAGCTGATTGTGAGCCACCCAACGTGGGGACTGAGAACCAAGCTCAGGTCCTCGGGAACAGAATATGTTCTTAACCACTGAGTCATCTCTCCAAATCTTAATGATCATTTTAATAACTCGTTTTCTAATTTGTAGACTGTTAAGTATTTTTCAACCAACAAGCCTCTCCGCCGACACAATAATACAAATCAAGCCGGATCAGACCAAATTAAAAAAGGAACCCAGGTCTAATGGATGCCAGTGCTCCAGGGTAGAAAGAAGAACCGGAAGACCACAGAAAACTGGGAGACCACATGTTCATTCTCAGGGGGGCAGTTTAAACAGCCTGTGGGAGTGGCCTTCCCTGGGGAGGGGGTCATTGTTTGGCGGACTTTCGCGGAGGTGGAGTTTGGACTGAGGCAAGACCCAGCGGAGGGGGCTTGGACATAAAACTTTCCATCCAACATTTCAAAGTAGATGCAAGGGGGCTGGGGAAAAGCCCCCAACTAAACATTCCGGACTTTTTGTATAAAGGGGTGTCAGGGAGTGTAGGTGACTCTTCCAACCAAACATAGACTTATGAAATAATGTTGCATTGTTTCAGTAGCTGCCTATGGCAACCATGTTTAATTTATTGTGTTTTACATTCTTGCACTGTCCCATTTTATGTACTAAATACATTTACAACTAATCCAGCGTCACTTTCAAATAATCCTACTATGGTTTGTGTGTGCTGGGAGTAACTTACAATAGCAAAAGTACTAGTTTTATCTCCTGACCTACATTTTTGTCATTGCTGTTGATCATTTTGGTTATATATAAGCATATATATTAAAAAATACTAGTGGGCTTATTATTTTGAGCAAATAGTTACCTGTTAAATCACATAAGCATAAGAAAAAATATATGTGCATTTTATGGCTGCCTGTTCCTGGGGAGCTATGAACAAATGCCTATTCATTTGTGATAAGCTCGGGGTAGCGTGGATAAGCCTCATGGAAATTACACTGTGGAGTTCCCTGCACAGCTTGCAGGCAGCTCGGCTGATCTTAAAAGAGTCTCACTCCCCAGAAATTGCTACTGCTTACATGACTTTTGGGAGGAGCCCTGAGGATCTTCAATATTTTAGGAACATTCTGATCCTTATAAGTTTCCAGCACATCCTGAGTCTTGTGGACCTCTCCTCTGGAGGATGGGCGGCTTCAAATGAGAGGACATGGCTACATAATTGGATGGTATGAAATTAGAAAAGAGGACTTGGGGGGTCCAGAGAGAGAGGACAGTAGGACTTGAGGAAGGGGTAAATAATAACAAAGCTCTCTCTCTCTTAAACAGACACACGCATACATGCACAGACAGACACAGAGAGGACAATTAAACCCTTTACTTTGGTAACATAAAAATTTAAAAAGAATAATTAAAGTTTTTCTTTATGTAGTTTTCCTAACTTATATTGTTTCTCATTCTCTGTAAGATTTCTTATAAGGCAGTCATACTGGCAACAAGTTCCTTCAACATTTTTTCTTCTTTTTTCTTTTTCTTTATTCAGCTCTCATACAATACATCCTGACTGCAGCCTCTAATCCCTCTCCTCCTTCTAGTTCTGTTGAATACAGCTCTATACTTGAACTCAGCGGTTCCTCAGCTGTGCATAGTATACTAATCAGTCCATCAGAGGCAGTCTACATTTCTTGTGCTGTGTTTTTTAATGGGTTCCTTTTTACACTTATAAAACAGTAAGATTTTCTTTTATTGCAAATTTCTGAAAAATGAAAACATCTCATGATCTACTCTAATTATTCTTACTGAATGACTCCAAACTCTATTTATATTCTTTCAAGTTTCTGTATTTTGCCTCAGACTTGAGGTTCCCAAAGCACATGGGAATATTTGGACTCCTTGAAGTTTCTTTGAGTCAACTTGAAGCACGGAGATGTGATGAGGTCATCCACACACATTCAGGCTGCACACATTTCCTATTAATCTTTGGTGACAAGCTTGGAAGACGTCCCCAGCAAGAAGACATTATTGCAGAACACATATGCATAGTTCATTCTGAATGACTGACCGCTGTACAGTCAGTCTTGCAGGATAGCCCTCATCCACTGCCCACCATCACTAACATAAAGAACAGTATGAGAATTAGGCCTCAACTGACTCTTTGCTGTAGTCATTTCCTATTCCAAAGGAGCTTTTCATGACGTACGAAGACACTGTAGGCATGCTTGAACAGGTATCTGTCAGAGCGTCATCCAAGAATAGAGTTGTGAGGAGATTTCTGAGTGCTTTTTAGAAAATGCCAAGAACCAAGACAAGAGTATTGTGACCTTAGTTTCTTCCCAGGTAGAGGATAGGAGTGAGTTTAACTTTAGATTGTTTGTTACAACTGGTTATTGTTATTTGTTTATTTGCCTCTATGGAAAAACGTGTTCTGTTGCATGCAGCTCACCTGCCACATATGGCTTGCCTTTGTGATTGTACACTTCACTCATGTGACTCCTCTTAGCCCTTAGGGTATAAATTGTCTGATGCTCTGAATAAAGCTGGCTATTGCACTAGACATTGGTCTGCCTTTTTTATTGGCTCCTTTTTTCCCAGGTCCTTTTGTCTCTAGAGTGGTTGCCAGGCATCCTTCTTATTTCATTCTGATCTCTTTTAAGACCAATACCTCTTATTTTTCTTTAAAGTTGAATATATTGTTTCAATTTGGCCAGTGTGTCTCTGTAGTGAGGGTAATATTGGGACCGTTATCTGCCTGGGAAAACCATCTCCAGTCTCTCACAAGATACTTTTGCTTCTATTTGAGCCTAGACTGACCTTCTGATGAGGTGAAGGAAGCTTGGTACAAAGGCTGAGGGTCAAGTTACTAAGGTCCTTCACTATTATTTCTGGCTGTGCGCTTGCTGATTCTTCTAGTGAATTTTCTTCATAGGACATCTGAAATGACCCAGGAATCATGGCTGGGTTAAACACTTGTGGTGGTTCCACTGAATGTGCTGAACTAGCTGTCTTAATCAGGATTTTATTGCTGTGAAGAGACACTATGAGCAGGGCAACCCTTATAAAGGAAAGCATCTAATTGGGGCTGGCTTACAGTTCAAATGGGTCAATCAGTTATCATCATGGGGGCGTGCAGGCGAAGATGGTGCTGGGGAGGTAGCTAAGAGTTGTACATCTGGATTCACGTCAGCAAGTCACAGTGATACACTAGCCAGCCTTGAGTATCTGAGACCTCAAAGCATTCCTACTGACACACCTCCTCCAACAAGGCCACTCCTTCCAATAGAGCCACTCTCTATGGGCCTATGCAGGCCATTTTTATTCAAACCACCACACTTGTTCCAAATAAAATTTCCTAGTCCTGTAAGAAACTGAAACTTTAAACTTCAACAAGCGATGGTGAAATAAGTCCTTCTACAGCCTTTTTCTCTTAGCTCTTCCTCTTGGTCCTCTCAGGATTCCCATCTGTATCCATATTACCCACCATGCTTATACAGTTTTCTTCAGCTCCTGGAGTTCTCAGCCTATTACTCTTACTACAGCTGAGCTCAGGGGAAGTCCTCCTGAAGAGAGGGAGGAAGGATTGTCAGAGCCAGAGTGGAAAAGAACATCACAAGAAAATCCACAGAAAAAACTAACCTAGGCTCATAAGAACTAATAGCATCTGAACCAAGAACCAGGGAGCCTGCATGGGACTGACCTAGGCCCTCTACATGTATGTGACAGTTGTGTAGCTTGGTCTACTTGTGGGATTCTCAACAATGGGAACAGGGCTCTCCATAACTCTTTGGTTGGCTCCTGGGAACCTATTCTTCATATTGGATTGCCTTGCCTAGCCTAAATACAAGGGAAGGTAGTTAGTCTTACTGAAACTGATATGCCTTGCCTTGTTAATACCCATGGGAGGCCTGTTTCTTTCTGAACAGAAACAGAGGAGGAGTATATTGAGGGAGAAGTAGAGAGGAAGTAATAGGAGGGAATGGGAGGAATGGAGAGAGGGGGAACTGTGGTCAGATGTAAAACGAATCAAAAAGAAAAAAACAAGGTTAGTACATCTAGGGACTATTTTAGATCCTGGAATTATGCATGCTAGGTCTTTGATGGATTAGGTCTTTGTTACCATTTTTGAAGATGTTGGGGACTATGTGCTGGTTTCTAATGTTAGAATGGTACCTCCAATATGGTCTCATATGTTCTGGCTACCTGTTCCATTTCCCTGCTGGGTCTATGGGTATGTGGCAAATCATGGCCTCATTGGGCAACAGGTTATATAATACCCTCAGCATTAATAATTTAAGAGTTCTTTTTAACATAGTTAAGTAGACAGTTGAACAAGCAGGTTACTATAATGAAGGCTAGGAACAAAAAGATTAATTTCCCAACCATGGCCATAAGTAGAGTAGTTAACCAGAGGGACCAGGACAACAAAGATTGCTACCAGTTGCATGGTGATTTGAATGAAACCATAACCATTCAACTATAGGCTCATTGGGAGTGACATTATTAGGAGGTGTTGCCTTGTTGGAGTACGTGTGGTCGTGTTTGAGTAAGTGTGTTATTGGGAATGGGATTCGAGGTTTTGAAGCTCAAGCCAGGCCCAGTGTCATGTTATCTTCCTGCTGCCTGCTCATCCAGATGTAGAACTCTTGGCTCCTTCTCCAGCACCATGTCTGTTTGCATGTTGCCACACTTCCTGCTGTGATGACAGTGCGCTAAACCTCTGAACTGTAAGCCAGCCTCAATCAAATGCTTTCTTTTATAGGAGTTGGTCATGGTTCTGGTGTCTCTTCACAACATCAGGAACCCTAAGATAAGTTGTTAGATTCATGATGTCTTCTTTCTCTTTCTGAGCAAGGTTAAGCTTTCTGTAATTATCCCTGACTGGTTGGCATAGAAGTAAGAAGTTTCTCCCCTTGTCACACAGAGGTCCCCTTGTTTCATATAAAGGAGGTCCAATTTTCCTATTTTAAAGACCAGCATTGGTTAAGGAGTCTAAGCGGATGTTTTGATAGGAAACAACCCAAGTTTGTGTTGACTTGGGCACAGAGTTCCTTCAAGTTTTATCTCCCATAACTCGAGCTGATGTCCCAACAGTGGAGGAGTCTGTGATGCCTGTGGCCAGGGAAATGAGAATGGGGACAGCTTGCTGCGTATGGAGAAGCCCAGAATATAGATGGAGGTGGGCCTCGTCCTCTTTTTTTCAATCCATATAATTTTTTAATATTCTGTTTTGCCTACCAACCCCTGTTCCCCCTCCCTCTCTTTGGACACCTGTGGTAAGAATGCAAAGGTGTGGAATCTCTTTTAGTACAAACATTTTACAAGATGCACGCTTTGTTAAACCATTACTGCAAGCAAGCCAGGTAGTCTCTGGGGACTGGAAATGCATCCTCCTGCCATTTCCAGAGTTAATCTGTTGTGTGTAGCTATAGGAATCTGTATGGGGGAACTTCTAGGGGATGACTGGGGGACATTAGGCAGACACCCTTCCCTTGGAGGTTACCCAGGGGGGAGCTTAGGTTGGTCCTATTTACAGAAATTGGTGTTGGAAGGAGCTTATTGTTTGATTAGTTTCAATCCCAGAATAACATGGGGGCTTGGGGCCCGGGCCCAGGCAACAGTCCTGACCTATGCCCATTTGGGAATGGTTTAGAACTGGTATACTCTTCCTAGTATCCCGAACACCAAGGGGCTGGCTTCTTGGCCTCCTACTACACACTTATTCTCAAGTTTACTGAGAGAGTTCCTGGGAGAGGTGGATTAGGGCTTACCACCTTAGAGGGGGCTTGAAACCCAGGGGACCCAAGATGGTCAGCTTGAGCCAATGAGGTGGGTTACTCTAGGTGCAGAATTTTTAATAGTAAATTTGTCTGGGTCTAGACCATTCAGGTTTAACCTGACTCCCCAGGTATTACCATTAAAACACACACACACACACACACACACACACACACACACACTTTGGCTTTTTTTCTAGATCTTAACCTTCATGTATTGATATGAGATTGCATTGTCTGTGGTGATGGTTATTTTCTAGGACTATGAAGGAATTAGTGTGCCCACAGGAGAACACAGTTTTACAACCCCACCAAGCACAATGGTATTTGACTTCTGGCAGCTCCAGGGCAGGATTGGGGTGTGGAGGTGGGGGGTGTGGGTTGGCAAGGGGGAGCAGGTACCACATCAGGTCTTTTGAACAGATAGGCCACTGGACTCTTCTAAGGTTCCAGTGTCTTGTCAAGGACTCCCTTTAAAGGATGGGACCTCCTTTTCCCCCCTTTCCTTCCCTGGTATCTCTGCTTCCTCACTCTGGGATCTCTATCAGTCTCCCTAAGTGCTGTCAGTCACTACTGCCTGGGTCACTCTTAGTTTTTTTTTTTTTCAGAGTAATAATTATTGTAGACTTTTTGTATAGTTTCTAATAATTGGGATCTATTATAACCTCAAACTTTTTAACTTTTGAAGTTTTTAAAAAATATCTGGGGCTGACTGCATAACAAAAAGCAATATTGCTTGCTTGCTGCTTTTCTGGCACGTCTTGGCACACAGCAAGCATTGCAGAAGCTCTCCAAGAACCAAGCAGGAGATTCTTGAGGCTCTTTTATTGCCTTGCTCACCTTAGGCAGATCAGTAGGTTTTGTAGGAGCCATCTTCGATCATTCTAAAAAAGACTTAATGAAAAATTTCCCCATCCTCCTTCCTTGGTCAGGGTTGGGGCCAGACAGAGGGAAAGCCAGGTCAGACAGAAGGGAAAGTCTGCTCTCTCTGGGTGGCATTGTCCAGCAGTGATCTGCCACCCCGCCTGGCTGTGAAGAACAGCCAGGAGCTCTTGGTAGTCATTCCAGAATGGCTGGTGAGTATAAAAGTCTCTAGGAAACTAATAGTAGGTCTGAGGGTGATGAAAGTTATTTCATCACAAAGCTTTTTTAGGGTTACTAATAACACAGAAAAGGTTGGATACCTGGATGATAGCACTACATATAAGAAACCCATGAATAAGTCATCTCTGATCCACAAAATGTTTCCCAGGATTGATGTCACAAGAGTCCAGAAAAACTCTTTAGATGTCTACTGTCTACTGAATGACTTTAACTTTGTCTTAATTGTTGTGCTATTGTAGGGGAGAAAATGAAAACAAAAAACATGCTAATGTTTTGTTTTTGTTTTGTTTGCTGTAAGAATAACTTTCAGATATTTGGGCATATGAAAATGAACTTCTGTTTGTACCCTTGGCTTGGGCTCCTGAAACACTGCTGTGCTCTGACTGGTAATCCATTTCCCTGAGCTCCCTGTCAATAAAGAAGTACAGAGAAGAAGATGGATGGACCCTCTAGTGTCATGCTCCTTCTAGGCATCAAAGAGAGAAGGATGTAATTGGCTAGACCTCTAGCCCCGAAGCCTATCGAAACATTTAGTATCAGCTAGCCTTCCCCGAATAATAGAACTTTTCTCTGAAAAGATTGTACAAAATGTGGTTTTAATGCATCTTCAATATTGATCCAATCAATAGGTATTAACTGTATTTTCACTGAAAATGAGAAAGGAAATAAGGGTCTAGAATAAGAGGTATAAAATATCATGGTCATTCCAGGAGACTTGAAGTGTTTTTTGGATGTTTTGGGGCAATTTTTCAAGAAACATGGGTTTTTGTTTGTTTGTCTTTGTTTTTTAAAGACATGGTTTAGGTATTCTGAGTTAGAGTAGCTTAAAAATTCCAAGTATTTAATGATTCAATTAATTCATATATTGAAGTACCTATGTGTAATCTATTTTTCTAGTTTCAGTGACTTATTCTGTACTATTATTAGCAATGTATGCGTCTCTTCATTTCCTTACCATAGAATCTCACTGAATTTTACTCTCAACCATAAGTTTCAGATGCCCCATTAATATTTTAAATTGGAACTAACAAACCTTAAAACACACTGATTTGCAAAGGCTGGCAATAGAAAATGCAATTCATGTCTGGTTTGCTTCTAATTAGTTTGATGTTTTATTATCATATAGAAACACAATGTGATCCTTAGTAAAACTTAATGACATTTAGCTTCTTGTTGTAGATTGCTATAGACCAAAATTAACAGCAATATTTTTGATATTACCTCTACACAACCCCTTGTTTTATAAATCAAGGTTAGACAGTAGGTAATGGTGAAACAGAAGAAAACAAGTGGGCCACCATGAAGCTGCTCTCCATGGTCCACCTGCTGAAAGGCTTAGGAAATGTGTGTCCCACAAAGAACCGTGGGCAGCACCCAAAGGCAAGGCACAAAACCGGGCCCTCTTCTGACACTTGAACTATAACTGGTTCTAAAAAGTTCATTTTATTAAAGCAAAATCTCCACACAAGTCTTTGTTTATTGAGCTTGAAAATTTCTCTAGTGATTCCTGTGACTGTCCATCATAATTGGGTGTTTTTGTTTCCTTTCTTCAATGAGGAGGAAGGAACCCAGGGCCTGTACACCTCAGCCGAGTAAGTAGTGTACTGTTGGGCTACACCCCCATCTTACTATGATCCCTCCTGCGTTGAGCTCAGTATTCATCCAGGCTGGCCTAAAACTCAGTGCTCCTCCTACATCTGCCTCCTGAGTGCCACTGATGTGGGAGAGTCTTCTGTTTGAGTTGATTTCATTGGCTAATAAAGAAACTGCCTGGCCCATTTGATAGACCGCCCCATAGGTGGGTGGAGTAGACAGAACAGGAAGAAGGAAGTGAGGTAGATGGCTCAGTCAGATGCCACGCCTCTCTTAAGTTAGGCAGACCGCCGTGCCTCTCCTCAGAGAGATGCCAGATGCGATGAAGCCAGCAGCCCGGTCAGACATGCTGAATCTTTCCCGGTAAGACACCGCTCGTGGTGTTAAACAGATTATTAGATATGGGTTAGTCAAGATGTGAGTAAGAGGCTGAAAATAATGGGCCAGGCAGTGTTTAAAAGAATACAATTTGTGTGATGTTATTTTGCGTGTAAAGCTAAGCATGAGGGAGCAGGGCGGCGGGAATCCGGCCCACAGCTAATCACTACATGCCACTATTTCAGATTTGCTAACACATATAAAACTCTTCTCCCAGGTTAAGAGATGCATTAGCTAACTGACTTCGTGCCCTCTTCTGTGATGGTCACCCAATCCCTGAGTCTCTCCCTTCCCCAGAGCATCTCTGCTGGGTTCTGGAACAGAACAGTGCTTCCGCCTTTTGTGGTCTTAAAGCTGTTTCTCCAAACCAGGATTTTTCTGCCCTCCAGAAATGCCTGGTGACTAGGTGCAAAGAGACCTTGGGGATTCAAAACTAATCCCCTGGCAAAGGCTCTTGGAGATCTTTGTTTTCCTTCTTTTGAAAGGTTAAAGGCCAACTCTTTCGATCCTGCTGGTCCACACTCCTGTAGGGGGGTCTGAGTATTGTCCTTAATGGCCATTCTCTGGCATTATAGTCTTCTTTGTAGTCAGCTCATTGACTTCCACCTTTTTCATTGGTTTTTCAATGCATTGGAATTCACACTGGCAAAGTGAACCATTTTAGTATTCCTAAAGAAGTCAGAAGGCATCACCGTCTCACTAGAAATGGATCGGAAATCAATGTGGGTAGCTGAGTTCAGTTTCACAGGGAAGCTGTAGCATATTCAAAGGCTTTACATAACGAAGTACCAATGCACAATAGCCTTACTGTATATGGTACTTCCACCCTTCTCCATTGGTGGGGCTGGGGTGTGTTCTAAGATATGTAGTGGATGCCTAAAACTAGATAGTATTAGATTCTCAGCACACTAAGTGCTGTCTGTCTGAAAACCAGGATGTGTGATAAAGATCTTGCAGGCAGGTAGCATATGCATCATTGCTGCGAGGGTGCGTGGGCTCACGCAGGTCCGTGAAATAAAGACTCAGAGACACAAGAGAATGAACCTAGCTTCTGCAGGTGCAGGGGGCTCCGTCTCGGTGAGCTGAAGTGCTTTCCCTTCGCCTCTTGGCATCTTTATTTTTTCCTGTATTTACACTTCAGCTAGTAGATTTCCATATCTCTAAACAAACTGAATGAAGCTTCCAACACTACAATGCCAAGTGCAAATCCTTGATTCATGAGGTACCATGGCTTTTGGGTTTCCTCTAAACCAAGTTTTGCATAGTCTTTGTATCCATGGGAAACTCTCAGACAAGATTCACACAGGACAACAAAAAGTTTTTGTAAAACAAAGGAAGGCTGGGTGAAAACTCCAGAACTAGGCCAGGTATAACCCAGCGGGGGTTTCTCATGGGTGGAGGAGCTTGCTGGCTATCCCTCTGGGGCCAGGCCAGCAAGACACTATGCCACACAGCAGGGATACACTAAACAAAGGGACGATTCTCGTCGCAGGTACTCAGAGTGGAGGGAACAACGTGGCATCAGATTTCACCACATCACACAGAAGCTTATGTAGTTTAAAAGTTATAAGTTATCATACAATATTCCATTTAATATGGGTTTCCCATTTTTTGTTTACTTATCTGTACTTCTAGTGGGATTTCTTCTTTCCTGTGTTCTCATGGTTATAATTTATTTTCCTTTTCTGCATCTAGAATCCCTTTAGGTGTCCCCACCCCACCATGCTATCTTAGTGGAGGTGCTGACTAATCTATGTCAGCTTGACAAGCTAGAGTCCTCTGAGAAGAGTAAACCCCTAGTGAGGAGAGGAGAAACCCCTACTGAGAAAATGCCTCTAGGAGGTCAGACTGAAGACAAGCCTGAGGGCATTTTCTTAATTAGTGATTGATGGGGAGGGGCAGCCCATTGTGGGCGGTGTCATTACTGGACTGGTGATCCTGAGTTCTATAAGAAAACAGACTGAACAAGCCACAAGGTCAAGCCAGTAAGGAGCCATCCTATGTGGCCTCTGCATCAGCACCTGCCCACAGGTTCCTGCCTTGTTTGAATTCCTGCCTTGACTTCCCTCAGTAGACTGTGACTCTGGATATGAAAATGAAATAAACCCTTTCCTCCCCAAAGCTCCTTTTCATCATGATGTTTTATCACAGCAAGAAAAACCCTAACTAGGATAGAAGTTGGTGCCAGGATAGTGGGGTATTGCTGCGGCAGACCTGACCATGTTGTTTTTGGGAGGATCTTTGAAAAGACTGGAATTTTGGACTGGGCACTCCATTGAGTATCTAAAGCGTGGGGAGTTGTTCTGTGCGAACTTGGAAGATAACAGAGTTGAGCGGAATGAAGATAATGGAAACCTGACTTGTGAAGTTCCGGAAGGAAGTTTGAAAGTCACTTAAAGATTCTGTTGAGGCCATTGGATATTTTGAGTTAAGAATCTGTGGTTCTGATCAGCTACCAGCTAAAGAATCACCTATGATTAACAAAAGACAAGAACCACTAAAGTTAACCCTTTACTTTGCTGGGCTAATTAATGCTGGTCAGGTAAAACAGTAATTAAGATGAGACCAGCAATCATGGAAGTGAAATTTTCTGGGAAGTGTCTCCTCAGAGTTAGAACATAGAAGGGGTATTCCAGAGGTGGCCAAGGTTGAACCTTACACTGGCAGCTGACCTTGGTAGTGTAAGAGGCACTCAGGTAGTACCGGTTTTGAAGATATGAAGGAATCATGGAGAGCCGCTGAGGCTTGGCACCTAGTGGCATGGCTGGAATCCCCAAAGAGAGATCAGGGGAGGCTACTGGTGAAAATTCACTCCAGTTGCAGCAGAAGATTCCAGTATTTTGGAGATGCCAGTGCTATGGGATAACCACCAAGAGCAGCAGCCATCATCGAGGGGAGCCAGCCTGGGCTAAGAAGACAAACTGATGCAGAGGGCGGAGCTGGAGAAGTGACCCAAGCCTTTGGAGGACCCCAAAAGATGGTGAGTAAATCTCAGACATTGGACACTGAATTATTATTTTTTTTTCTTTTTTCTTTTTCTGTTTTTTCGAGACAGGGTTTCTCTGCAGCATTTTTTAGAGCCTGTCCTGGAACTAGCTCTTGTAGACCAGGCTGGCCTCGAACTCACAGAGATGCACCTGCCTCTGCCTCCCGAGTGCTGGGATTAAAGGCGTGCGCCACCACCGCCTGGCTAGGACACTGAATTATTTACACAGCTGGGGTTTGGTTTTGCTTTGTTCAGGTTGTGACTGTGCTCTTGTTCTTCCCTCTTGAAGTCAGAAAGTATTCAATTTAGCTTTCATTTTACAGGAGCCCACAATTGAGAAACTTTAAATTTTCAAATAATATTTTTTTGAAGTTTTACAAAGAGTTTGGCTTACAAAAGAGACTTTGAATGTTTTTAAAGATACAACTTTTAAGGTTATAAAATTGGTAAAGACTGTGGGACTCCTAAGTTTGCAACATGTTTTATATTTGTGGTATTTAAGATGAAATCTTGGGGACTGGAAAGGTTAGTTTTACTAAAATGACATGATTGTGTGTCAAGTTGACAAGAGGACAATTATGTTGACTAATTTTATGTCAACTTGACATAAGCAAGAGTCATCTGAGAGGAAGGAGCCCCAATTGAGAAAAATGCTCTTTAAGATCTGGCTGTAGGCAAGCCTGTAGGGCGCCCAGCCCAAAGGGGGTGATGTCACCCCTGAGCTGGTGGTGCAGGGGTTCTACAAGAATGCAGACAGCAAGCCAATACACAGCAGCCCTCATTGGTCTTTGCATCAGCTCCAAATCAGGTTCCAGCTCTGTTTGAGTACCTGTCCTGACTGTCTTGGATGATGACCAGTGATGTGAAACCATAAAGCAAATACATCTCTTTTCCTCCTCAACGTGTTTTTGGTCATGGGGTTCATCATAGCAATAGGCACCCTAAGACAGTGGTCCTGAATTCATTTTGCTTATGTTGATCTTGGGAGGTCTTTGTCCTTTGATTTGAAAGTGTGATTTTGTTATCTGTAGTAATACATGTGGCAGTTTTCTTTCATGAAAAGGCATGAAGGACACCACTCCTTGGTCACCTGACTTGGAGTTTCTATTGAGAAATCTGCTGTTATTCTGTTGGGTTTGCTTTTATACCCAAGCTGCACTCCTTTGAGCTTTAAGTGTCTTCTCTTTGTTCTGAGCTCTTAGCATTATTGCTAATGTGGCTCGTTAATAGTCATATGTGTTTGGAGCTCTGAATGCCTTCTATACCAGGATGCCTGTATGTATCTTGAGACTTGGGAAATCTATCATTTCTGCTATCATTTCCTCAAATAGATTTCCTTTGCCCCCAATCTGCGCTCTGGCACTACTTTCTATGCCAAAAATACTAAGTTTAATCTTTTAATCATTTCCGGGCAATCTTGCAGGTTCTGTGTCTACTGCTCTAGTTGGCAGCATGAACCTGGGGGAATGGGACCTGAAACTGAGGCAGCCTAAAGTCTCATGCAATAGCCAACCTTATTCAGAGCATCAGCGTATACTCTGGAGGTTAAGAAGAGTCAGCTGGGTAAAGTGTACAATCACAAGGACAAGCTGCACGTGGCAAAAACACGCTTTTTCATAGAGGCAAATAAATAAACACCAGTAGCCAGTTGTAGTGAACAATTTGAAGTAAACTCACTGTTATTGGCGGGGAGGGGAACAGAGGTTATAGTGCCTTATCTTGCTTACTTGGAGTTTTCTCACAAGGTCTCAGAAATCTCCCCCCACATCTTGGTTCATGGACTGTGTTCATACAGTTCTATTCTTAACCTCTCATTGTTTATTATGTCAGAATGTTCTCATTCATGAATGTCTTTAAGCCTTGAAAATTATTTGCTTGAAATAAACTATTATTGAGGCTTTTCAGTAAGTTCTTTTTATAAATAGAAATTTTTGTTTCCTGTATTTGGGTCTATCCTCCCAATTCTCTACCATTTGAATTTTCCTGCACTATTTTCCTTAATTCATTTTGATGGTTTTAATGCATTTTCTTGCAATTCATTGATCTTTCAAAAATCCATTTCATTATCTTTCCAGTCAGTTGCTAGGGAATTATGAACTTTTGGAAGAGTCGTGACTTTTCAGTGCTTTCGTGGGGGAGGTAGCAGGAAGTTTCAGTACAGTCACTGTGACAAGTAGCAAGGAGGAACACCTCCTTATAAACAAGAAGTCTAACTCTGCTTCCAGGGAGGGAACTCCTTCAATGAAGCGTCCAAGAATAAGAATATAAAAATGTAGGTTCCAGAAATAGGAATGTAGAAATAAAGAAATATAAAGTTGTAAGCCTAGGAGAATGAGAACAGACTGTTAGCAGCTTTTTTTTTTAGCAGCTTGAGGATTAACTATTAACAGTGGTTACTCTGCTTTACAGACCATCGCTCTATTTATAAGGCCGAAGGATTGCTCTGCAAACTGAGAGTCTAATGCCTCTGGCCATTTTTGATTAACACACATATGAGCTGAGTTAAGTTTTAGGAGATCTATCTATCTATCTATCTATCTATCTATCTATCTATCTATCTATCTATCTATCATCTATCTATCTATCTATCTATCTATCTATCTATCTATCTATCTATCATCTGTCTGTCTGTCTGTCTGTCTGTCGATCGATAAAGATATATGACCTCTGGGTTACACATTAACCCTGCTATGTGAGACTGGCAGCACCAAAGGGGAGAGCACCTGGCTTCAGTAAACACCACCTGGAAGTACCAAGGAAGACAATAGATTAAGTACAAACACTAGTTTAACTAAAAATCTCTGTTAACGAAAATTGTAAAGTAAAGCAATCTGTATCTGAGTTTTACCTCGAGATTGTAAAAATTCCTTTGTTCAGACCTAATGCCGGGTGCCCCTAGTATAAAAAGGTGGGTTCAGAAACCGGCCTTTGCCACAGCCTTACAAAATCCATCTCTGGCTGTGGTCTCAGCTAGCTGATAAGCTTTTTGTGCCCCATGGAGATGGAGATTTTTTATTTTAATTTTTTTTTATTTTTTCCTGGAGTCTGGTTTCTGGAATAAAGTTTGTTTCTGGTTTATTAGACTTTGGTGGTCTGCCCCCATCTTTGCACGACCCCCCGGACCCAACATTCAAAACCGACTGTCTTAATGATACAGACTTGTGTTCTAACACCAACCCACACTTTTGTCTTCTTGATCTATGAGATCCTTGCAGAGGGCAAAACCTTACCAGTCGCACTGTGCATAGGGAGCTGGCACCAGAGCCATTTGGAATGGCTTTTGTGTCCTTGCTCAGTAGTACCGAGGCAGTAAGGAACCAAAATCCTCTGGATGCGGTTTACTCTGGCGTATCTCAATTGCTGTTTGGATGCCTCCAAGCCCAAGCCCGCAGATAAGGTGGAGCAGCCAGCCGTGCTGGCTGGAGGGGTGAATCAGCCCTTGTTCTCATGATGTCCCATGTCTACTTGTGAGTTCCGGTTTCTACACATAATTCTGCGTGCCTATTCCAAAGTGCTACTTCATCCCCTGAGCCTGTTACCTGGCTGATGGAGTCCCCAGTCCTAAAGGGGATGCAAGTTTCACTCCATTCTGCACCCTAATAAATTCTGCATTTCTTTGTAAATGAACTTATTTCATTGACATTCTGTGAGGGTGGGGGAGAGAGGAGACAGGCTCCAACTGCATAGCAGTACCTGCTGTGAATTCTAAGGAGAAGGGAAGAATAGGAATCCTAAGGCAAGAATCGTAGATGCAGTCTTATGAAGGTGGGTCTCTACTGTGAATCAGAAAGCCCTTGACAAGGGCCAGCGCACTGCACAGCTCTGGGATCAGCTAGGCTCATGCTCCCATGCTCTCTGCACCACTTTCTGTACTAGTTTTCGTTGCAGCTCTCCTTTCCTCCCCTTCCACTCACCTTATTTTGTTTAAAAAAAAAATGAAAGCCAAGCTATCACCTCTAATTTCTGTTGTCCATGTGCTTTTTGGTGTTTGACTATCTAGGGTGCCAAGGTGCCAGGACTCACATTCTTTTTTTTTTTTTTTTTTTTTTTTTTTTTTTTTTTTTTTTTTTTTTTTATATTTAAAAATTTCCATCTCCTTCCCTCCTCCTCCCCCCCTCCCTCCCCTCCTTCTCCCCCTTCTCTCCCCTCCTTCTCCCCCTTCCCTCCCCTCCCCTCCACCAATACCTCCCCTCCCTCCCTCTCAAGGCCAAGGAGCCATCAGGGTTCCCCACTCTATGCTAAGACCAAGGTCCTCCCAACTCCCCCCAGGTCCAGGAAGGTGATCGACCAAGCTGAGAAGGCTCCCACAGAGCCCGTCCATGAAGAACAATCAGAGCCCAGAGCCATTGTCCTTTGCTTCTCAGTCAGCCCCCGCTGTTGGCCACACTCAGAGAGACGGGTTTGGTCGCATGATCCATCAGTCCCATTCCAACTGGAGTTGGTGATCTCCCATTAGTTCTGTCCCACCGTTTCCATGAGTGAACGCACCCCTCTCGTTCCTGACTTTCTCCCTCATGTTCTCGCTCCTTCTGCTCCTCATCGGGACCTTGGGAGCTCAGTCCAGTGCTCCAATGTGGGGCTCAGTCATCTTCCCCATCTGTCGCCAGCTGGAGGTTCCCTCACGGTCCTGACTTTCTTTCTCATGTTCTCTCTCCTTCTGCTCCTCATCAGGACCTTGGGAGCTCAGTCCGGTGCTCCAAGGTGGGGCTCTTTCATTTTCTTCATCTATCGTCAGGTGGAGATTCTATGGTGATATGCAAGAAATTCATCAGTATGGCTATAGGAACTGGCCTTTTCAGGCTCCCTCTCCTCAGCTGCCCAAGGAACTAACTGGGGGCGTCTCCCTGGAAACCTGGGAACCCCTCTAGGGTCAAGTCTCTTGACAACCCTCAGGTAGCTCCTTAAATTAAGATATATGCTTCCCTGCTCTCATATCCACCCTTCCTATATCCCAAGCACCCCATTCCTCCGAGCTCCCCCCGCTCTCCCCTTCACACTTTTCTCTCCCCATCTTCCCTTGGCCCAGTCTTGCCCAACTCTCAAATTCCCAATTTTGCCTGGCGATTGTGTCTACTTCCAATATCCAGGAGGATTACTATATCTTTTTTGGGAGTTCACCTTCTTATTATCTTCTCAAGGATCCCAAACTTATAGGCTCGATGTCCTTTAATCATGGCTAGAAACCGAATATGAGTGAGTACATCCCATGTTCATCTTTATGGGTCTGGGTTACCTCACTCAGAATAGTGTTTTCTATTTCCATCCATTTGCCTGCAAAATTCAAGATGTCATTGTTTTTTACCGCTGAGTAGTATTCTAGCATGTATATATTCCACAGTTTCTTCATCCATTCTTCCACTGAAGGGCATCTAGGCTGTCTCCAGGATCTGGCTATTACAAATAATGCTGCTATGAACATAGATGAGCATATGCTTTTGTTGTATGATTGGGCATCTCTTGGGTAGATTCCCAATAGTGGAATTGCTGGGTCCTGGGGTAGGTTGATCCCGAATTTCCTGAGAAACCGCCACACTGCTTTCCAAAGTGGTTGCACAAGTTTGCATTCCCACCAGCAATGGATGAGTGTGCCCCTTACCCCACAACCTCTCCAGCAAAGGTTATTATTGGTGTTTTGGATTTTAGCCAATCTGACAGGTGTAAGATGATATCTCAAAGTTGTTTTGATTTGCATTTCCCTGATAGCTAGGGAGGTTGAGCATGACCTTAAGTGTCTTTTGGCCATTCGAACTTCTTCTGTTGAGAATTCTCTGTTCAGTTCAGCGCCCCATTTTTTAATTGGGTTAATTGGCATTTTACCGTCTAGTCTCTTGAGTTCCTTATATATTTTAGAGATCAGACCTTTGTCAGTTGCAGGGTTGGTGAAGATCTTTTCCCAGTCAGTAGGTTGCCTTTGTGTCTTAGTGACAATGCAGGACTCACATTCTTAAAGACAGGAATCCAGCCTCCTCCAGCAGACATCAGTTGCTAAGAGCTCCTTCACTGGAGCGAGACATACTCACCTTCCTCCATACTGGCTAACTCCCCCACAGCTCCCAAGATCAGGGGCTGGAATCCATTCATTTGTGTATCCAGGGCCCGTAGCGCAGTTCTTGGCATAGTCCATATTCCTGAATGTTCAAATCCTGGACATGCCCATGTGGTGAGGGCTCTGGAGCCCTCCCAAACCAGCATCTATTATTTCTTTACATCCATTCATTTCTTTTTCCAATGTCACATTTATTCTTTTTCTCCTTTTGAATCTGTATGTTTACTAAAATGTATCGATTTACAGTATCAGTTTATATTGCTTAGGAAAGATCCAGTTTTGTCTTCTCTTTTTCTTGTTGTTTGCTGACCAAAAGGCTGTCCACCTTCATGGTCAGATAAACTGGAGTTTGACAGGTGCCTCCATTTTTGCTGGGGACAAGGTCTTCCCCTCCTGGCCTGCCAAGTACCAGAACCACTGTTGTTCCTGCCACGGGTTAACTACTCTGTGTCTATTGCTATCCAAATCCAAGGTAAAATCTATCTCTAACTACTTTTACTCACATCACAGATGCAATTCCTTTGAAAATTTATGAACAGTTGAACAGAGACTACTCTTTTAATATACAAATGTATGTTTGATCTCTTCTTATTAATTTCCCACTGAGACCAATTTCAAAAGAGCTATCTAAGCTTTAACTTCTCTCCAATGCATTCCAATAAGGAATTACAACAGAGAATGTGTGTGTGTGTGTGTGTGTGCGCGCACATGTGCGTGCGCATGCTGAAGAAAAGAATTCATATCCGAGGACAGGGATTGTTGTGATTTCCCATTTTCAGAGTGTTTCCCACAGCTCAACAGAGATTTATATGCAATAATTGGGCCAAAAAATGAATAAGCCTCATATAGACAAGGTTCTTGACAGATACTTTTAGAAAACAGTTTTATGGTTGCATAAAGAATTGGGCTAGATCAGTTTCACGAACTGCCTGTGGTGTGTACTGCACACACTCATGTAGCTGATCATTGTGCAACCTGATGGGCTTTGAATGCTTATGAATCTCTGATATCATTATCACCACAAACAGGTAAAAATATCCCATTACCTCCAGAACTTCCTTGTGACTCTTTCAGTACTTGTGTGTGTGTGTGTGTGTGTGTAGCTTATGTATGTATGTAAATTATCTAACAAAGTCTACTTTTGAATATATCTTATTTAGATTAACAAATTCTATACCTTCTGAATATATTTTAAGTGCACAATGCTGTGTTATCAGCTCCAGGTACTGTTATATTCTAATATCTCAGCACTTACACTTAACACAGGCTAGAGTCCTCTAGGATGAGGGAGCCTCAGCTAAGAAAACGCCTTCATCATATCGGCCTGTAATCAAGTCTATGGGGAAATTTCCGTGATTAATGACTGATGCGGGAGGCCCTATCCCACTGTGGGTGCTTTGGTGCTATACCTGGCCACGTCGTCCAGGAATGCCTAAGAAAGCAAGCCGAGCGAGCCATGAGAAGCAAGCCTGTGATAGGATTCTTCCACAGCCTCTACTCAGCTTCTTACCTTGAGTCCTGCTATGATTTCCCTCAAGAATAGACTAAAATCTTCAAGGTGAAATTAAATGCTTTTCTTCCCAAGTTGCTTCTGGTCATGCTCATTATCTCTGCACTAGAAGGCAAACTAAGACAGTCTTTATTCATTCTGTCTAAATATAACTTTGTGTCCATTGGTTATGGATGGGTTGACTTTGACTTACAGTGGGGTTATGTTACTGTGAGTCAAAAATGCACTTCATAAACTTAGATCACTGACTGTCCTTGCATGGTGACACAGGACAGTGTGGGCGACCGAGTAGGATGACTTCAGTAGGATGACTGAGATTTCAGGTTCACTGGTTCTGCCCAGCAGCAGGATAGAGGATTGCATCACTTATTGCTGGCCTGGGAAAAGATCAAAATTCAAACTGTTTAGTGTTTTCTGCTAGATGTGTGATAAAGTTAAAAAAATGTTTACATTGGCCATTGCCATTTTAATTTGGGGACGGTTTGTACAGTGGGCTATTTAAACAAAGGGCGATCCTGCTGTTTGCAGCACCATAGCTGGACTCAAGACTATGTTAACAAATAAGTTAATCACAGAATGATAAATGATGCCATGCACATGAGGTATCAAAAGCAGTCAGGTTTACAGAAGCAGAAAATAGAACGGTGGTTGCTAGGAGATAGAGGGAGAGAGAAACGGGAAGTGGTTTAATGGAAAACGAAGTTAGAGTTACACAAGACAAATAGATGCTAGAGATCCACCAGGCTCTTCCTTATGGTGTTTCTTCCAGTCTTTACGTCAATATTTTTTTATTAGGCACATTTTATAGCTGAGGATAGCAGAGTTTGGAGAGATTGAAATAGGTGGAAAGGCTTGTGATAGCATCTGAACTTTGACACTATAACTGTGATCTCGAAGAAGTCACTCGGTCATTTTGTGCCTGTTTTTCTTATGTACCTCTTGTGGAAACAAATGGTGGCTTTGCGGGATTCTTACAATGATTCAGAATAACGCAAAGGCCTAGCATAAGTCTGATAATAATCAGAATCTGAAAGGCTACCGAGTCACTCCATACAGAATCTGAGCTAGTTCTATCTCGTTTCACAGACAAAAGAAGGGCCTGAGCTTGGTCAGTATCACAATGTGGTAAAGAGGACATTTGACTTTATTCAGCAGACTTCTAGTGGAAGGAATTCTTTGTGGAGATCACAGTTGTATGTTTGTGCTGTTGGTAGGATCACAGTTGTATGTCTGTGATCATAGTTGTATGTCTGTGCTGTTGATCTTACCAGACATAGTGAGAGAGCAACACCATGTGACACTTAGTCACCATTTATTCTAAAACAATTGTGTACATATGTGCACATAGTGCTCAGTTGATTAAAACTATTATCTAATTATGAACATCAGGGAAGTTAAGTTCCTATTGGATATCCATGTTTTGTGTGTGAGGTTAGAGTTTTCTTGGCCTTTCTGAAGAGAGCTTATGGTTCACGGGGAAGAAAAACAACTTCCTGGAAGAATTTGAACAAAGATGCTAGGTTTTAGTAGTTTATACACTCTCATACATATGTTAGGTAAGAAATAATGGCTTTCGAGTTGGTAAATAAGAACAAGTACTCTTTTGGAATACAAACTGTTTTCTAGCCGTGCCAGCTACTAATGTAATTGTTTCTCCAGGCAAATTTAATAAATAGCTAAAATTGAGTTCTTGCTGACTCTGAAAGTCTTACCTGGTGACTTGCATGACAGTTCTTTAAAAATGCATGAAATAATAAAGACTCCGGTGTTCAGACAAACCACATGAAAAAGATGCAGCGGTTCTCCATTAGAAACTTCCCAGATCAGAGAATGAGTCCAGAGTACACAAGTTAATATATGTTGTAGTCCTCTGTAAATTCTTCATTTCAGAAATGATCCTTTTAAGATTGCATTGTGTTCCATGAAATGAGCTCATATGTTTAGACAATTGCAGCAGTTTTGAAATGTGCTGTTACTTCTTTTAACAAGAAGTCAGTTTGTGGCTAGAAAAACATACCAAGGAAAATGAGCAAGGCTAGTTAAGTGGTTGCAGGAGCTGACATATATCAGAACAAGCTAATACGACCTAAATGAATGAGATCATTAGGTAAAAAGCAGACTATAAACTTAATCTGAGGATTTTCTGTGCGTGATCCATCGTTTGGGGCACCTTGGCAATAAGAAGTGAACATTTATTTTCTTCATGGATTACTTAGGTCTTTTTCCTTTTCTTTGTAACTTTAGGTTTTATTATTACCAATTTATTTCATTTTTACAAAATAGCTGTTATTTAAATTATATTAATTATGGGTACAGTGTGATAATTTGATACATAAATATAGTATGTAATGATTATATTGGACTGGAATTCTATAACAGTTTTGTCCAAGATTGAAACATTTCATCTTTCAGGAAGCTTCTTAAGGTTCAAGAAGGCCCTGAAACTGACCAGACTCACTAGGGTCCTGCCTGATAGAGTAAGCAAAAAAAAATAAAATAAAATAATAAAAAGGGCATCAAAGAAGAGTCTCAGACAAAGAAGACTCTCATACAATTCAAGATGCAAAGAAGACTCTGGGACCAGACTAGCTGTCTGGAAGAAGCAGAAACCAGCAGAGCTGCCTGGAAGAGATTTAGACACATTGGGGCCCCTGGAAAGGACACTCTCCATCCTGTTAAGCTGCCTATAGATTGTGCAGTGTGCTCCAGGTTTCCAGCTTTTGTGAGCTGTCATTCATGCTGGGGTGGGCTTTGGCGATGCAGCTGGTTTCTGCTTCTGTAAGTAACCCCTCACCAAATTCCTACAAATAATTTCAGTAAAACTTAACAGTTTATCAAATTGGAGTTTGGTGCTGTTGGTCTTTTGTGGGCTCCCTCTCTGAGATGAATGGATGTGTGTAGCATCTCCTCATGAAAAGTTTTGTCAGCCAACCGCTGGTTAAATTTTCATATTATGAAGCACTGAACAGCTGTCTTGATTAATGAATAGTAACTGTACATGTTTGTGGGATATGTCTGAATTTCCAATGCACGTCTATTGTGGATCATTATCAGATCAAGGTATCTGGCATACCCTTTCCCCAAACATCTAACAGGTGCTTTGAAATATGCAGTAGTTGTCAACTATAGTTGTATATATAGTAGTATAGCCATAGCTACATCGCCGGGCACTTGAACATCGGTATGGCTCTAGCTCATGCAGCTGCAACTTTTCTATTCGGGAGGTTCAGGGTAGATGTTTCCTCGGGATACACCTGGAGCATCGTGGGATGGTCACTGAGAATGGATGATCCATTTTTTTTTTCTTTATAAAAGAAAACCATTTAATGGGAGTGACTCATGTTTACCCTTTCATTATGGCAGAACATTGCGGTGTACAGGCAGACATGGTGCTGGCTACATCTCCACCTTAACTTGCAGGCAACAGGAAATGGTCTGAGACACTGGGGGGTATCATGAGCAGATGTGAGACCTCACAGTCTGCTGCTGGAGTGACACATTTCCTCCAAAAAGATCACACTTATTCGCACAAGGCCACACCCCCTGAGAGTACCACACCCTTTGGGGGCCATTTTCTTTCAAACCATTGTATTCTACTCCCTGGCTCTCAAAGGCTTGCAGCCGTATCATAATACAAAAAAAAAAAAAAAAAAATGCATCCAGAAGGATCCATTTCTTTCTTTCTTTTTTTTTTTTTTTTGAGACAGGGTTTCTCTGTAGCTTTGGAGCCTGTCCTGGAACTAGCTCTTGTAGACCAGGCTGGTCTCGAACTCACAGAGATCCGCCTGCCTCTGCCTCCCGAGTGCTGGGATTAAAGGCGTGCACCACCACCGCCCAGCTGAGGATCCATTTCTTAAATTCTGTATTTAGAACGTGACCCAGGAGGAACACTCTAACAAGAAACAAGAGTAAGAAGATGCATTATCATGAGACTAGCAAGCTGGTCTTTTGAAGATGGCTTATACTGAAGTGTTTAATATTTGTGTTATGAGTATGGCTTATGATGCCGTAATGTCATACTTTAGAGCACAGATGATTAATTTATTTTATCTAAATTTCCAATCAAGCTATAGCCAATTGTTACTTAATAAGGTTAAATGAGGGAAGACCATACAACTGGGGAAGTTTGCCAAGTGTAGCGATAATATCCAAGGGTTTGGAGTTAATGGCTGGGATTCAAGGTTTGAATTACTTGGTAAATGCATAGGCATTGGCCACACCCAGTATAATAGCTACATTTTTGGGGTACAAATAACAAGTGGTTGACTTAACTCTTTCTTGGCTGAGAGACTGAGTGTTCGATCCTATCCCAATCCTCTGGGATACTGTTTTGCTCCAGGATAACCCACAAGTCCTGAACAGAAGTGTGCTATTGAATAAATTCTTTATTTTTTACCTTATTAAAAATCTAAGCCCTATACATTGACCTCTGCTTCTTAACTTCTCACAGAGTGGGATTTCTGGAGGCTGCTTAATTTTTTTTTCAGGTCAGTTCAGGATGCACACTGTCCTTGATTTAAAGGAATGAGATGTGGAGCCAAAGTCAGAAGAGATGGAATAGTGGATTTTGCCTCCGAGGGGTTTAGATTTGAGTAACTGATTCCTATCTATTTGTTCATTCATTATTAACTTCTCTCACTTATAACTTGGTCTCCTGTGAGCTCCATGGGGTCATCCCAGGAAGGTTTACACTCTCTCTTGTGATTGAGAGCATTTTTATTTCTCTACTAGCACCTCTTTTGTCTTACATAACCTGAGATGATAGTCGCCCCACTCTTCTGATCTGTTACATTTTTAAAAGACAGAAATATCACGCTAAAACCAAAGAGGCTTTGGAGCAGCAGAGCATTTATAATTTATGCCGAGTACGGTTGTGGGCACCTTCTTGGGGACCAATAGATTTTAATGTGTTTGAAAGGCTTACATTTTCAGAATATAATTGTCTAAGCTGGATCGATTTGTTTAGATATTTTTAGGGAATACTTAATAAACATCTTCTGTTTCACAACATCAATCCTAAGCTGAGAGGGAACATGTCACTTTGACTTTCGTTTTTGTGAGTGGGGAGAGGCAGCTGCATGGAGCTGGGCTTTGGGATTCTCTGCCAAATTCCACATCTATTCCTTCTCTCTGGCATGGCATAGAGATAAAGAAGGTTCGTGTCCCTTCCTGGACCTGTCACCTCACTAGGAATGACTAAGAAAAGCTTTGAGCAGCATTGTTTACGATGTCTATTTGGACAGAAGATCAGCTGAGAGAGTGTGTATGTGTGTGTGTGTGTGTCTGTCTCTGTGTGATGTAGGTAATATGCTGAGCATTTACTCCTAGAGACCATTTGCACTGAAGAGGAATGAAGTGAAATGGAGAAAAACAAACAAAAGCAGCCCCTACTGAGAACAGGGCACTGGTTCCATACACAGCTCACTTGATCCCCAATACTGTAGTCCTTTACCGCCCACAGAGGCTACCTTTCAAGACCCTGCAGTGAAATCTTGAACCATGTTTAGTACCAGATGTTATATGTTATAATTTTTTCCAATGCACAATATTTACTATTTACTTTAATTTATAAATTAGGCACAGTAAGAGGTTAACAACAATAACAAATTTGAGCAATTACAACAATTTGGTGTAGTACAAGTTATGTGAATGTAGTTTGTGTCTCATATACTGAGATACCGAGCATAGCATTATAATGTAGAAATTATGAATTATACTTCCTGGATAATGTAACAGTACACCAGTCTTATGCCTAGGCAATAAGATAAAGTGAGGTGTATTCTGTAGGCCAGTTGACAGGTTCTATAATACTAAGACAGTCAGTCTCATAACAGAGGTGCCTAGTGAGTGGGCACCGCATACAGTGTGAATATACTGAACAAAGGCATAGTTCATATTCCAGATAGAATGGAATGCAGCAGCATGAGATTGCATTGTGAAACTCAAAAAGACCTAATTTAAAACCGATTTTTTTAAAATGAAGATGCCCATTTTGTAATTCAGCTTGGAGTAGATTTTGGGTTACTGAAACTGAGCAGAATGAAGCCACAGGTAAGAAAAGATGTCTATTATATGCTCTGGGTGGTGACATTTTATAGCTGAGAGAGGTGAAACCCAGAGGGGCTGAACAACTTACTAACGGTCACATAACCTGTAAATGGTAGTGCTGGATTCTGACTTACAAGTCCTGAACTTCTAAGACTTAGTGCTGGGAAACATAGGAACCTGGTGATTTCTTGTTAGGTTCAAAGACAGGAAGCAAGTCTAATCTTGGGCAGAGGTAGGACTCTCGCTCTTCCGGTTATTGTCATCAGATAGTCTCTCCGATGACAGCTGGTGCCTCAGCTAGAGTTGCTAGAGCGATGGCTTTGCACAAACCTGTCACACCTTCATGTGCTTCCTCCTGGCTTGTGCCCTCAGCATGTCCTCTGTTGATGCACTTTATGGAGGGCCATCTTAATCTCTTCAAATGACTTATTTCTCCACGGCTGCTCACTGGAGGGAACCATGTCTTGAACCATTGTGTGACTCCTGAAATTAGACCAGTACCCAGCATACAGCAGACTTTCCAATTGTCAGAACAGAGGTTCTGTAGTACCAAGGAGCAGGGGAGGGTGGGGCAAACCCTACAGTGTTTCCCAAGCCCACTAAGAACTGAAGTTCTTAGTGAAAACAGTACTCAGGATGTAACTGTAGCTTCAAGACCTTCAGGACCTGCTCTTGTTCCCTTGCAAGCACAGTGCATCTTGAATGACACTGAGTGTCACTTGAGCAGCTGTGCAATCATACAAAGAAGCCAAGAAATAGTCTTTATAAATGAAAATGCCAGTTTCTCTCTCCTTACCTTTTCTTTTTTGATTCTTAGTTTTCTTTTAAATAGAAAACCAAACCAAACCAAAACCCCCCAGACAAACAAGCAAACAGAAAACTATTCTGAAGAGACAGGAAAAGCTATTCTTGCCATATGCTTGTGATACATAAAGTGTAGATGAAGACTTTTTTCTGTCCTGCTCCTCCCACTGGACTGGTTTCCTTTGGCCTACTGAGTCCCTGCAGCTGCTTATGAAATAACCATTCTGAGGATTAGTATCAGTTACAATTGTTTGGCCAATGGCTTAGGCTTTTAATAGTTAGCTATTTCTTATAAATTAACCCATTTCAGGGGCTGGGGAGATGGCTCAGAGGTTAAGAGCACTTAGTGCTCTTCCAGGAGACCTGAGTTCAACTTCCCGCAACCACATGCTGGCTCACAACCATCTATAATGAGGTAAGATGCCCTCTTCTGGCCTATGGGCAAATATACAGAATACTCTCTATATATAATAAAAATAGTAAAAAGGCGATTATTAAAAAATTAAATGAACCCATTTTTATTAATTTATATATTACCAAGTGGTTGTTAGTTACCCATGATCTTCTGGCATCTCCCTGACTCTGCCTTCTCTTCCTTTCTTAGTTTCGATTTCTTACCTAGGTATATTCTGCCTGGCCATTGGCTGAAACAGCTTTATTCATCAACCAATAAGAGAAATTCATAGTCACAGCATACAGCAGGACATCCTATATCAATAAAAGATTTGAAGATAATTCTAACACCAATATTTTCATAAACCAAGATGAATAAAGGATAACCATTTTTGTGGTGCTGGAATAAGTTTCTTGAGTATGTTAGGCAAGTATCCCACCACTAAGCTATGTACTCAACCATAAAGATATATGTATTAATGCTAATGACAGCTTCACTTATATAGGAATGATTGATACTGACTACTGTCCCATTGAATTTTAAATTCCACAAAACAAAGCAAACAAAATAATTGTTGGCCATTTAATTCTTTGTTTATCAGAGCAAAATGAGTCTAGTAATTCTGGGTATTTGGTTTGCTAGATTCTGACTTGTAATCCACAGTTAAGATTTTAGGATTTATTTGAGATAAGGTCCTTGTCTACTCAGGACAAACATTAAATTACACCAAAACTATTTCTACAGTGAAAAACTTGATGAGAGCAACAGTAACACAGTTCCAGTTAAGGCTCTGGATTGCTCTCCGTGGATCTGTGATGTTATACTTCTGTCTTCATCTGTAAGCTTACAAGGAGATCCTCGTTATTTCCTGGTCCAGAGGAAGGCAGTTTATCTTTTTATGTCAGCAAAGATGCAGGAGCTACAAGGAGATATGAAAAGGAGTCAGAGGACCTAGAATCACATGGCATTAGGTCTTAGGATGTGGCGAACTTGAATAGCTGGTGAACTGTAGGGAAATGCAAAGCCCGAGTAGAATGGATGACTGCAGGTGGCTTTTATTATAGCATTAACATTTTAGGGCTCTGTTTAAAATCATAATGTTCTGACATAACCTGTAAAAATATTTCTATAATAATGTTCATCAAGAAATTTAAAACCAAGATACCAAAACTAAATGCATAGATAAATGTAAATTTTACTTTAAAAAGCATCTCATGACTAAAGTAATGTGAAATACTCTCCTGCAACTTCTAGTCACCTTGAATGAAGAACACAGAGCAGGATATCATCTGCCCTAGGATTCCTGGGCCTTCTGGGAATTGTCAAGCTATGTAAGTCATATGATGTGGTTTTCTTTTCCACACACACCAGTGTTCCCAGTTATCTCCAGTGACACCAGGAAGGGCAAGTTTATGGTTTTATGTAGGAAATTTTGACAAATGCCATTAACGAATTTGGATGTCTCCATCAGTTTGGGGTGCTATATAACAAATCACAGTAGACCACATGGTTCACAAACATGAGCAATTGGCTTCTCATAGGTCGGTAGGGGTAAATCCAGGACTAGGAGCCCTTGCAGTGGCTTTAGTGAAGTTTCTCTTATGCAGCATGGTAGAGAACAAATAAAGAAAGCAAGTTTTTCATAGCGTTTCTTTAAGGATAATTGTCCCATTCGTGGGAATGCTACTGATAGAACCTAATCACACCCCAAAGGCTTACCTTGTTATCCCTGTCCCGTGGGGTTTAGACCAACATTTCAGATATATGCATAGACATTCAGTATATTACACTAGGTATTGAAATCTTGCAAACTGCCGGGTTGCAGATTTGGAAAACATCCACACTCTTCTTTCGCATGGCATTTTCATTAGGGAGGGGAGTAAGTAGTTGGCAGGCATGAGAAGTAGCAGCACCGTCGAGGGGTGGTAGTTGGTCCTTAGAAGAACAGGGTGAGGAGTTTATAAACCAAGAGACTGTGGGTTTTGTGAATTTTACTTGAAAGAAGTTTATTCCAGCTTAGATTGGAACAGGACAAAGATATCGTTAATGGTGAAGTAGGAAACTAGCGTCTACTATGTTCCTAGAGACACAGAAATGACAGAAAACCTTGATATTCTCAGATTTGACTCTCTGATCTCCCATAGGCGCATCATCCACTTTGCAGACCATGGTTTTCCTTGTTGGTTTGGTCAGCATATTGGTTTGAGTTTTATCTGGAACATGCTTTGAACTTTAGCCTTATTTCTTTCTCGAGTTCTTATCAACTTCTATTATAACATGGTCTCTCAGTGCTGTGGCATAAGACTCATCCAGATATCCACTGCTCAATGACTAGTATCCTCCCAGTCTGACTTGGCACAGCAAAACAGGGCATGGTCTAAGAGCCTGAAAGTCACGTATCTCCAACTTTCTGCCCCAAATGGAACCATCAGTTCAGGAGACTAACCACATTTTAGAAACTGTGGTGCAAGGATCAATATTGGACTCTGGAGATGGCATCTCTGCCCCACGTTTCTTCAGCCACCTGCCAAGATGGGCTTGGGAGTAGTGAGTTTAGTCTTCACCGCCATCTGGTGAATCATGTTAATGGCTCACAGTGCCCACAGTTTATGTGGGAGTCTGGTTTCATGGTCACTTAGGGCTGGTTGCAGCTTTAACTGCCCAAGTTCTCACTCAAAGACTCCATCTATCTTGGAGTTAGTCATACCAGGGACTTTCTAGGCTCATGGTAGAAGAAAGGAGACTATGTTAACTAACTCCGTGAAGGTTTTAAAGGTATATTCTGAGATTTCATTGTCCCAAATGAGCATGGTCAATGTGGGAAGAACTGTAATTTTGGAGCAAAGACATATTTGTCATATGCATATTTTCCCACAATAAAACAAAGTACTAACGAGTTTCTCTGACTTATCTTCTTCCTCATTCTCTGCCAGGGCTTCTAATGCCATGTGCTCCCCAACATGCATAGTGTTCTTGATTTTCTCTGTCTTTCTTTTCTTCCTAGCTCTTCTGGCAATCTTCCCTTTAAGCATCATCCTCTCACTAATGGATACGAGTTTGTTTTCTTCTTTCCACCATAGTTCTTGTTACATGATTCTATTCTATTGAATTATAATCATGAGGGAGCTGTTTTCCCTCAAGAGTTAAGGATATTCTTGAGGGCGTAGTATATGTCTTATTCCTCTGAAGTCTAACTGAGGGGCTGCTGTGTATTTGACAACTGAAATTTTACTGAATATTTAATAAACACAGTAATGAAAAAGCAGATAGAGACACTCTCCAGCCCAGTCTTTGTTTAGCTTAGTGTTTGTCAAAGCATCTATGATGAAAGATTATGATGAAATGATAACTTGAGAGCTCAGGGCATGGCTCAGTTGGTAAAGTATTTGCCATGTAAGCAACAGTGTTTGAGCTTGATCTCCAGCACACACATTTAAGGAAAGCCAGACATGGTGTAGAGTGTTTGTAATTCCAGAGCTAGGGGGATAAGCCCAGAGATGGGTGGATACCTGGGGTCTGCTGCTAGCCAGTCTAGTGAGAGACCATGCTTGGAAACTAAGGTGAATGGACACCAAGGACGGTATAAGAGGCTGTCCTCTGGCTTCACATGAGTTCATGTATATGTATGACCATGCATGTACAAATATTCACAACATATGCATACACACCATTACTAATTAGATGCAAGCCAACTCTTTTGCAAAACTCCATAAAAACATTGGCGGAGTAGTTGAGGACATGTCAAACTGTTATTGGTGCAATTATTCTGTGGCCTGTAGGTGGCATTTGGGATGGTGATAGGTTAGATTCATTCGCCCATTCAATGATACTGAATTCCTCTGTATAAAATGTATGAGGAACAAGGGATTTAGCAATGAACAAGTTGGGGAAATTCCCTGCTCTCTAAGAGCCTACCTGCTAGTGGGTCAAGAGAAAAGGAGGCAAGCTCATCAATAAATAATGTGACTTCAAGTTGTGATGAGCGCTCTGAGGGAAGTAGAGGAAAATAATGAGAATGACTGAATAGGGAGATGATTTATGAGCGTGGTCAGTGAGGTTGGCACTTTAGCAGAAACCTGAACATTCTAGGGCGGCAAAGCATACAAATGCTGAAGTCTCAAAAAGGGACAAGGCCTAAAGCAGCCTGAGAACAGAAAGCCGATGTGACCAGCATCTGATAAACAGAGGATCAAGTCTTGAGAGTCAAAAAAGCCCGTTCATGAGGGACTTGTAGACAACGGTCAAATGCTGTGAGTTTTAAAAAAGGCAACATGGAAGCTATTGTAAGATTTAGAATGGAGACACCTTTGTTTTGGAACAAATTCATCCGGCATCTATGCGGTGAATGGATTTTCCGGATAAAAATAGCTTATTATTGAAGTTCTTATGAGCAACGGAGGAGGCGCGTCTCAGTGGTAGGCGTGACAAGGGATGGAAGTTAGACTCAGGATGTATTTAGTTTAGAAAGCCAATGAATCCACTAGTGCATCAATTATGAGATGTGAGGGAAAAGTCAAGGATTGCTTAAGTGTGGGGGTGAGCACGGACAAAGAAAGGGAAGAAGGGAATAATTTCATGTCAGTGATGGCAGGCATAAATCTGGAACATAAGAATCCGTAAAACATTTCCCTATTAGTGTGCTTGGAATAGTTTTGTATAACATGACTTACCCAGGGAATTTCACTTTAGTTTTCAAAAAAACAAAAACAAAACCAAAAAAACAAAAAAACACTGGTATTTATTGAAAGTATCTTAGAAACCTCATAAGTGAATTTTCTTTTTATTAGTTCAGAAAAATTTCTTCATCAATTACCTAATTCTGATAAACCCATTGGTCATAGGCTACAAGATCATGCTGTACAAATACATTATGGAAACACACATGTAACTCATGTCTGAACACTTATTTAAAGTCATAATTATAAAGTAAAGAATTGTTATGGATTTTTTTATGACAATCTAACTAAAATTGAAACTTATAACTAAATATGAAATACTTTTATGACTATTTTAAAATACTGACAATTTAAAAAGAAATTGAAATAAATGACAGTATAAACTATTACATGACAACATTTGTATGTTGTGATTAATTGGGCACTTTGAGGAAGGAAAATAAAAAGTTAAAACATTTTATTGCAATCTTTAGCTTGTGTATTTTCAGCTGTAAGTATTCAAACCTGAAGTGTAAGGGGGAGCTGCTGTGGCTGTGGTTCCTATACGAGGCTGTGGCTTATTTGTTTGTTATTTGTTTGACATTTCACAGAGACCAAGAAAATAATATTCCCTGCTGTCTTTCCTGAACTTATCCCCCCCACCCCGCCCACTCCCAGCCATCGTTCAAACCCCAGCATTTCTTGGTGTGGTTACTAGCTGGGCTTTAAGACTATCGAGAGGGAGAAGCGGTCAGAGAATGTACTGGATAAAATGGGTTCATGTGGACTTTGTCTTGCACATAGGAGCTGTGTTTCTCAGGCCGTTGCCTGTTTCAATATTCATTTTCTTCAATAGACTGACGATCCAGTTCGCCTGTGATTGTTTCCTTTCCTCTAAGCTCATTTGTTTACGGGACAAGCTAGTTTATTCCCCCAATGTTTTCTTCCTAACATTAATAGAGTTATGTGGTAGTAGGTTTCAGCATTTCTGTACATTACCAGAGAGTCCAACCTGTCCCAGTATTTCTGACTTACATTGCCTTCCAATTGTAAATCTCTTCATTTTTAAGCTTCTTTCTTTTACATTTCACATTGCAGCTAAATATTTACCATGCTGGTATCTTGTCTCCTTTTTAAATTGTAGTCCATTTTCTTGCTTTGTGGAATTATAATATTGTTTTTTGTCAATAGTTCCTTTCATATTCATAAAAACTTAGTCGGGTGGGGGGGGCTGGAGAGATGGCTCAGTGGTTAAGAGCATTGCCTGCTCTTCCAAAGGTCCTGAGTTCAATTCCCGGCAACCACATGGTGGCTCACAGCCATCTGTAATGAGACGTGGTACCCTCTTCTGGCCTGCAGACATACAAACAAACAGAATATTGTATACATAATAAATAAATATTTTAAAAAACTTAGTCTGAAGCAAATACAGCCAATTTTGTACTTAATTGTTTACTTGGTTATTTAATTGTTAGGTGTGGGCTTATGCACATCTCTGTTCTAATTTGCCTGTTATCTATCAGTCTCACAGTGAGGTCTCACAGAGCTTTCTTTTGTGATTGTGTACACTTCAACCTCATCTCATCATTCTGCCAAATTTTCATTCATAAATCTGAAAATTTCTTCCTATGTCTCCAGACCTTTGATGCTTTTCAATAATCATTGGCTTACTTACAGACTCATTTCCTCGTAATTTTTGGCACCATTTGTCTCTTTGAACCTAGGTTATACATTGAAAATGATTTTTGAACATTTTGCCTGGTACTTCTAGAAGTCTGGAATGGAAGGGTTTTCATACTCCTTTTGAGGGCCTGGAGTTGAGCGATTTCATTCACCCTTCAGCACTGAATCCGATTCACCGAAGAGAAGTTCAGGGCGGGCTGATCGTCAGGGCGCCAATGTTTAGACAAGAAGTGAAGATGAGATAGATCTTAGCATGGCCTGGCTCTAGTCCACAATCTCCCCAAACACCTTCCCTCACAGAACTTAGAAATCCTCACGTATGTCAAAATCAAGTAGCAGGTAAGAAAACAGAGGTCAGAATTGCATAAACACTCATTAATATCTTAATCAAAAAGAGCTAATAAAGGACATTGGAAAATATTATATCTTTGGTGCATGAAGACAGCTTGTTTTTCTTTGAACATTGAGATGTGTCAAAACTGTTTTTTTTTTTTTTTTTCTCTTATGGAGTGTTAAGGATAAAGAAACTTCTATTGCTGGTATTTCATAAAACTGATGTGGTGTCTGCCTTTATTTGTTTTATATTGAACCCTCTGGCAAAAGACAGCATCAACGCTGTTTCTTGTCAATCTTAAATGAGGGAGAGAATGAAGCAGGAGGCTCCTGAATTTGTATTCTCCGAAAGAAAAAGTAATAAAGAAAGCAAGCAGCAAGGACAGATAAAAGATGAGCGGATTTACAACCTCAACTGTACTCTAGGGATGAGGAAACATGAAAAGACCCGTACTATTAAGACAGCAAGATTAGGCTCAATCCTGAAACTTCTGAAGGATTTTAGGTAGCAGCTAAATTTTCTGACACCCTTATTTGTCAGAAATGTTATAAAATCTGGTCTCTAACAACACCCGGAATGATTCTGCAGTTTTAAGGATTAAGAATCACAAGACACAGAGACAGGATTAAGCAAATTACATGGAAATTATAAACACCATGAACAATTAATAAGTATTTGAATGTTGGAAAGGGGTTAAGAAGTTATAATGCTCTGATTGATGCATTTTCCAGTGGGAAACTACATTCAGGCTGCATTAAAAAAAGAGAGAACATGACTGTTCAGATATTAAATAGTAGAAAAGGGGCTTGGGTGTTGAAGTTTGGCTCTAGCTGGGAAGTGACAGACCCCTTAAGAAGTACGCAGGCCATTGGACCAGTGCCCTTCCTGGGGACAGCAGGGCTCTGGCTCTTTTCTCACTTTCTAGACTCTTGATTAGTTGTGGAGTTGTATATTCAAATACCTAATACATATTTTTTCTTTTTCCCACTTTGTCTAGATCTGAGCCCAGAATATATCCTCATCAAACTGCTTATTCTTTACTATTTTCAGAAAATCATGGTCCCTTCTTGCCTAATACGAAGACCCCATCAGCTCCCACCTGTGTTCAATGGACCACTCAGTACAGCTGAGTCTACTTGTTCAGAACTCTGCAATGTTTTTCCCTCCATCTGAATGTCCCCAGTGTGGAAGGTGACATCACACTTCTGTGCCTGCTCCACTGCCTCCTTTCTTCTTGATCTTCCTTATGCTTGCCTTAGTTCTCTTTAATCTTTCCTACACAATGGTGCTTGGCCATGCATATCTGATCCTGTCCCTTCCCAGCTAAAGCTCTTCACAGACTTCTCAAGACCATAGTATAAACAGAGCCATTCAAAGTTTCCAAACTATTGACATATTCTAAAAGGTGTTTGCACCTTTGTGTGGCAGAGGTTTTTAAAAGGAACTTGGGAAATCCAGGAGGCCTAAAGAAAAAAATGGGTGGTTTATTGTATGGTAGTAGAAATCTTGCTTGCCTGGTTCATCTTTGGCTGCTGTCTGTGAGCAACCCTGCTGTGATTCAGTTTATCTTTGCCCCCTTCCCTGGGGATGCAGGGCATTGTGGGGAAAATGGAATGGGAGTTATGGAATGTGGTCTCTGAGCATGCTATCCGTGTCTGAGAACGATAACAGGCACTTGCACACTGTTTTTGCTAAAAAGCATTGACTTCTCTCTTGGGTCTATAAAGTAAACAAAAGCTAGGATTTCTGGTATCTCTACCTTTCTTTAGTTTGGTTAGATTCCTTTTGGATTTTATATCATAGTTGTGTTAACCACTTAAGGACTTTCCATCAAGCAACAGGTGGCCTGGTACTAACTGATGTGGGATGTCCTTCTGTATATGTGTTGCTTTTATTGGTTGGTGAATAATGAAGCTGTTTGGGCCGATGGCTTAGCAGAGTAAAGCCAGTCAGGAAATCTGAACAGAGATATAAAGAAAGGGTAGGTGGAATCAGAGAGACACCATATAGCTGCCTGAAGGAGAAAGACGCCAGCCAGAACCTTACCCAGTAAGTCACAGACTCTTGGTGATATACAGATTAATAGCAATGGGTTAACTCAAGATGTAAGAGCTAGCTAGACATATGCCTGAGTCATTGGTCAAACAGTGTTGTAATTAATATAATTTTGTGTGATTATTTGGGTCTGAGCAGTCAGGAAATGAATGAGCGGTCTCCATTTACAACTAACCTACCTCATTTCCTTTTCAGGACTAAAGCCCCAAGATGAGTCATTGTCCTAAATGTGCAGTTGTCTTGGATGCCCCTGATAAGGGCAATTCTCTGTGCTGGCAGGGCTGCACAGTGGGGCTGAAGTGCTGTCTAATGCTCTAAGTACTGCCCTCCTCAGGCAGTAAGGACTTTTCTGAGCTGCCTTGCAGAATCAGAACTAAGACAGCAGTTGACATTCATACTTTGACCAAGACTACTTATGCATGCCTCTTGTCCTGTCCCAGCTTCTCCTTATTTGAACCTAAAGTTCATGTGTATACCCTAAACATAGACTGTGGGGGGTGGGGTAGTTCACTGGGCTCCTTTCTTCACAGTGTACACATTGATCAAACCTTTTTTTCTCTGCGTTTCACTATTATTTATCTCTTTAATTGGCACATTGAGATGGTCAGCCAAGCCTCCCCGGTTGACACTTCAGGAGCTGATGCCTGGAACAAAATGAAGCAGGGGGGTTAGGGAAAGCTACCTTCCAACACCTTGGTTTTGGCTTTCAGTCCTCAAAATTGAGGAAGTTGTTATGGCTACGTCAGCAAGCAGTGGTCACTGCGTTCATCTTCTCCAGTGAATGTGACATCTTTGTCGAGACCAGCATGCTCTGGGAGTGTTGCTTCCTGCATTGTTTTCTCCATGGCTGTGGTCAGTCTAAACACTATGCGCTTAGATTGTGTTTAACAATACAGTAACACTTAGTGCTATGTCTGTGTTTGTTTCTGGAACTCATTTTGAACTCGGGTTAGACCGAGTCCTGGGGAACTCACTGAATTCACAAAGCAGTTGGCACTTCCACTGACAGTGGGCGTTCTGATCAGTCTGAGTAGCTTCCTCTCAGAGGTCCCAACTGACTTTGTGTCATCTACCACGGATGACTGGGTGTTCCCATGTATCATCCACTATTTAACATCCTGTCTGATTGAAATATTTCTAAAGTTGATTCTTAAAAGATGCTTTTCTCTTTTCTCTTGCTAACATTTACCTGGGCTGAGAGACTCACTCTTTTTCTGACTTTGGAATACCATTTCCCTGAAGAGTGGATTCGTGGAGAAATTTTATTAGACTTGATTTTACAAAAGAAAACAGTTCTGCTTGGTTTGTGAGGAAGCCAGTAGATGCAGGCTGATTAAAAACCCTTTTTTTACAAAATGCAGTAGTGAAAATGGAAAATGTAATAAAGCTGAAATCAGAGGCATAACTTTCTCCTTGCTTCTTAGCAGTACTATAATTCTCCTCCTGGAGGCTGCTTATTGAAGGATAGTTTAATCTCCTTTGTCTAACAGCTGGTTCGGGCAAGATGGCTGGCACCCCATCACAGTGACTCAGCAGAGCAGGAGAGAGCCAGGGATGGGGAGGGAACCAGCCCTTCTCACCGAGAGGTCCTGCGTGGTGACGGAGGACTGGGGCCACTGCTGCAGGCCTGTAAGCAGTCCTGTGCTGCTAAGAGAAGTATTCATGGCAGCAGGGTTGAGATGTGGTTCTTCACATGTGGCCACAGTTTGATCCCTGTAACCTGAGTGGCTGCCTTATATGACAACGGTCCTCTGCAGGTGTGCCTGAGGTAAGAGTGTTGAAGTGAGAAGACTCTCGTGGATTATTGAAGTGAGCCTAGTCTTATAACACAGGTCCTTCAACACAGGGACATCAGGGATGGCTGTCACTCATGAGAGACACATTAACATGGCTCTAAAGATAGAGGAGGGGTCACAGGCATTTCTAGCATTCTCCAGAAGCTGCAAAGGGACAAGAAAACAGGTGCAACTTAGAACCTCTCCAGGAATAGAGCTTTGCCCTGGCAACACTGTTATTTTACCTGTGAGGTTCTGTTTATGTTCCCAGCTTCCAGAACCATCACATCTCACGTTTGTGTTGAGTTAAACCCCTTGATTTGTGGGAATTTGTAATAGCAGCCACAGGAAACCAAGATCTACCAACTCTCATAACTTAAACTCTCTTATTTCTCTGCATCCAGAGAAAATACTGTGTCCCTCGACCAGCACCCACCCCCAAGTGCGCCTTTCAAATCTTCCTGTTAGCTCAAAATGGACTTCTTGAAATCCGAGGCTATAAACATAGCAACTAAGGACTGTTGAAGAGCAAGATAGTGGAAATCCATCGAGCTCTCTAAGATCACGTCGGTTTCAGTTTATTGTTCTAAGATCTCTGATTAAAGTCTGCTTCAGCTGCTGAGAGTTTGTCTAGACCTTTGACAATGTTGCATTAAGTCAAGGGTGGAATAAATTATAAGTTTTCTCTCATGACCCTGATATGGGATATATTCTTCTATTATATAGCACATCTTAAAATTTATTTCTTATCATTTATTTCAATTTTATATAGGAGTCTACATTATTATGTGGCATGTTTTAACGTAAGAAATGTATTCATGCCTTTCTTCTTTAAAAGAAGGGGGTAAGAATTTTTATATATATGTAACTTGTATATGCTGGAAACTTAGGAATTTTATCCTGGTGGCCTAAAATTTTACGTTAGTGTTCATGAAGTACTGATTTCTTAAATATGATGACACTCATTCAGATGGCAGCAACCTAGATGCATTATCTAGAGTCAATAGACTTTAAGCCATCAAGCAGAACCTAGGATCATCTGGGATTCCATACTGAGCAGAACAGGTTCAAACTAACGTGGGACCTTTCATGAATCTGAGTGGTCTTTAGCTTTAATTCCAACTATAACAAATAAGCCTTTTGTTTGTGTCCTTTTGAGGACATTTTTTTTTTTGTTCTCTAGCATTTAGGAAACTCCTTTTTCCAAGTGAGACCTGAAGTCAAGTCAGTTTTCCGTGCTATAGTCATCTGCCAGCTACTGTCTCAGCACTGCTACGCTAACCTGGGAGGTCACTCTTGGTCGTCTTGATTACATTTTCTTCAAAGTGGGAAAGACTTATGTAATTTTCCCGTGATTGATCCCAGTCAGACCCAGTCAGACTCTCTTCCCCTTGGGGGTGTGTAGTGGCATTTTATTTGTATTTTAATAAATAGAGCTTGCCTGAAGATCTGAGAACAAAACAGCCTGTTACTGGCTCTTACCTCCACCGCAGTCTGAAAATAGCGATCCTGCCTCCAGGAATCTCAGAATCAGACTGAGACTGAGAGCTGTCTCCTCCGGTTTTATAATCCTCTCTAGGATTGGGATTAAAGGCATGCACTGCCAGGTTTCTATAGCAAACTGGTGTGGCTACTGGGATTTAAAGGTGTGTGCCGCCACTGCCTGGTCTGTAAGGCTGGCCAGTGGGGCTGTTTTTTTCTCTGACCTAAGGCAAGCTTTATTTATTAAAATACAGATGATATGCCACAGGGGTGGATGAGTGGGAGAACACTGAGTCAAGGTCTTGCTATGTAGACCAGGCTGGCCTCCAGCTCTTGATTTTTTTTTTTTTACCCCAGTACTGGAATCAGAGGTGTGTACCACCTCATCCAACCAGATTCTTCCCATTTGAGTCTGCTTCTACAGCCCTGTTTTCCACACAGGAATAACAGATTCCAGATCTGGTTTTAAAGGTGTGGATTTCTTATCTACGTGCCTCTAGTATGGCAATGAATTTGCTAGAATTTCTCCTTATGGAAATCTATAGATTCATGTGCCAGAATTTCCGTGAATTTGAGAAGTGTAGGTCTAGGCAGTTGATCCTTTTGTTGTTTTCTTCTTCTTGTCAAGGATTCCTCAGCTTAAAAAAACAAGAGGGTGGAATTAATGAAGAGAAGTAGAGAAAAAGTGGGAGTACTTCTTCCCATGGCCATGAGCCTGTGTGTAGGGAACTCTTTTCTAGGTACTTACTTGATGCCAAGCTGGGTTGAATGCATTTTTTTCCAGGTACTTACTTGATGCCAAGCTGGGTTGAATGCATTTTGTTGTGTACCCAGTGTGCACTTCCACCAGCAGTTTCCATTCCATAGGTCTTTCTGTACCCGTCTCCATACTCCAAGCTCCCGGAGAGCAGGGAACACATTCTCTCACTCTTTACATCTCCACAGAAGAGCAGTGTCTAGCTCATTGGTGGCTTTCTTGAACATTAATTAAACTGAGCTGTCCGAATGGCAACACAATAATCAGGAAAGTCTGTAGAAGGAGTGGCAGGCTGCGCTCCCGCTCGGCTAGCTTTACACCCAAAATAACAACACACAAATTGTATTCATTTAAATATTGCTTGGCCCATTAGTTTCAGCCTCTTTTTGGTTGATTCTCACATCTTGCTTTAACCCATATTTAGTAATCTGTGTAGCACCACGAGGTGGTGGCTTACCGGGAAAAATCTTAACCTGTGTCCATCTCAGAGAGGAGAGCTATGGCATCTGCCTCATCGCCTTCTTCCCAGCATTCTGTTCTGTCTTCCCCGCCTACCTATGTTCTGACCTATCAGGCAAAGCAGTTTTCTTTATTAATTAACCAATGAAAGCAACACATAGAAAGAAGACCCACCTACATCAAAAGTCTCTGGTGATGTGGATAGCAGAAGCTGGTGACAGATGTATAGCAAAGGAGTGGAATGGAATGAAATTTAGCAGTGCTGTTTCATTTGTGCTCAATATATATCAAGCCACTAAGAACAGGGGACTAGTAGAAGTAAGCCAAATGTTAACTGTGCTAGAGGGCACCTGCTCAGTGGAATGTGATGCTGTGATTTTGCCATGTCTGCCATGAACAGACTATCAATGAAAAAAGACAACTTGGTAGAGACTTACCTGCCTGTACGGTCTCTAATAAAACACTATAGTGTTGAAGCTTTAGGAAATCTTAAAATCTTCCCCAGTGATCTAAATGCCTCCTTACTGTTTTGTAAGGAAGAAAAGGGTAGCAGGTCTCTGAGGAGTGCTTTGATGCAGCACCAACATCACCAGAGACTGTTAGTGTTAATTTTATTATAAGTTTCATTCTATTTTGACACATAAGCCACATTTGTTTTCAATCATCACTGTTGGGCACATATCAAGGTAATATGTTAATTAAGAAGTGTCATAATTTCTGACTGATATAATAGATTAATACTTGTCACTTTGGGCATCCTGTAGGATGTTGGCTAGTGGTGTTAACTCAGGTGGCTGGAGCATCAGCGAGGTATGTGTAGTGTGTCTCTGTGTTTTAAGTTGTCACTTAAAAGCTGAATGACCTTCTCTATGCCTTTTTTTTTCAATGTTTGTAAAGCAAGATTGAGAATAGCACCCACAAAGATTTTTGATGTTCATGGGAAGATTAAGTAAAACTGTGCATCTAACAGTTAGCACAGAGAAAGGTACCTACCATCTCCAATGATGGCTGAAGTTGATTGCACCCAATGTGGTCATTTATACAAAGTAGTTTAGGAGACATGCAGTGAGAAGAATTCATCCCTGCCAATGGCTCCCTTTCAAGCAAATGGGCTCTGGATTTTGGCTGGCATATGGCTGTTAAATTTTCTCCAACCTTCTTTTCATATGGGATGACAGAGAGAGCAAACAGGGAGAGAAAAATTTCCCTTTACTTCCTTCTTGATACGTATTTAGAACACGCGTAATGGCTGGAGCTCCACCCTTCCTGTTGGGATATTAACACAGGGCCACATGGAGATGAAAAGCAATGTGGATCTTTCCCTGTTTAACTGAGCTACTAAATCAATCCAGGATTGCGTGTTCCAGACTGGAAAATAAAAGAAACTTCAGCCTCCTTACTGCGGTCACTATTAGTTTGTTTATTTTTGTTTTTTTCCTTGATAGGGGCATCAATTACCTTGACATGATTGTTCTTTAAAACATAGATTAAAAACAAAAACAAAAACATTGGACTAAGATCCTTAAGCAAAGCTTCGGATGTATCTTTGTTTTAGAAATGGAAATCAGCTGTGGAGGAAATTCAAAATCAGGATGTCAATATTGAGTCAAATGAAAACAATGTTTTCCCAGGAAGGCCAATTTAGTTCTAAGAATAGGTGGATGGGGAGGAGCCACACAGAGAGACTGGAAAGTGTGGCGGCCAGAAACCAGCTGAGTCTGGGGAGGAACACGCTACAGAGTACATACCCAGTTAAGAGCGAGCCTGCGACCCGGTGTCTTTCCATTGTTCTTTCCTGAGTATGTTTGCCTTCATTTCTGAGGTTTAAGCAAAAGGCCTGGTGTGTATTTATTATTGGGTTCTGAGAAACAGGATAGATCCTGTTTTTCATGCTGTTTACAGATGCGTGGCTCAGGCAGCTTATGTTATTGACAAGGCGCACATTTCTGCTTTTTCAAAGATCTTTAAAAGATCAGGGTGGATGAGCTATAGGCAACACAGAGCGAGCAATGCAGCTCAGCACAAACTGGCTGCCAACCATTGCCTGGTTATGATGGGAATTATTCTCATTGAAAGACCAGAACAGCTTCAAAATGGGGGAGACAATTGGAGGGTTAATGTTATAAAACACTGGGTTATAATTGTTTGGAAATGGGTATAAATTCTGAAGGGCATAGAAGGTAGACCATCTGTTTTGCTTGTATTCTCTTTTATTTTGCTAAGTTCCCTTACTCCTCCATCCAATATAATTAGCCTTAGACTTTAAACAAACAAAGAGGGAATCCAGTTGTGAAAGTTTCTCTTTCACAAGCAATCTGTCAGCCTCAACTTCAGTGACAGAGACGTCATTTGAGCTTCTTTGCGGGTGAGTAATTTCTAATTTCAAGGAAGCAATACATCTATCTAGTAAAAACAGACCAATGTGTTCCTTCCTCATTGGCAAGTTCTTCTTCCCATATATACAGAGAAATGATGTCTTCTCCCACAATGAACACCAGGAAACTTTGAGAACTAAGAAATGACTTTTTGGGAATATTAAGATTTATAGGTAGATATGCCGTGACTTAATTATAGTGTTACCACAGTACATCATAAGAATCCACCTAATTTATGGAATACCCTAGCTAAGCAACACAGCACATCATAGAGTGTAGACACCATCCCCCTCATGGTAATGTGACTGACTGGGAGAAGTGGTTCTCTACCAATGCTTAGCATTGCTTACAAGGGTCAGACCACATACTAAAAGTTCAAAAACAAGCCAGCTTCACAGCTAAAAGTATGGTTTCTAGGGCCTAGAGTACAGCTCAGCCCTTGCGTAGTATGTGTGACTCTCTGGGGTCAAGCCACAGCACTGTATAGACGGCCTGTAATGGCAGTGCTTGGGAGGTGGGGTAGTCGTCCTTGCTCTGCAGTGTTGGAGGCCAAGTCTGTGACACAGAAGATCTTGCTACAGACAAGCAAGCAAGCAGAAACAAAGATGGTTTCTGTGATAAAATGTCACTTTTAGATCACAGTGAAGTGGCACACTTGTAGATCAGAACATCAAGCTGTCCTTACACATTTGCACAGTGTTAAGAACATTAAAGCAGGTCCTCAAGGATAAGTCATGTGGTTTCAAAAGTTCTGTGGCTGGATTTTATTTTGAACCCAGGAACCCTTTTTAATTTTAAATGTTCCTTAGTATTCAAGTTCCCCAGGATAACACCTTTTGTGATTGTGGTTTCTCATCATTTGATGGAGGAGGGTCATCTGTCTATGTGTTACTTTCATTGGTTAATAAAGAAAATGCCTTGGCCCTTTAATAGGACAGAAAATTAGGTAGGCGGAGTAGACAGAACAGAATTTGGGAGAAAGAAAGCAGAGTCAGGCAGACGCCTCAGGCAGTCACCATGCTTCTCTGACCCAAGATGGATGGTGGATAGAATCTTCCTGGTAAGCCACCACTTTATGGTGGTACACAGATTATTAGAAATGGGTTAATTAAGGTGTGAGAGTTAGCCAATAAGAGGCTGAAACTAATGGGCCAGGCAGTGTTTAAAAAAATACAGTTTCCATGTAATTATTTTGGGTAAAGCTATCTGGGAGTTGGGTGGGACGAAAAACAGACCTGCTCGCAGCTCCTTCTACAATCATTAACTCACTTTCCCATGTTTTTACATGGAGTCTCTCATGTTTCAGACTGCTCTGTCAGAGTCAGCATGTTTAGGAATTCTGATTTCCTCTCCCTTTTCACAAATGGGTCCTATATTTAGGATTGTTTTCCTAGACATATGTTACTCATTTGGTTCTTCAGGCATGATGAAGAGCTATTTGCTAAGAAGCAGGATTCAAGATGCATCATTTCTTTTGGGAAGTTCCATTTGGAGCCAAGGGTAATGAAGAAGAAAGCCCATTGGCTCTGAGAGAGGTAGTCTCTGCTGTCGTTTTGCATGAGAATTATTAAAATGCTTTTATTGCCTATACCTTTCAAGGTTTGGAACAGCCTGTATTTTAAAGAGCTTTTACAGAATGAACTATAGACTCTTCATGAATGTGAGAGCTGCTCTGGAATTTTACAAACAGGCGTGTGATGTCTATATTACTTGTCATCTAAACCGAGAGCATCTTTGGCTTGCCTGGTGGTTGCATATGATACAGAATTATGGTTATGAATAATGCACAGGGCTTTGTTGTCTCCTAGGCCTGACTATTTTGGATGCAGGGAGGGATTACCACTGTGGTACCCCAGATGTGAATTACACAGCTTTCTTTTGTAACAGCTGCTCTAGAACTACGTGAGCTCATTGGGAATAACCAGAGAAAACAGAAATCTGTGCTCCTTAGCTTTGTGAAAATACAGTCTCAGAACTTTCTCCAAGGATTGGCCCATCAAGCATTTTTTTAAAAAACATATATCATAATCTGGACCTCATTTTGACAGATGAGGCTGCATCACAGATACTTGGGTCCTTGATGCACATGTGTGAAAAAGAATTTTATTCATCATCTGGATGAATAATACAAATATCCATAAAAATAAGGTAACACACACAAAACACACAGAAGGGCTGCGTGAACTATATATATCTACTAAACAAGAAATATATAATGGTATTTTTAGTACTCCTCATTTTACAAGAAAGTAACGTCTCTCTCGTTTTTACTTAGATAAAGAATAAGGGTTTGTTACAAGAACTATGTAAAAGTGGCTATTCTTTAGTTCTACCTGCTAAGTCGGGCTTGGATCAGCTGGGACATAGATGCAGAAACCAGTGGGACACAGACTATGGTGCCACCTATTACAAAAGCCTCTGGATTAGAGAAAATGGCTTATATTGCAGAGATATAAGTATATATTTCCTTTCGTTAGATTTGAGATGAGTTGGACATAGAAAGGAAGTAGAAAAGAGAAGCAAAAAGAGTTCCTAAGCTTTGTTTGGACAATTGTATCTAGTGTGTATTAAAATGAGGAAGCAATAGATTTGGGGAGAGCACTAGAGGGACCAAGGATCCTCTGGTGGACTCTTACAGAAATATTGTAGGATATAAGAATCCATTACTAGGTGGAAATATTAAAGGAAGCTGGATTCAATCTGCCTATATGTGCTAGATTTTTATCTTTCAGAGTCCCAAAGATTTGTGCAATTTTAGAGCTTAAAAAATATTCTTGATTGTTTTGAAAAGTATAGTGTATATGCAAGTCACTGAACATAGTATTTTTAAGATTTAAAACTTATGATATTTGATTTAAAAATCCTGGGGTAGGATTTGACATATTTCCAGATATAAATACATTTTCTCCCTATTTACCAAATTAGCTCTTAATAAGTCATTCTAGACACACTAGAAAGTTAAGCCAGCAAGTGCTGAATTAGGTTGAAAGAGCAGAGGTAGCAGTCAGACCACAGGAAGGTATTCATTTTTAATTTGCATTTCTAGTGGTACTTCTGTCTATGTTCCAGACACCATTCCTACATCTGGAAATAAAGAAAATAAAGGAAAGAGGGCTCTTTACACTGCTGCTTGAAAAAAGCAAGCAAGAAACACAAAACGAAACAAAAAGCTCAAACAGCATGACCATAGTCACCATACATGGATTTTCCTCACAAAGATTTTATATTTGAATTGCTCCTTTCTATCAAATTAATTAGAGAAAAGTTTCATGATATTTATGGTCACCAAGATACTGAACTAAACATACTCCTCTTTTGGGGGCATGTGCATCTTTTAGCAACTTTTTTTAAAAAAAACTAAGTCTTTTCTTTGACATTTCATATGTGGATAGAAGTCCTTCTGATCATAGACATTATTTAGAAGAGCATTGAGAGTTTAGTCAATCAACTAAGGAAAACTTGAAAGCTAAGGGTGAGTGACATTGTAAATCAGCTATAAGCAAGGTGTTCTGGATTAATCCAGCCAAGCTTTGTGTGGTGGTTACTCAGTGTTCTCAACTTGACTGCATATGGAATTAACAAAAACCCAAATGACCTGTGACAGATTTTTTATTAATTAAATCATTAGAAGTGGTAAGAACAACTTCTAATCTGGGCTATACTGTCTGCTGGCAGCCAAAGAACATGAGGAAAGGAAGCTTGCTCTTTTGCCTATTTGCTCTTGGTCTCACTGGTAAGTCCGTTCCTTCACTGCCATTCTTTTACTACCCCTTCAAGACTCGGGAGTATACTGAAGACCAGCTGAGACACCCAGCCTTGTGGAATGAACAGCTACTGGATTCTTGGACCTCCTACTGGTAGACAGCCATAGTTGAATTAGCCAGATCACAGCCTGGAAGGCATTCTAATGTCCCCTATGTATTTATTCATTCTGTAAGTTTTGTTCCTCTAGAGAACCCTGACTTGTCTGAGTCTCTGTCCTGCCTGGTTCCTAGAGTCGTTACGTCCCAAAGAAATCACACAGAGGTCTACATTAACTATAAACTGATTGGCCCATTAGCACAGGCTTCTTATTAACTTTTACAACTTATATTAGCCCATTATTCTTATCTGTGTTAGCCACATGGCTCAGTACCTTTTTCAGCAGCATAGTTACATCCTGCTTCTTCTGTGTTTGGACAGGACTGCAGAGGGAGCTTCCTTCTTCCCAGAATTCTCCTGTTCTCATTGATCCACCTCTACTTCCTGTCTGGTTGTCCCGCCTATACTTCCTGCCTGGCTACTGGCCAATCAGCATTTATTTAAAACATAATTGACAGAATATAGACAATTGTCCTGCCACTTCCCCCTCTTTTTTTTTTTTTTTTAAACAAGAACATCTACAGTCCATTTTTTGGGAATGTGGGTATAGTTTTCCAGGCTACTTCCTGCAGGTTGGGGGAGCTGATAATCTTATGGGGACCTAAAGAAAATTTAGAATTATGATCAAGTCCTGACTGGAGTATCCTGTGAGTCTTGATCATCTCAGGCAGCAGTCTTGAATCTGTTCTGGATGTAGAACTCAGACATCCAGGCCATCTGCTCCTACCAGAGATTTCTCAGGTGGTCTTCCTTGATCAATTATATTTTAAATAAACACTGATTGGCTAGTAGCCAGGCAGGAAGTGTAGGTGGGACAACCAGACAGGAAGTAGAGACCGATCAATGAGAACAGGAGAATTCTGGGAAGAGGACGCAGTCCCAGCCCAGACACAGAAGAAACAAGCTGTGACTACCCTGCCAGAAAGGTATCGAGCCATGTGGCTAGCATAGACAAAAATAATGGGCTAATATAAGTTGTAAGAGTTAATAAGAAGCCTGAGCTAATGGCCCATTCAGTGTTTATTTAAAATATAATTGATGGAATACAGACCATGGTCCCACACCACTGACTAATACACTTGGGATGATATTTGCCACTGTGAGCCTGGATACTTCCTAAACAGCTTGTACAATCTCAGGCTGCTTGGTTTATAAACAAAAGTCAGGACAGCAAAGAAAGTAGCAAGCTTCCTTTTTCCTCTGCAGTACAGGGGAAAAAATCAGAGGCATTCTGGTGTCAGAATGATGACTGAATTAGAGAGAGATGAGCAGTTTCAGAGCTCTCTCTCATAAATCTCACTCAGGAGGGAAATGCAAGACAGATAGTTTCACTTAGAGACAAGACTACAGCAATCCTCAGAGACAGGACACATTGATAGTGAAGTGAGAAATGCAATTTCAGCTGCCAGAGCACTCTGTCACCTGCCATTGAGCCAATGGCTTGGCTAAAATGTAGGCGAGAGGAGAGCATGTCAATGAAAGCCTGAACAGAAGAAAGGGTATTCAGAACAAATCTGAAGTCAGATAAGCAATTATATCTTGAGCTAGTGAATTCTTGCTAAATTGCTTCTAACTTAAGGATGGTATCTTGCATTGTATATGGACTCATCAAATAGCTTTTTTTCATGGTAGAAAAGCATTTAAAAGGTTGGAAAATATTGAAATGGGTTGTGGAGTTCTGTTGTTGACTTCTGCAGGAAGATGAATATATGGCATTTCATCTCTAAATTAGTTTACTGTCATTGGTAGCCATCCATACCCGTCTTTATCAATAATACCTGTCGTAGGTTGAAAAGTACATGTCAGATACTGCCTATGACCATGTTGTGAAGTTTGCAACTTTCTTGTTTGTTTCTTCTTCAACCTTACCAGATGCCAACTGCTTCATTTATTTATTTGTCCAGTCAGTCACTCAGAAAACTGTTTATGGTTTATGAGTCATGTGAGTGGTAGTGTGGGTGTTGAAGGGGGCTTCAGATCAAGGGAATAAATTGTATCCTAGATGTCCACAGCAAGTGCAGGTGGCACAGGGAGGGAATGAACAGCTTGTCTATGGTTCTTTCATGACTGGGTTCCATTGCACTTTGATATAATTCCAATCACTGCTGCAAACAACTGATACAAGAGCCATCTTGTGAAGTTAGATAAAATCAAGTGGTGTGGAGAGTATATGTGTTGTTTTATTGGCTAATGAATAAAGAAGCTCCTTGGGCCTATGACAGGTCAGAATAGAGCAAGGCAGGAATTTTAAGCACAGTAGGGGAGAAAAGAAGGCAGAATCAGAGAGATGACATGTAGCTGCCGAAGGAGATAGATGCCCCGGAACCTTACCTACTGGTAAACCACAAGCCTTGTGGTAAAATATAAAATAACAGGAACAGGTTAATTTAAGATATAAGCATCAATTAAGAAAAAGCCTAAGCTTAAGACGGTTGTATCTTTGTCACAGTTGATGAGACTTTGTGGCTTGTGCAGTTGGCAGTATCCCCCTTTCCCTTCAGCAGATAGCATGAACACAGCAGAGAAGGATTTTTTTCTGTCTAGTCTCTCAGGCTTAGTCTTGGCTTGTTCAGTTCTTTCACGTTTGTCTTGTGTGTCTTGTTTTCACCTAAAGCATAGCATGCATGGAGAAGAGTCTGTATAAAGTGCTCTTACACTCATGTAGCTGCTTCAGTAGAACAAAAAGGAACTTTATCTCACAGTAGAAGATTCCTTCTTACTACCTCTCAGCCACTATCCAGCCATTCCCCAAAGTTAACCACACTATTGTGACTAGTATGTTTTAGCTTTTCATTGTAATTATTTGGATGGGTATAGATAAGTATCCACTTGTACTTTGAATTTGCTTTGTCTTCAGGAGAAATACTTATTGTCTTTCCATTTCCTTCCTTCTTCAATATTTCTGTTAGTAGTTTGAATCAACAATTTATGTTGGGCATTTAGTCTGCTTTGCAATGACCTGAGGGATTATATTTTTAAACCTTTGTGTATAAAATCTTTGTCCAGTATATGTACTAAAAAGAGCTTTGTTCTTTCTGCCCCTCTCCTTTTTTCCCTCTCTCTTTGCTTATCCTACCCTTTGTCAAGTCTGACTTAATTAGTGATCCTCCTGCCTCAGTCACATAAGTGCTAGGATTACAGGCATTTGACTACACATTACATTGTCTGCTTTTCTGTTGAATATTGATGGTGCTGTATTAAAATGTGTACTAAAAGTGATTATGATTTTTTTGCAGTTTTATTCTTTTTCATCAATGATACTGAAAATGTATGTGGTTTTTACAGTCCATCATTTTCCCAGCAGACTGGAACTGTTGTCTTTAAGACACGATGCATTTTGGCACAGGAGACCACTTCCTAAATATAACCCCAATAGCACAGACATTGAGAGAAACAATAAGTGTAATCTCCTGAAACTAAAAAGCTTCTGTAACACAAAGGACACAATCAACAGACAAAATGGCAGCCTACAGAATGGGAAAAGATCATCACTAGCCCTACATCAGACAGAGGGCTGATCTTCAAAATATACAAAGAACTCAAGAAATTGGTCATCAAAAGAACACATAATCCAATAATAAATGGAGTACAGACCTAAACAGAGAACTCTCAACAGAGGAATATAAAATGGCTGAAAGACACTTAAGGAAATGCTCAACATCCTTAGTCATCAAAATGCAAATCAAAACAACTCTGAGATTCCATCTTACACCTTTAAGAATGGACAAAATCAAAAACACCGATGACAGCTTATGGTGGAAAGGATGTAGGTAAGTGGAACACTCCTGCATTGCTGCTGGGAGTGCAGATTGGTACAACCACTTTGGAAATCAGTGGAAATAAGGTTGTTTCCTAATTTTCTTATTCAAGACCCAGCAATACCACTTTTGGGTATATACCCAAAGAATGCGCAATTATACCACAAGGACATGTGCTCAACTATGTTCATAGCAGCATTATTTGTCATAACCAGAACCTGAAAACAACCTAAATGCCCCTCGACTAAAGAATGAATAAAAAATATGTGGTACATTTACACAATGGAGTATTACACAGTAGAAAAAAAATAATAACATCTTGAAATTTTCAGGCAAATGGATGGATCTAGAAAACATCATATTGAGTTAGTTAACCCAGACCCTGAAAGACAAATATCATATGTACTCATTCATAAGTGGCTTTTAGACATAAAGCAAAGAAAAAGCAGCCTACAGTTTACAATCCCAGAGAACCTAGACAACAAAAAGGAGCCTAAGAGAGACATACGTGGATCTAATCTACGTGGATAGAAGAAAAAACAAGATCTTCTGAGTAAATTTGGAACATGGGAATCATGGGAGACGGTGGAAGGTGAGAGGGGAGAAAGGGAGAGGAGCAGGGAAAAATAAATAGCTCAATAAAAACAATTTAAAAATAAAAAGACATGATGCTCTTTAAAAAAACCCAAACCAAAACATTCAAATATTTGAGTTAAGCTCTTGTACGTATTTACAGTGCATGAACAAGGCAGTGAAGCTTCTGGAAGGAGAAAGGACATGATCTGAAGTGAGTTTTAAGTATTTCTCTGTTGGTGTGGTATTGGTGATAGAGCCCAGGGTCCTGCACAAGTGCTGCTCTCAGCCCCACCCCAGCCCCAGGAGCCTGAAGAATGCTAGTATGGCCGGTTGTATCATGCAGAGTGGACTTCACAGAAATCAGAGGAGAAAAGCAGCGGCATTGGAGCCTGATGTTTTGCTTCAGGGCGATGCTCCCAGAAGTCCCTAACAAATCACCATACAGAGATCTTGAGAGTCTTATACATGTAAGAAAACCCCAAGTTATCCAAACCGTTTTCTGTATTTTGATTAGAAAACTCTCTAGCTTCTTTGTATGGAACACATGGGTAGAAATCACACGATTATATTAAGGACTCAGTTGCTTGGAAGCTTTCTCCTTTAGCTTTATTATTAACCATTTGTTGCTTAGCCATATGTTGATACTCATAATCATAACTGACCACTAGATAAACTTAGAAAACACAGGATATGTTGACAGTGAAATATAACAGTTTAATGGAAGGCATAATTATGATATGCAAATTTACTAACGGTGGATTTTTTTCCAAAATCTGTAAATTGACAGATATCAGCGTTATTACATAGAATAGAAAAATCTTACACTCCAACTAGAAACACTGAAAGAGAAAAATACAATGACAGGTGTACAGTATTTACATGTTTTTGCCGGGGAATGGTAATTCACTGCCTTAACCTCTTGTTTGTGGAGAAGGTTTTACAAGCAGGGTGCTGAGCTTTATTGCTCATCTTTCTACATAAAAAACAAAATCCAAACCTTAGATAAATGAACCAGCTGATCATTTTAAATGCAAGATATACAATTTGATGTCAGAAAGTACTTAAAAAAACATTGCTGGTGTGGTACCACATGATAATCAACATGCATTCTATTATTTCATTATTTTTCAACCGAAAATATGACATCCACGTGATTGACTTTAAACTGAATAAAAGATGCTTTTGACAATTACGTTTATTTTATTCTCGATTTGTATATTACATGCATGTATATGGGCATGTATGCATGACGAATGTATGTGTGATGTGGGAGCATGCATGCCGTGATATGTGCGGTTGCGGTTGTCAGAAAGACAACCTTTAAGAACTGGCTCTCACTCTCCCACATTGTTGAGGAAGGGTGTCTCTTGTTCTTTTCGTTTCATCATGTGCCAGGCTAACTGGCCCATGAGCCTCTGGGACCTCCTCTGTGTCCGCCTCCAGTTTCAGCCGAGGATTGCTATGACTACAAATGTGCACCCCTCATCAGACTGTTTCTATGGGTTCTGGGGGTCCAAACTCAGGTTGCCAGGCTTTTGCAGTAAATCGTTTTAACTATCTTCTTGGCCCTGAAATTATATTTCTGAATTCAGTTCAGAAATTCAGATAAGAAGAAAAAGCTTGGGAAGGCTGTTGTGTGTAAACACACTTGGGGTATCCTGGGTTGAGCTGTATTTACTCTGTGACGTGCTTGATTCATTGGAGTATGGAAACCATATGCAACATATTGTTTATATACAGAGGGCTGATGGGATGTTCACGGCACACTTCTACTATGGGATGTCTTTCTGTATGCTGTAAATATGTGTTGCTCTCATTGGCTGGTAAATAAAACTGCTTTGGCCTATGGCAAGGCAGGATAGAGTCAGGTGGGAAATCCAAGTGGAGATAAAGCAGAAGAAGGGTGAAGTCTGAGAGATGCTCGCAGGAAGGAGGAAGATGCCAGAGCATTGCCCGTAAACCACGAGGCATTTGGCCATATAGAGATCGTTAGAAATGCATTAATTTATATGTAGAGCTAGCCAGCAAGAAGCCTGAGTCATTGGCCAAACAGTTTGTTATCACTATTAAGCCCCAGATAGTTATTCAGGAACGGGCAGGTAGGAGAGAAGCCTCTAGTTACGTACATCAATGATGCCTGTTACTTGGGTAGTCAGTTTCCTAGCACAATTCTTTTCCAAACTTCATTTGCATCCCCAACGAGGTTGGTAAACCTTGACCAGGCCTACTCATGTTGTCATCTAAGCTCTGTGCTGAGATTTCTGTTTTTCAGCACAGTGCTGGTTTTTCCACTGATAGGAAAAAACTGTACTTTTTTTTCCCTTAGGATAAGAAACTATAGGCAAAGTCCCATATTCCTTCAGTGCTTTAAAGGTATTGTTTTGTTATGGATTGACTTCCATGGGTTCTTTGTAGTAGTGATAGTTTTGCTTCTTTGAAAGTAATGTGTCTTTCCCCTTACAGCTTCCTATTAGATTATCTCAACTCTAGGAATATGTACTCCCGTTATCTATCTTGATTGTGGAGTGTCATATATTCTGATCATTTAATTTGATGTATCACATCATTTTGAGAAAAATTGAGTCCATATCTTGTCACACATTGCTCTGATAATTTTATTCAGCTCAGTCATCCTTTTATAGACCACTTACATGTATACTAGAAATTCAAGTGGCTTTATGTTTGCTATATAACTTGATAAGTTAGGAAAAATTTACTTCCAAATTTGTATTATTGATATCAAAATTAAATTCTCAGACATGAAAACATTTTTGTGGTTATAGTTTTTAATAACTTTTTAAAATTTTATTTTAATTGTGTGTGTATGAGTGTTCTGCCTGCCTGCGTGTGTGTGTGTGAGTGTGTGTGCATGTATGTGTGTGCATGTGTGTGTGCGTGCACCATATGTATGCACAGCCTGAAGAGGTCAGAAGAGGATGTCAGATCCTCTGGAACTGGAGTCACAGATGCTGTGAGCCACCATGTGAGTGCTGGGAACCAAACCTGGTCCTCTGCAAGAGCATCTAGTGTTCGCAACCACTGATCCAGCTCTCTGGCTTCCTCATTTTTGACGTCTGTACTAGTATTAAGTGATTTATGTGCCACAATATACTATTACATTATCCTTTAGTTAGATGCATATTTATACTAACCAGTGAGAGTTGTACTTTCAGATGTTTTTGTGGTACTGTTTGGCATCGTCCAATTCTATGTTCAACAACTCCCATACCTTTTGTGTAAGAACAGTCTATTGCTGAAGAGTTCCTTCAGTTTTTATGTATGTGGAAAGGTCTTTATCATTGCTTCATTTTTGAAAGATGGGTTTTACAAGTTAGTATTCTTGGATGGTAGGATTTTTTTCCCCTTAAATTTCATCACTTTGCAAGCTGGTTATCATAATACATGCCTATAATCCCAGAATTTAGGTAACTGAGACAGAGGATTGTGAGTTTGAGGTCAGTCTGGGCTACACAGTGAGACCTTGTGTCAGCACCCCTACCCTCAGAGTATAAAAACATACTTGTCATTGTTTCTTAGCTTAAAAAGTGTCTGACGAAAAGCCACAGAAAGTGTTATGGAAGAGCTCTTGCATAAAATAAGTGGACACAGATTCTTTCCGCTTTTAGAATTCTTTGTCTCTGACTTATTCAGAATAGTATGATGTAATAGATGTTTTATTGAACCTGTTTGATATTCTTTTTTTTTTTCCTCATGGTTTATTTTTTTTTTATATTTAAAAATTTCCATCTCCTTCCCTCCTCCTCCCCCCTCCCTCCCCTCCTCCTCCCCCTACCTCCCCTCCTTCTCCCCCTTCCCTCCCCTCCCCTTCACCCATACCTCCCCTCCCTCCCTCTCAAGGCCAAGGAGCCATCAGGGTTCCCCATTCTATGCTAAGACCAGGGTCCTCCCAACTCCCCCCTGGTCCAGGAAGGTGATCGACCAAGCTGAGAAGGCTCCCACAGAGCCCGTCCATGCAGAAGAATCAGAGCCCAGAGCCATTGTCCTTTGCTTCTCAGTCAGCCCCCGCTGTTGGCCACATTCAGAGAGACGGGTTTGGTTGCATGATCCATCAGTCCCATTCCAACTGGAGTTGGTGATCTCCCATTAGTTCTGTCCCACCGTCTCCATGAGTGAACGCACCCCTCTCGTTCCTGACTTTCTCCCTCATGTTCTCGCTCCTTCTGCTCCTCATCAGGACCTTGGGAGCTCAGTCCAGTGCTCCAATGTGGGGCTCAGTCACCTTCCCCATCTGTCGCCAGCTGGAGGTTCCCTCACGGTCCTGACTTTCTTTCTCATGTTCTCTCTCCTTCTGCTCCTCATCAGGACCTTGGGAGCTCAGTCCGGTGCTCCAATGTGGGGCTCTGTCATTTTCTTCATCTATCGTCAGGTGGAGGTTCAGTTCAGATGGAATGTCAGGGCACAGGATCAGGGATTCCAGGCAGCCCAGGGTCGCAGCCCAGACAAAAGGGCCTGTTTGATATTCTTTAGGTTTCTGCATGCCCACTCCCCTCTTAAGATTTCTGATGTTTTCACTTGTTTAACTAAACTTTCCATTCTACTTTTCTCTTCTTTGCCTGAAAGTTCTGTGATGTACAGATGATTCATTTGATGGTGTACCTAGACTCTTTTATTTATTGTTCTTTAGCCCCTCTAACTGGGAAGTTTTTAATGACTTATTTTTAAATCCACTGTTCTGGTTTGTTCTTCTGCTTGGCTGTGTCTACTGTTGAAATTCTGTTTAATTTTTCAGTTCAGTTATGTTTCTTTTATGGTCTCCTTACTAGTGGATTTTTCTTAATTGCGCTTAATTGTCTTTTTTTGGGGGGGGGGTTACTATTTAGCTTTGGGGCTCATCCTGGAACTTGCTCTTGTAGATCAGGCTAGCTTCGAAGTCATAGAGATCCCCCTGCCTCTGCCTCCTGAGTGCTGGGATTAAAGGCGTGCACCACCACTGCCAGGCTGTTTGTCTTTAATCTCACATTGGGCTCTTTAAGGAGATTACTTTGCATTTTTTGTTAGGTAGTTTCAAACCTTCCTTTTTTAGTGTTGATTATGAAAGATGTATTTTATTTCATTTCAGGGTGCCTGATTTCTCCTAATCCTTCAACATCCTTACAACCTTGCACTGACACATGCCATTTGGAGAAACAGTCACCTCTTCTAGCTTGCACAGAGCAGCTTTGGCCATGAACACCATTCCCAAGTCTGCCTAGCCTGACATTCTGAGCCAGCTGATGGGGTTGTGGGGTAGCTCTGGAGCCAGGCTCTGTGATCAGAAGGCTTCGTTCAAAGATCTTGGGGCAGCCGAGTGAGTTGTTTTTGAGTTATGACCTCTGACTGTCTGTAGGAGGCACCGAGGTCCTTGTACTTACAGAGAAGCACTAAGAGAACCAGGAATGTTAGTCATGCAGGGGCAGTTCCTCAGCGGAGGAGATACAAATCAAATCACTACACTCTAGCCAGAAAGCTGAGAGTGAAGGTTGTTAAAGACCTGGTGACCTTTTTGCAATCTGTAGGGACAGACCTTACTCTTATTTCCCAGAATGTTTATTATTCTAGACTCATGCCTCCCTAGACCATTACCCATCCTTAGGAGAGATGTCACATCTCCTTTATTGCTTTCTGACCTCTATGCTATTGATAGGAGATCACACTAGATCCTAGGTATGTTAGCTATAGAGCTCATCCTTATGGTCACATGCACTTTGTAAAAGAGTTTCTATGTAGTCACACCTTCAACTTTATTGTGTGCCTGGAATTGGACTGACTGTTTCCGGGAAATCTTTCCCCAAATTGTGCTGTGTTTTTAAAAATGAACCACCTGGCATTAGCCTCCCTGAATTCTAATCCAGGTGGACAAATGCAGGAGGGGGTATCATTGCATGCTGGTGGCTATATTAGAGGAACAGCAGGGTGTCAGCCCACCAGGAGGGGAATCCCTGACCCAGGAATGCCGGATAGGCAGGGCCCTGAGATCACAGACTCCAGAGTGTCTTTTGCTTCTGCTGTGCCTTCACATGTTTGCTGTGGCCCTCTTTCTCTGGCTACTGGTATGGTGTGAATTGATGTGCGGAGATCCCTACTGCTGTAATGTAGTGTTTTTATCTCATGGAAGCATCTCATTATTCTGGGCATTTTTGCCTGTGGATTATTATTATTGTTATGTGGATTCTTCATGCTGGCTCCCAAGGGCCTGTCGGGCCCTGCAGAGTCCGCCCGTGGAAAAGCAGGGCACAGGTTGAATGGAGAAAATGACAGATATTGGAAGTAGACAAGATTGCCGGACAAAAAATGGGAACTTGGGGGTGGGGTGGGATGGGGGGAGGGGGATGGGGAGAGAAAAGTGTGAAGTGGAGGATGGGAAGAGCTTGGGGGGAAAAGGATGGTTGGGATATAGGAAGGGTGGATATGGGAACAAGGAATTATATATCTTAATTAAGGGAGCCATTCTAGGGTTGGCAGAGACTTGACTCTAGAGGGGTTCCCAGGTGTCCAGGAAGATGCCCCCAGCTAGTTCCTTGGGCAGCTGAGGAGAGGGTGCCAGAAATGTCCAGATCCTATTGCCACACTCATGAATATCTTGCATATCACCATAGAACCTTCACCTGGCATTGGATGGAGAAAATGACAGAGCCCCACATAGGAGCACCGGACTGAGCTCCCAAGGTCCTGATGAGGAGCAAAAGGAGGGAGATCATGAACAAGGAAGTCAGGACCGTGAGGGGTGTGTTTACCCATTGAGACGGTGGGACAGATCTAACGGGAGACCACCAAGTCCAGTTGGAATGAGACTGATGGAACAGGGGACCAAACCGGACTCTCCGGCTGACGGTGGAGGAGGACTGAGAAACCAAGGACAACGGCAATGAGCATGAACTCTACAGCATGGACCGGCTCACTGTGAGCCTTGTCAGTTTGGTTGCTCACCTTCCTGGACTTAGGGGGAGCTGGGAGGACCTTGGACTTAACATAGTGAAGGGAACCCTGATGGCTCTTTGGCTTGGAGAGGGAGGGAGGGGGAGTATGGGTGGAAGGGAGGGGAGGGAAGGGGGAGGAGGAGGGGAGGAGATGGAAATTTTTAATAAAAAATGAGAAGAAAAAAATAAAATGGCATTTTGCTTAGAAAAAAAAAAGCAGGGCACAGCCTCCCCGGCCTGGTTCTCTAGGCCCTGTCCACCCCTGTGGAGGCCAGCAATGGAAGGGGAGCATAGAGCTTCTCTAGCCTGGCTCCACAAGGTCTGTCCAGCCCCGTGAGGCTACTGTACTGTCTAAGTGATGCAAATAATAATGCTAGTTTGAATAGAATTTTGATGATGATTAAAAGTAAAACAAGGAAGTGCCACCCAGCTAGAACACATGCGTTTCTGTTGAGGAAATGTATAGACTGTGGCTTGGGTTAACGACTAAGAAAAACAATTGATTCCCAGCAGCCCAGCTAACGTCTTTTAATCTTACTACCGGGAGATGTGTTTGCAGGTTTCAGAATGCATCACAGCTGGAACAAAGCTTTGAAAGGTAAACTTAAGGTTAGACTGAAATGTTTCTGTCAAATGGCTTTGAGGTGAAAAGTCGAAGAAGACAGTCTAAAGTTTTAGAAAGGCACAGAGTTGAGTGAGGAACTCCTTCAGGTCAGGGAACAAGAACAAAGCCGCCCAATTATTACTCTCTGATTCACTATTCTTGCTAGAACTGGTTGGTGACCAAAGGTGATGACTAATTCTTTATACCCATTTTTGTCGTCAATCTTTCAATCTCCTGATATATATGCCTTTGATAAACGGGTATTCACCCCCAAAATGTAAAGTTTTAATATATAAAAGTTCATGATTCCTTTGTAAGATTCCTTATAAGACTACCTTTCAAGATAAGTACTAAAGTGATTGGCCCTTTCTTTATAATCACAAGACACAGCCTGCCAGTAAAAGACCTGACCGAAAAGAATACCTTCCTTGCCCACATGGCTTAATCTGTAACAGGTTGCTTGGGTATGAATGTACATGGGTTCTTAGGAATAATTTGCTTTTCACCTGTAATATATAAAATGTTTAATCATGCTAAGGGATACGGAAAACGTGCTGTTTCTTATTTGTATTAATTATAATCATTCACTTGAAAAACTGAATGTAACCACATTGTAATTTTTATATTGCCCGAAACATTTTGCCAGGGTATATAAGCTGTAAGGGAAAGAATAGAGAGAGAATTAGAAGGAAAACATCCAGAATGAGAGAGGGAAACCACCAGGAAAATAAGGAATAGAGAATGTGAAAGAAGAATAAAAAAGAAAGGTCTGGAGGAAACCATCAAGAGAGTGTGTGTCTTTCCCCTGACACCTTGATAAAAAGTCATAGTAGGGCCACTCTGTGGATTCCCTTGGAGCCCTGTGCTGCTGGAAGCTGCCCCCCCACCCCCGCCAGGCAGTGAAAATTGAAGCATTGCCAGACCATGTTTCATTTGGAGGTTTTTTTAAAATCCAATTACAACATTAAAATTTACCATTCTGCAATTTTTCTTCACAGATTATCATCAGATTATCTAGTAAATCTCATGTTACCATTCTTTATTATGTTAGTCTGAATGCTTAATATCTTACTTAAGAGGAAATTTGTGTGGGAATGTGTGTTATTTTGGTAGACAATTGGGGACTTTTTAATTTAGTCTAATTCTTTGCCAAAAGCCCCTTTAAAATTACAACATATGTTACATGACTAGTTTAGCTTTCCTCTAGAATGAATTAATTCCTACATAGATTGCCATGTTGCCATATGTACATAGGTATTTCTAAATACTCAATGGCGTCTGTCAGCATTAACGCTCTCTCTCTCTCTCTCTCTCTCTCTCTCTCTCTCTCTCTCTCTCTCTCTCTCTCTCTCTCTCTAAAAAAAATAAAACAAAACAAAACACCACACAACAACACCAAAAAAATTCAACTTACTTACAGCAAGTAATTATTACCTACCGGAACACTAGGGTGTGTGCTTTGCTTGGAATGAGTCACCCAGAAAGTCTGATTTTCAGGCAACTTAAGGAAGTCAAGTCATGAAGCATATAACGATAACTCTTATTCAAAATTCCTATCATATTATGGGGGACAGACAGCCCATTTTGGAACCTGTAGATGGTTCCAGGTTAACATGACTTTGTGGAGAATCAAATAATTGAATGCTGAGAGAGCAGAGAGGACAAGTTTTCTCCAATGACTTTGTTAAATTAGAAGGGAGCCTATATGACAGTTATGGGGAGCTACGGAGTCCCAGCCTCACTTGGCACTCTCTCAGGGTGAAAACTGGCTTGGGGTGGGATCTGCCTGACTAGGCACGTTTCCCCTGCATGTTTCTTTATTCCTTAGGGGAAGATGAGCAGAAAGGCATAAGTGTAAAAGGAAAGTGATCTCCACAAAACTCTCAGTTTATATAGGCAGACAGACAAGTTAGCCACGCCATAGGTTCACAGAGTCACAAGAAACTGGTGGATCTGGCAGGGAGGCACCTTAGGTCTCAGAGTGGGCGTGGCTGTGAAGTTCCCCTTTGGCTGGGAACACAGTGTTGATAGCTATACTGACCTGTGGCTTGATTTGCATTAGCATCTAGCTGGTTGAGTTAAAAGGAATATCTTCTGGGGACCTGCTTTTGACTCTAGTAGGGTGCCCAGGTGAGAATTTTTCTCTCTGAAGCTAGTTGTAGCTACTCAGGCCTTTTTCCTGTATAAACAATTAATTTCCTGTATTATGACCCTATGCTAGTTGAAGCCAAGGTAAAGGGTAAATACAGAATATTAGTAGCCTGTTCAGTCAGCGCAGAAGACCAGGAGATTACAGGAGCAGACACATTACCTCCTGTATGAGGCTCCTTTCTTATCAGTGACTGCTGTCAGTAAACCAAGTTTGTGGGGGGCTATTTTTATAGAGATATTGGCTATGAGAACAAGGGCTTTACTGAATCCTTTTCACACCATGGCTTCATGGTGGAGGGGAGGGAGAGGTATGCAGTTCTCCTACAGGAAAAGTCAGGTAGCTGGGATATTGTAGAAAGGAGAAATGCCGTGATTTCACAAGACTTTTACAGAATTGACAGTGACTTCTCCAAAGGACAGATGTGCCTGTGGCTCTGCAAACACGGGTTCCCTAGGTGGAGCGTCCGCATACACTTCCTGTGGGTCGTGCAATAGATCCGCCAGCTGTACATTTACTGTATAATCCTTGTGGGCTCACCACAGATAGTTTCCAGTGTGTTAGAACTGAATAGTGGTAGAGAACTGAAAATTAATAATGACCTCTAAAAAGAATGAGTCATATCAAAATAAGCTTACTTTGGACAGGTGGGATCTAAATATTTGAAATTTGCTTGCTTTCCAGCACCCCCCGTGTTCAGCTGATTCTTAAAAAATAAAAATAAAAAATCAAATCAAATCTAATTTTGCAGAGTAATATGGCCTGCTGGGGGCAGTGTGTGCCTGTCAGTCCCGAGTGGAGTCTATATCCTTAAGACCGAAGGACGTGAGAGATGCTAGACTGTGACTGAGGAGGCCTGAGGTAAGCTGCACCCCACTTGACTGCTTCCGAAATGGCAGCATGTGTAGCAACAAAACCAAGAAGGGATCAAAACCAAAAATCCATTTTTCCGGGTTTTCACAGCCCAGTAGAGAGCGGCTTGTCAAAAGGCTTTCCAAAGCTTCTTTCTTAATGCATTCAGAGCAGATAATGAAGTCTCCCGAAGATCTGCCATACAAACAACTAATGGATTTGTGGGTATCCCTATGGCCTTGGATTGTGTTAGCAATCTACCATTTTCTGTGCAGGTCCTTGCTTGTTTTTATCCTGCTTTCTCAAGTGTGGAAGTGTGAACAACAACAACAAAAAACTCTTGGTTGGGTGAACTTGGAGTTTTGCTTTTCTGATGACCACTGCTGGTCACCCAGGCTTATCTGGCGTGTGTGAGAAACTGTAATAAAGAGTACGGAAAACTTTGTATATTTGTTGAAAGACTGTAGGACGAATTCTAATTGTTCTTAGAATAAAAACCCAGAGTCAGATATTAGGGGGTGAAAGCTGGAGGATTGAGGTGGTATCAATCTAGTATAGCCCAGGGTGGCCTTGAACTCATAGAGATCTGTCTGCCATTCTCCTAAATGCTGGGATTAAAGGTGTGTGCCACCACTGCCTGGTCTCTATGGCTAGCCACTCTGATCTTCAGGTAAGCTTTATTTGTTAGATCACAAACAAATATCACTAGAAAAGACAGATCTGTTTTCCTCTAGGCCCCTTAGGCATGGGGTATAATGAAAACCAGACCTTGCTCAGGGAGCAGCTTCAGCTCCTTGCCATGTCCTTGTGGAGTGCGCTTACCTGGACTGGAACCCACTTGGAGCCCAGCAGCAGAGAGAGGCTGACGACAAGGATGAAGGGCTCTCTCCTACTCTAATATTCACAAGCGTTTTAAAAAAGGATGTCTAGCTTTAAATGGTTGGCACTATCGAGACTCATTGGATTACGGTTGAATCAAAGAAATAAACGGAATCGTAGCACTAATAATGATAGTCTAGCTTGTGTAAACTGGTCTTTCCAGTGAGGACAAGTGAAACACTTGAGTGGTGTTTATTGCTCTTGTTAAATTCTGTTTGAAGGTACTGGGAATACTTTCATGAACACTCTTGCACATGCACACAGGCACACACGTACACACATGCTCTCTCTCTCTCTCTCTCTCTCTCTCTCTCTCTCTCTCTCTCTCTCTCGCACTATTCAGAAGTAACATTGGCAGTAACTAGTTTTATAACCAGGAGCTTCCAAACGCTCTGCTTGGTAGAGAAATATACTGGTTTCACAGTTGAATTTCTTCTTCTTTTTTTTTTTTTTTCAATCCGTCATCTCATTTGTGTCTGTTTTCTATGCAAGTCCTGGGGTGGCTATCTCTGCCTCCCCTCCCCCCAGGTCTCTTTTCTGTGGGCACTTGTTTTGGGTGATTCTAGAGCCATGAATTGTAGCTAATTTTCACAGGCCCTGAATTGTAGCTAATTTTCACAGCAACTTCATCATTCCCCACAAAGAACACTGTCTCTTGATGTGATATGTAAATGTTTTTTTTGTTGTACAGTATGAAGAGACTTCTTAATCTGGAAACTGTTTAGCACTATATGACCCCTAGAGTCATAAATTAAACATGATGCCTATTTGAATAGGTGAGTTTTGGGAAAGACTACATGCTTTAAAGACAGTAGTATATCTTGAGAATTTTCAAACAAATATCAAAGTTGAGAATATAAGGAATTCCTATAGTGCTGTTATAAACATTTGGAAGCTTTGATTTCCTCTATCCCTACAAGTATTTCTTGGTATGGGTGAGCATTCTAAAGCAAATCCCTGGTAACATGTCATTAATTCCTTCTGTGAACACGTCAGTATGCACTACCATCTACTAGCTTCCCCACTGGCCTGAAGGGCCATTGTAAGCTGTGATCTGTAGCACAATGGATGGTGATTCTGTCACTTAGTGAAACTCTTGACTCTTAAGTCCTATATCCCAAACTATCTCATACACATTATTTTACAGTTGTACCTTATAGTTTCTTATTCAGTTAATTACAATAACTGATCATGTGTGTACTAGCTCTCTGCTGTCTGGAAAATGCTGTTACTTTGAAGTCATTTCTGGATTTATTCATCATTTCTGGATTCATGCCCTCTTTCCAACTCCTCTTCTAAATAGATCTCTGAGCCTTGAGGGCAGAGGTTTGAGGAAGACATGCCATTTAGAGCTGAGGGCTCCAACGTGTCTCATTCTCTGTACATTGTCCAGTTGAGGGTCTCAAAGTTGATTACCATGTAGTACAAGAAAAAGCTGCTTTGATGAGGGTTGAGTGAGCACTAGTCTATGGAGACAGCAATATGTCATCTGGAGTCTCTTTGTTGCTATGTTATGTAACAGAATAATAGATTCCCCCCCCCCCCAGCAGGTTCATAACACATCTAGTATCATGTTCCTGACTTGATTAACAGCGTCGTGTATGGGTTCTATCTATCTAATGGAGTGGGTTTAAAATTCAATCAATAGGTGGTTATTCACATAACATTTGTGCCCTATCTTGCAGGTAGGGCTCTGTTGTAGCTCTAGGGTTCTTAGCTGGATAAGGTTAGTCATATTTTCCTCTGGTAGCGTGTATGATACTTTCCGGTGCTATACATATTAGTCAGTAGAGTGAGCTTCTTGTTGAGCACCAGCTTCTTTTCTCCAAGTCTGAAGACTTTAGTATGTCTTCAGCATAGGATCTTACCATCAAGATGTGGAGGGAAACTAATAGCATTGGGAATAATGTAGTACTTGGAGGGGTATATAGAACCTACAATTAAAAAAGATACAACTCATTCCTTATTATTGTATTTTGGTAGAATATATGTATTCTACACACACACACACACACGTATATATGGAAGCTTCTACAATAGTAGGTTTCAATATGGCTTTTCAGAAGGTCTTTAGTAGTAGTTATCCCTTTGCGTATTTCTTTCTCTCCCATGTCTACCCATCTCTTTCCCATTTAATCCTCCTGTTTCAATTTCTCCCTTATCTCTTTATAACATTATATTCTATTTCTCCTTCCTTGGAAAATTTCCTCCTTCATGTTGATCCTTTAATAGTTATTTAACCTTTGTAGGTAGTCTAAATATGACAATCATATCTAAGCTTAAGAGATAATACCCACATATAAGAGAAAACATGCAAAATATGTCTGTCTGGGTCTGGGTTATCTCACTTAGGATGATTTTTTTAGCTCTATCCATTTATCAGAGAATTTCATTTTTCTCAATAGATTAATAACTTTCATTGTATAAATATACCTCATTTTCACTATCTATCCATCAGTTGTTATACCTCTAGGTTGTTTACAGATTTGGTTGTTATGAATATAATAGCAATAAGCATGGATAAGAAAGAATATATGTAATATGCAAAATCCTTTATTATTATATATGCAGTTATGCAGTTTGATCAGTACTCTATTTACTGAAGATGTTGACTTTTCTGTAATGTGTATTGTTGGCTTCTTTGTGAAAAGTCAGGTCTTTGTTGGGATGTAGAGTTATATTTAGGCAAATTTTATTTGATTATTTTGTTGGTTTGTTTTTATGCTAGTGCCATCCTGTTTTTATTATTATAGTTCTATAATACATCTTGAAATCAGAACAGTAATGCCATTAGTACTTTTTGTATTATTCAGGATTATTTTAGCTACTGTGATTTTGTCTTTTCATATGAAATTTAACACTATATTTTCAATTTTTGTGAAGAATTTTGTTGTAATTTTGATAAGTATTTCATTGAATCACAGATTGCTTTTGGGAGGATGATCATTTTCACTGATAATCTATGAGCATGGAAGATCTTTTCATCGTCTGCTCTTCTCTTCAATTTATTGTCTTAAAGTTTTTATTATGTAAGTCTTTCTAAATAGAGTTATTTCCAAGGTATTTTGGAGACTGTTATGGAACATCTGTTTCTATAATCTCAATATTTTGAAATCACTATTACCCTATTTACAAATCACACAAATATGCAACAACAAAAAAGAAAAATTTAGATAAAAATGAACATAAATGCAAAATGCTCAATAAAACCTTGCAAACTAATGAAGAACGGATCAAAAAGATTATCAACCATGACCAAATTGACTTCATCCCAGATATGAATGGGATATTTTACATATATAAATCAGTAAATGCAATCTACCACATAAGCAGACTAAGAGACAATAACCACATGATCATCTCATTAGATACAAAAATGATGTTTGACAAAATTTAACATTGCTTAATGATAAAAAGTCATGAAAAGACTAGGGACTCAAGGGAAATATATCAATATAGTAAACACAATTTGCAGCAAACCCACTGACAACATTGTTCTAAACACAGAGAACCTCAAAACATTTGCACTAAAATCAGGAACAAGATAAGGATGTCCACTCTCTTTATACCCAAGTAGAGCAGTAAGACAACTGAAGGAGATCAAGGGGATTTAAATAAAAAAGGAAGAAGTCAAAGTATCATTATTTGAACATATGATTTTAAGTGTAAAAGATTTTACAGCTGATAAACACTTTAAGAAAAGTAGCAGGATTCAAAATTAACACACAAACCCCAGAAACTTTTTTTATATACAAATGACAAACATACTGAGAAAGAATTTATTTTTATCTTTATGTATCTATGTATGATGGATGCATGTGTGTATGTGTGTGTGTGTGTGTGTGTCCGGCGGAGGTAACTTGAGGATGGTAGTAGGTTCCTAAGCGTAGAAATTGGCTTCCAAAACCAATCATCATCTTAGGATGCATTTGTAACTACTGTAGAGACAGCAGTTTTATCTTTTTGACAGTAGTAGCTGTAGTAAGGTGTACCAGTGGCCTACATGGGTCAATTGAAGTCACTTGAAAGTAGCTCCCACTACAGTGCCCAGAGTGATTAGTCACCTGTGATGTGGCAAGTGAGCGCAGGGAGAGTCTGGGTGAAACGTGCTTTGAGGTAAAAGCTACAATGAAAATCAAACTGTGTAGGTGATGATCGGATCCGGAGTGAAGGCTGGAAGAATGTTTAGTCCGGATGGTCCATAAAATATCTTATGAGGAAATAGTGAATGAGTTGAAAATTAAATGAATAAAATGGGGCATTTATATTAAATTCTGGAGGAGACCTTTTGCACACACTAAAGAATTATGTTTGGGGATCTGCAGTGAGTAAACACTAGTGGGGTCAATGTGGCTGAAGGTTTCTTTTGAAACTCTACATGTACTTCTGTTCAATACACAATTTTAGAATCTTCTCAGAGATTAACCATGATCTTAGGACATGTAGCCACAATTTATTTTTGCTGTAATTTCAAAAAAATCCCACAACAAATTTCATTCTCTTTTTTGCTTCTCTCATTTTCTATAATACAAAGACATATCTGCACTCTTTAGTATGTGGTAATATATTTTTATTTGAGCTAGAGATAAAAAAAGCTTTTAAAGCAGCCAGATTCACTTTCATTTCAGCCCTTTCTCACCTTGGTCTCAGAGTTCTAAGGTTGTCTTCATATTTTTCAGTTTGAATGAGAGAAGTAAAGCTTGAGAATTTTAGAGAGAAAGAAAAATGGGCAGGTTTGCCTTCTCTCCATATCTGCTGGTGTTTCGGTGTCTGGGACCATCTGCTAGTTCCATGCTCTGCTTGTTTCTTCTTCCACCTGCTGAAAAGCGCATTCATGTCCCTGTTACCTGTACAGTGTCTGCAAAAACCTCTGTTCCTTCTGATCATTTTTGTGACCATTTCAAAGACTTTTACTCTTCTTTGTTTTTCTGTCTGTAGGGCTCTCTTCTGTCATGCAATTAGTCTCCTTAGAGACAAATGGGTTTCATTAGTTGCTTTTGCTCTTTCCTTCCTCCTAAGCATCATTTATGGTCATATTAGAGTCACTGTTATGGGATGTCTGGACCCTTGCATATTGTCTTCCATTGTGAAGTCTGGGTCTCGTGGTACTTTTTAACATTATTTGTTGGGGGGATTTCTGTTTGAATCTGTGTGATTAATGCATAGGGGATCTGTGGGACTCTGCTTGTTATTATCTCTTTGGAAAGTTTGAGCCTGAAGAGAACATGGTCACTTTTTCAGGAAAACTTTTGAGTTTCCTGCTGCCTTTGGGGTGAAGATAAACATTGCTCATCCTGTGGTTCTATTTAATACTTGCCACCTTCATTGGATTTCAGCCAAAGGCCTTGAAGTGATGTTCCTAATTTTATAACCAGAGCTTGCCTCTGTTCCTTTGTCTTGTTTTGGTTTTATTTTATTTTTTGTTTGGCTTCATGAAGACAAGGTCTATCCCAGGATGCTTTTGAATATTATTCAAGTATGGATATACTTTTCTTCAATGTCAGAGTAGATCTAGAAGCATCTCCAAGGTAATTTTCTGAAGATATACTGAAATATTTGCTATAAATGTCAGTCAGTAACATACCTGTATTTTAATGAAGAAGTTTTTAACCTAAAATATTCCAGTATTGGTAATTTCATAGATCATTGTGGTGGTTTGAAAGAAAATGGCACCAAAGGGAGGATACTATTAGGAAGTGTGGACTTGTTGGAGTAGGAAGTATGACACTGGGGGTGGGCTTTGAGGTTTCAGATGCTCAAGCTACATCCAGTGTCACAGTTCACTTCCTGCTGCTTGCTTATCAAGATGTAGAACTCTCAGCTCCTTCCAGTACCATGTCTGCCTGCATATGACTGTATATGACCACCCCAATGAAATGAAATGTTTTCCTTTATAAGAGTTGCTGTGGTTATGGTGTCTCTTTACAGCAATTAAAAGCCATTGTAAAAGTCAGTGGGATGAGAAGTTTTTTAGAGTAAAAAATCTTGGGGGGAATGTTTAAATCATCCCCTAATCTTCATATGTATGTTAAAGTTCAACATAAATGAAGCAAGCTATTCTAGATTCAGAGTGAGTTTCTGTGAAGCACAGTTTTACATAAACTCCTGGAATTTTGAAGTTCAAGTCCTGAGAAAAAATTTTGACATGAAGAATGTAGGCATGAGTAAATTCCATTTTCACTTACAAGTCTGCCCTCTGGGAATCATTGTCTCTAAAGTTCGTGTCCCTGGTCTTTTCTCAAAGAAAACAACATAGGTCTGCAGAAACTCCACAAATTAGTCCTATCCATGGTGGGACAGAAAATTATATTTCTGTGAGCTATTTTCTTTTCTTTTCCTTTTTTAAATTGATTCTTTTCTGGGAATTTCTTGCAGGAACTTGTGTTTACATAGTTTCTACCTGTTTCTTTCCCCCTCCCCTCCCCTCCCCTCCCAGCCCCATGCCTCTTAAGTTCATGACATCTTCTTTAATTGTTATTGTTACATATATATGTGTTTATGCACATATATACATAGTTATATATACATATGAATTTATAAGCTGCTGAGTCCATTTAATTTTGTTCATATTTACATGTGCTTATATGGCTGAGATTTCATAGACGCAACTTCCATGTCATGTCTAGATGATATTAGTTATTCATATTTATGTGGCAAGTGATATTTTAATACAGTCATTCTCAAACTGTGGGTTGCAGCCCTTTGGGGGTCAAATGACCCTTTCACAAGGGTCCCATATCAGATATCCTGCATATTAGGTATTTACATTATAATTAATAACTTTAATAGTACAGTTATGAAGTAAAAATAAAGTAATTTTATGGTTGGGGGTCACCACAGCATCAGGAACTATATTAAAGGGTTGCAATATTAGTAAAGTTGAGAACCACTGTTTTAATGCATGCTTGCACTGTATAATGATTATATCAGGGTAATTGGTTCATTGTCATTTTAGATACTTATAATTTATTTGTGTTGGGAGCATTCAGAATTCCTATAACTATTTTCACATACACTAACTGTAGTTACTCCATGATGCTACAGGGATAATATAGGGAAGTTATTTCTTCTATACAACTGTATCCTTACCTACTGATTTAGTTTCTGAACAACATAGGCAAAATATTGACCCTGCTGATTTTACACATAGTTAAAGAGAGAAAGTAAGAGGACTATGCAGCATCTATGAGGTTTTAAGGGTGGTTGGAGCTCCAAAGAAACTAGATTTGTAGCTATGGGGTAACGTAGAGAGAAGTCTACAATAATACCTGGTGAATCCAGGGAAGTCTTCACTAAAGATGCGCTATTTGAGAAGGTTCAAGGTCAAGAGAATGACTAGCACTGAGAGGAATTAGCCAAACTTTGGAGTTTTTAAAAGCAATAACTTGACTCTAGGTGATATCAGTCTCAATGTCAGGGATATCTGTAAACATTGGGGTTTTTAGATGGTGTGAGATTTGAAGATAGGAGACAGGAGTCTAGAGCTAAGAGGCTGTATTCATATTGAGGCAGCTGCCACAAAGAAGTGACATGACTTAGGAGTCCCCTAGTGGCTTTGCAATGTGGAAGAAATCAACAGTGACGGGATCATCAGGTACTAAGCCACTAACTGGGAGTGGGCGGTGACCAAATCGGACTATAAGTAAAAGAGTTGGAAAGTGTCTTCAAGAATGGTTTCCTGTGTTGCTGTTTAAAACATCACCCAGACTGGTCTGTTAGCTCTAGTACCTAACCAGAATGTCTGGATAGTAAAACTCTCACACATACAGTGAATGTGGATGTTTGAGATTGGGTAATCACTAGGGCAGATACAGCTTGGTGTCTTTCTTGAAATGAGTTGTCCTAATGAATTTAAATTTCAAATAAATGAATGATTTATATAATATTATATACACAGATGTTTATTTTTATTCTGAAATTCATGTTTAACTGAGTATTCTATATTCTTCTTGGCTGAGCACTCTGGCTGAAATCTGAGGCTCATTTGGTGGTCCATATCCTGGGGACACCAGCTCTTCAGTTATGCCACGGCCAAAGTCTTCCTTAGTCTTTAGCAGCGCTCTGCTTCCTGGCTATCCTAGCACCTATTAACTCGGGCATCTTCCCTCTGCCAATCTTCTACCATGCTTCTCACCCCACTTCTTTCCCTCCCATCCCATCTTTCTCCTTCTTTCTTATTTTCTCCAAAATGATCTTGTTTGTTGCTACAGAACTTCTCCTTTACACAAAATTCATATTTCTGATGCTTGAGTTTATGTTCTCTATGGGCTGTTGGAATATGTTGGAGAAGTTAGCAAATGACATGCTTTGTAAGAGGTCAGCTGGAGGGTAGTGCCCCAAAGAATCCAAGACAATTTCAAGTTTTGATGGGTCTAGCCAAGCAGAAGCCATGTCAGTCTTTTAGAGGTAGCCGGGTCTCTGGTGCAGTGATCTTGTTCGGTTTGTGATTTGTCAAAACTCAGCTGTCGGTAGGTGTGTGGATTAATGATTTGTGGCTGTCTTTCTCATGCCGTTGAGGGCAATGCTGCCATTCCATCCTGCAGTCACCACGTTCCTAACACCACTCTTCCTTTCTTTCCTTCCAGGTGGCACTGGAGGAGATTCATTTCACACACTAGGTGTTTTGCCTGATGTGACTATTTCCAGAGATGGTACAAACCCTTCTTACTTATTAGGCAGAAAACAAATCCTGGCCCTGCCCAATATTTTTCTCGGCTTTTTAATGAACTTGAGAAAATAGCTCTACCATGGTCTTCACATTCACTATGGGTCATGAATTTCACTCATTTACTTAACAGGAAAACAGCTAAGAGGCAGAACTCTCTGTCTACAGAGAACTATTGTGTATTGTGCCATGTCCTGCCTCTCAATCCTTCCCTGTAGATAAAAATTCCAATAAGGATGAGTGTCTTTTCTTCAGGAACTCAAGGCATGTAGTTATTTCCTCTTCCATTCTACAGTCTGGCATTTCAGAAAGGGAGAAATTCTGTTCTATTTTATGTGTCCCCAGGCTCCCGGGCAACCAAGTGCAGGTTGTCTGAGACCATTCCTTCAAGTTCTTCAATCTCTGAACAGCTGTAGTTCAATGAACTACATGGATGGACACCTAAATTCATCAGTTTCTTGAAAGTGCCTATACTTTTCCAACAACCCAGGAAGACTTCTGTCAGGTTCTTCATATAAATCAATTGTTTTTGTTATTTTCTGATGAAAACAAAAACTTATTCTGAAGTCTGAAGCTGAAGTGTCAGGCTGAAGAGATGTATTCCTCTGAACTAGTGATTTACAAATTGCTGGGCCAGTGTTTTTCCTGATAAGGACACAGGTTGTAGAGTCTCTTAATCATGTCTGGCTCCTAAAAACCACAGTGTTGTGACTTTTAATACTGAGGATGATGCTCAAATGTTATAATTGCTTTGAACAAAGGTTACTCCAGAAGCAGGGCTAATCATGAGTCTTAAGTCTAGAAGCTCTTAGAATTCAAAATATAATCCTGACACATTTTAGTCTCCATGCTTTATTATAATGTATGTTCATCTATTATTATTATTAATTTTATTACAAATTTTCACCTCCATAATGTATGTTTTTCAATCTCTTGGAAATACACAGACCACACTGGTGAGAAGTCATTGTAACATGGACAATCAAAAATAATAAATCACATAAAGTAGTAGAATCCTTTCTGTGTTGTGGTGTAGCAGACCTAACCAATTTGTGCTTTCCTTACACAATCCATAATGCTTAAAAGTAGACTGAAGGGTGCGAAACAAATGGTCAGCTGACAGATTATATTCTTCCTACCTTAGGGCTCCTCCTAGCTTCCCCATGTTTAGCCACCTATGACTTTTTTATCTTTCACGTGAGATGCTGAACCACTAGCCTCTTGTATCTTCTACTTTCTGTTGACTCTTCTATGCCCATAGACCATCTCCAGATATCCCTGACTGTAAAATTCTTTCCTGCCCCCAACACTCACAAATCTATCTTAAATCTGATTTCCCTTCAAGCAATCACAACTTTTACTTCTCTTTGCTGACAGTCCCCCTGAGATCACATCCTATACCTAGTTTTTTCACTTCTGAGCCTTAAAAACTAGTTTTAGTCTTCTCTTATGAATTGCTCTCCTGATGCCCTTGTAATAACTCACAGATGAATGCCTTACCAGCACAGCTTTAGTCTCCTGCAGGTCTCAAGGCTGGCACCTAAAACCACTGTCACTGTGCAGACACCAAGGCATCAGCAGGAGAAGGCTGTCGCCTTGGGAAGGCTTTAGGGCACAACCTATTTCTCTGCTTTTTCTAGACTGCTGAACTTCATTCTCTGTCTTATTTGGCTCACAGCAAACATCTGCCTTCTTTGGCTCATGGCTTATTCCCCAACTTCAAAATCCACAAAGTGGCATTTTCACAGCTTGCTGCGGAAGAGGTTATATCCTGTTGTCTTTCCTGTCGATTCTCCTTGGCCTCACATCTAGATAAACACCTGTATCATATTTGGGGCCTATCCTAATTATCCAAGGTGATCTGATCTCACAGAAGAGCCCTAGTTTCACCATCCCTGAATGTTTGGCAGCCTTATCTAGCGCCCCCCCAGCAATCAGTTCCTCAGTTCTAACTCCAAGCCTAAGCTGCTTCTTTTCACATTACCTTCCTAGCCTTCCTATTGCCCCAGTGCGCTCTTCCTGGAAGCCTCCTCAGCTCTGGCTTCATTGCCCTTTCTCCTCTTCATTGGCTTCTTCCTGCTACAAGACGATTTGGTGCTCTCCCCTTAATTCTCAGTTTTCTTGCCTTTGGAACTTCCTTACTTGATCTTACACACAAAGTGATTTCTCTGCCTCCAGCTCCTGCTTGGGCTCTCCGTAATGGTCCAGCTCTTTTCCCGGCTGTTTGTCCAACTTTTACAAACATGGCCCTAAGTTTTAGCAGGGAGACCGGACTCATACTCAACTCTTTAAACCTTCCCTTTCTCATTAATCAAAATGCAGTTAATGGCTACATCCTTTAAAAGAATAATAGAACCTTTTTGTTTGGACCACTACTTTACATGAGGTCCAAAGTACTTCTGGTGTGAACTTTACCAGTGATTTCCTAACAGATTTCATACCTGTGATTCTGAGTTATTTTTTCCTTCTCTAGTCAGCTCTGTAAAGCCTAGCTATGCATAAATTTGGCATTCAAGATCTCTAGTAACCTCGTCCATCATTCCTGTCAACTTGTTCTTATTAAAATCATGATAAGTGGTCTTCATGGCTCATCCCACCTTTAACTCACATGTCATTTCCAAGCTTCACCCCTACGTCTGCACTCGTGGCAGCTCCTGCCACCCTCTCCCAAGTCTGAAAAGTCAGTGTCTCCGTGCCGCTGCTTATTTTATATCTGATTTCTCATGTGTCATATGCAGATCTCACAATGAGGTTCTGCAAGAAAAACAGAATATGTAAAGACATGACCATTCATTTTAATTCTTTTTTTTTTTTTTAAAAAAAAAAACTTTTGTGGTTTTATTGTATCATGAGGCATTGGAACATCTGAACAAATCAATATCTGGGTGGTGAGGCAGCTGCTTTCTCCTTCACTTCTTTGGGTTACTAGAGCAACTTGTCAGTAGACAAGTTTAAAAAACGAAATAAAACAAAAACCGACAATCTTTTGCATTACTTAAGTCTTTCCAAGGCATGCGCTGGTACAACACAAACGTCTCCTGTCAGATGCAACTAGTCTAGCATCCAAACATCATGCACAACACCGTGGTGACAGAAGCGCACTGCACCCACTCCCACCTCGGCCCTGCTCATTTGTGTATGATATTTGGAGCATCTGGAGGAGTGAGATAGTATTGGGAAGAGGAGGGAGGAGGAAACAGCGTGAGTGTCTGGCCAGGAGGTCAGCCAAAGTTGTGCAGGGCAAGCCTGAACATGTCATTGGTGCAAACCCAAGCGTCGTTGATGTTCTTTAATAGAAACATCTGGTGGAAACCCATGATGGGATCTTCATCAGCCTTGAGCTGGCCTACAACCATGCTGATGATACAGCTATCTGGTGTAGGCTGATGGTCCTGCGCTGTGATACTATGCTGGATTTTCTGGAACGGAAGGCTAGACAACTTCTCCACAATGGCAGCTTTCCCCTGGAACTGCTGTCCTTCCCACGTAAGGCATGATGCATCAATGTAAATTGCGCCTAGTTGGGTTCTGTCATTATCAAATAATTGGTAGTAATGCTGAATAAAGCTGTATCCAATCTGCTCCCAAATTGGCTTGTCTCCCATCCTGGAGAGTCACCCACCTCACCAAGACCTGTGGGGCTGGCACGATGGCGGCAGCGGCAGCGGCAACCCAGCGTGGTCTGCCTCATTTTAATTCTTAGACGTCCTTCCATTTGTCTCCTTTCTGTGGTGTTGCAGAGCACCAGTGTTTCCTGACAGGGCTGAAAAGAAGTGGACCTATCAGAATCAAAGGTCTCACCAAGTTCTTTGGTCAGTGAAAGAAATTCTACTTGACCAAAGGCTTTCTTCACATGGTTGTTTCTCATATCTTATCCTTTCTTATTTTATGTGTTTATTGCACAGTTGTTTATTGAAGACCTGCTACGTGATGCAGGCATGGCAAGTTAAAATAATAAGCAAAGTCAGCGTGGTCCCCGCTCTTCAGGACCGTATGTATTAACAAGGATTCACTATTGATCAACCTGTGTCAAGATCTGAGAAGAAAAGGTGCCCGGCTTTAGTGGAGTGTTTCAGGGGTGCTCACATAAGAACTCTCTGGGGTTGGAGAGATGGCTCAGTGGGTAAGAGCACTTGCTGCTTTTGCAGAGGACCAGAGTTTGGCTCCTAGTACCCATACTGGATGGCTCACCATGACCTGTAACTCCAGTTTCCTGTGATCCAATACCTTATTCAGGCACTTTCACTCACATGTGTCCATGTACACACACACACACACACACACACATGCGCACACACACACTTAAAAGCAATTCTTCTCTGCAGAAATAATGAATGGTGAAGGGAAATGGGGCATTCTCAAATATCTTATCCATGTGACACAGAGATTAACTTGAGGGGAAATACCTAATTTTAAATGTATGTTGAGCCACAAATTGGAAGTGTGCCTATTGTTTACTCTAAAGACTGTGTCCTATAAGTTCTTTTTTTTTTAAAAGATATGAAATTGTGTTCAGGTATAAAGAGGCACTAAGAGATACCATAGTAATGGAGATGTACAGTGAGAGGTAAATACCTTTATGATGACCAGAATCCCAAAAATAGCTTGCAAGAAGGGTGGATATGTTCTGCTTTTCCACAGTGTTTCCAAATTGCTCTACAGGAACAATTCAGGCTCCTTCCCAAGCACCTGGCCTGCTCATTCTTTGCTCAACAGCTGCAAAATTGTTGTTCTTGGATTTCATTTTTATTTTCCCCTTCACCTCAGCATTCAGAAACCCAAGTGCTAACAGTGTCCCTCATTTATGATTATTACCGGTCTGTACGCAGTCTCTGATTTCACTTTATTTTCTGTTTCCCTCTAGACATAGTATATTCTATTCAAGACACCCCATAATGACTCTGCCATGGACCTCATCCTGTCCTCCCTCCCTATTTCTTGTCTCACCTGTCTGTAGATATGAATGAGTGGACTTTAGGTTAACTGAAGTAAGTCTGGGATGGAAAGATATTATATACTCTCAGTTATATCTGGAGGCTCACAATTTTGATTTTTGATATAGAAGTAGAGGGTAAAACGATGGTCCAGAGACTGGAAAGCATTAGTAAGGAATGAAGAAGGCATAGTGATTGTGCACAGAGGCACAGTTAGCATCAGATAACTCTAGTTGGTAGTGTTTACTGAATATTTAAAAAGAAATGGCAGAGAGGATTTTGAGTGTTCTGAACCAAGAGAAATGGGAAGCAGTTCTGGTGAAGGATACGCTACTGTGCTGTTCTCTTCGTGTACTGAATACATGTGTTAAAACATCACAATTAGCTTTATAAACATGTGTAATTGTAGTGCATCAATTTTTAAAAGTTGGAAAAACCCTTTACTTCTTGGGAAAATGGTGCTACACTCCCAAATTTCTGAATGCCACCCTCCTCTCCATGCCTACTGTTCTTGGTTCTGGGAGCCACTGTCTGCTTCCTGGTCTATTGTATGAACCTTCCTAAGTGGTCTCTCTTAGTTGATTGTTATTTGGATCTGTGGAGCCCAAAAGATTTTTTAAAAAATACACTTCAGATTTTTCTTTTAAGGATGGACTCAATTTTCTTTCTTTTTTTTTTAATTATTTTTTTGGTTTATTTTTTTATATTTAAAAATTTCCATCTCCTCCCCTTCTCCTCTCCCTTCCCTCCCCTCCCCTCCACCCATACCTCCCCTCCCTCCCTCTCCAGGCCAAGGAGCCATCCGGGTTCCCTGCTCTATGTTAAGACCAAGGTCCTCCCAACTCCCCCCAGGTCCAGGAAGGTGATCAACCAAGCTGAGAAGGCTCCCACAGAGCCCGTCCATGCAGAAGAATCAAAGCCCAGCGCCTTTGTCCTGGCTTCTCAGTCGGCCACATTCAGAGAGTCTGGCTTGGTCTCATGTTCCATCAGTCCCATTCCAACTGGAGTTGGTGATCTCCCGTTAGTTCTGTCCCACCGTCTCCATAGGTGAACGCACCCATCACGGTCCTGACTTTCTTTCTCATGTTCTCTCTCCTTCTGCTCCTCATCAGGACTTGGGAGCTCAGTCCGGTGCTCCATTGTGGGGCTCAGTCATTTTCTTCATCTATCGCCAGGTGGAGGTTCTATGGTGATAAACAAGAAATTCATCAGTATGGTTATAGGTACTGGCCTTTTCAGGCTCCCTCTCCTCAGCTGCCCAAGGAACTAGCTGAGGGCGTCTCCCTGGAAATCCGGGAACCCCTCTAGAGTCAAGTCTCTTGACAACCCTCAGATGGCTCCCTAAATTAAGATATATGCTTCCCTGCTCCCATATCCACCCTTCCTATATCCCAAGCATACCATTTCCCCGAGCTCTCCCCATTCTCGCCTTCACACTTTTCTCTCCCCATCTCCCCTTGGCCCCGTCCCACCCCACCCCCAAATTCCCAATTTTTGCCCGGCGATCTTGTCTACTTCCAATATCCAGGAGGATTGATTACTATATGTTCGAGAATTCTCAACAGAAGAAGTTCAAATGGCCAAAAGACACTTAAGGTTATGCTCAACCTCCTTAGCTATCAGGGAAATGCAAATCAAAACAACTTTGAGATACCATCTTACACCTGTCAGATTTGCTAAAATCCAAAACACCAATGATAACCTTTGCTGGAGAGGTTGTGGGGTAACAGGTACACTCATCCATTGCTGGTGGGAATGCACACTTGTGCAACCACTTTGGAAAGCAGTGTGGCGGTTTCTCAGGAAATTAGGGATCAACCTACCCCAGGACCCAGCAATTCCACTCTTGGGAATCTACCCAAGAGATGCCCAATCATACTACAAAAGCATTTGGACTCAATTTTCTGATAAGAGTCCTTAAAATGTGCAAAACATTTTTCTTATTCTGCAAAACATTTTTCTTATTCTGCATTGCTGTCAAAGTTCTTCCTGCTCATTTTTCTGGCAATGTTAAACCCTCTTCTTGGACACTCGACTTTCCCTAAACTTACTCTCCTACATAAAGGGGAAGTTGCTAGTAGAGTGGATGAGTTAGGAGCCTGATGGAACAGTACAGGGCAGTATTTACCACCACTGGGTATCAAGTAGCCAGAAGCTTATCCCAAATGTTAGAATAGACTGTATTGCATATGTCAATGAATGAGCTAATGATTTGAACTTTGCTTTTAAGAGTAGCATCAGTTTAGAAGTAACTTAATACTTATCTAGCATATGTAGAAATTACAGATCAAATGGGAATTTATCAATTGGATTTAAATTGCTTTATGTCTCTCTGTATCCACACATATAACAGCCCCAAAGCTTTAAAGCAGTTGGTATTGATTCTTAACATTATAATACAGACATTGAATTCCAATAAAGCTTTGAATTTAATTAAAACAATTTGGGACATACTCTTAATTTGGCAAGCATCTAATAAAATTTTTTGATAGAGTAAGATTTTACCAACAATTAGAAAAATAATGACAAAAATGCGACAGTAAAGAGCATGGTTATTTTACAATCTCTGTTTCCGGCCCCTGTATTACCTGTCAGCTACATCCCAAATCACCTGATATTTATAACTCAAATTCAAAAGTTACACAAAATAACCCAGTAGAACTTTATAAACTCAAGAATTTCAAATAATTAAAGCATTTTAGAATTAATTTTTAATATTGAAACTCATCAATGCAGTATATATATATATGCATATATTATAGATTATTACTTCCAACAGAAATATTAATAAGACTGTCAGAATTGAATGAGGAACTTGTGATTTATTTATTCCCTGTGAACTACACCCAGAAATATGCTTGTGCCACACAGAAAATGCCCAGGTCAGTTCCAAGTTGTACTTTATGCACGCTGAACTTTGTAGTGTATTTGCATGTGTTGAGAGAGAGATGCGGTGACTGGGCAAGGTCAGAGGGACTTGGGGACCTCCAGTTAGCCTCCCTGCATCAATGCCATTCCTCTAGCCTTCTTCCTGGAAAGTGGTACTGGTTTTCCAAAGGTACACTGTAACTGCAAATGTTCTTAGCAACCTAGGGCTCCAAAATTAGACCTTTACTCTCTAGTATCATAGTATATATCTTGATAGTATACATACACTATCTATCTATCTATCTATCTATCTATCTCTCTATCATCTATCTATCTATCTATCTATCTATCTATCTATCTATCATCTATCTATCATCTATCTATCTATCTATCTATCTATCTATCTATCTATCTATCTATCATCTATCTATCTATCATCTATCTATCTATCATCTATCTATCTCTCTATCATCTATCTATCTCTCTATCATCTATCTATCTCTCTATCATCTATCTATCTATCTATCTATCTATCTATCTATCTATCTATCTATTGCTATACCTACATCTATATTGCCTCTCATCAATATACTTCCTTTTGAAATTCTGTTTGACTTATCTCTTGGGTAGCTGGCATCTAATCTTCCCTCTTGGTCTGCAGTTCATGTGTCAGTGTGGGTGACGTCAGCATTATAATGCCACTTAGAAACATCTAGGTTGAATCGTGTTCTTTCTTAAGTGATTAAACCATAAATTGAAGTATAATGTGCAATTTATATAGCAACAAGTCAGGATTTGCTTTCACCTTTTAAATCATCAATTATATTATAGATAATCATGTATTTATTTAAAACTTGAAAGTGCATTTTTAAAATTAAAATCCTTTATAATAAACAAAACAAAGTGATTAAGTTTCTATGGTTTGGGGTAAAATACATAGAGAGATAAAATTTTATAATTCAAAATGCTGGAACAGATGGCTCAAGGAAAGACAATAAATGCTACCCTGGGCAAGCAAAGAATGTAGTGGCAAGAATCCTTCCCTTCATTAAGAGCATCTAATGAAATAACTAATGGAAGAAACTATGTGGCAGATAGGAAGGTTAAGCTATAAAATCCTTCTAAATATTAGTTCTTCCTTATATTTGGGACGTGTTTTCCAACCCCTAATGGATAAATAGTATGAGATTCTGTGTGTCCTGTTTTTACATAGGCATGTATGTATGAGAAACATGGACATCTAAAGCACATCTCATAGAAACTTCACAATAATGACAAAGTAGAGCAATAGCAGTGTACTGTAATATGGGCCTATAGTCTGGTTCCCAGTGTCAGCACATCTTACTGTCCTGATCTCACCCCAGTTCTGATGGCACTATACAGTGTCCACACAGGCACTGTGACCCTGCTAGGATAGGACCTCCATAAGCACTAGAATACTCAGCTGCCAAGATCACTACTTGTAACCCACTAGTGATGGGTTAGATAGAGGGGAGGTTCATGTTCCAGGTGGAATGGACTGAATGGCATGAGGTTGTAGGCTAAGCTACCCAGAGGATGTGCAATTTCGAATGTATAAATTGTTTTAGACAATTTTCCATGTGATATGTTCAGAGGCCAGCGACAAGAACCATGGAATAGGAAAATCATGTGCAGTTTTATAACATAGTGTTGCTGGCTGCAAAGTTGTCAGAGGGCCTTTACCCTGATGCAAAGGTAGAAAGATGCTGTTTCTTCAAATTCAGTGTCTTCTATTCTAATGATTTCAATGCTAGATAATTAAATAGCCACAACATTTTCTACAAGTGAGGTTTTATTCCTGGAAGAAGTGGAGAATTTCTCTAAAAGCATTTTAGATATGCTCTCCAGTTTAAGATCAAGCAAGGTACCCAAAATGTTACTATTTATTAATTTATTATACATAACATACATTAATTATTAGAATCTCAGCAAGTTCTTTCAGAGGGGGCTATATATTTCTGTTATTTCTACTATTTGTGGTCAATTTAAGTAGATAAAAAATGTGGCTTGGGTAGAGATTTAGCTTCTATGCAATCAATTTATTATTCTAGACATATTTGTCACACCAATGCTGTTTTTTTCTATTTAATTTTGACTTTTTATTAAATTTTCTATTTAATTGACTTTTACCTTATCTTCATTCTGTATGTCCTACTTTCTTGCTTCCTCCATGTCAGTCTGGTTGGTCCCTGGCATCTCCCTGGCATCTCTTTTCTTTTCCTTCTTCCTTCTCTCAAGCCTAAATTTCTCCTCCTACGTATTTTCCCTGCCCAGAAGTCCTGCCTATACTTCCTCACTATTGGTCATTCTGCTCTTTATTAGACCAATCAGGTACCTTAGGCAGGCAAGGTAAAACAGCAACACATCTTTATGTAATTAAACAAATGCAACAAATCTTTCCATAGTTAAATATTCCACAACATAAACAAATGCAACACACCTTTACATTGTTAAATAAATATTCAACAATATAAAGAATGTAACATACCTTTACATAAATTAAACAAATATTCTGCAACATAAAGAAATGCAACACATCTTTGCATAGTTAAACAAATATTCCTCAACAGATTAGAGATTCTATATTCTTTCTTCTCCTCCTTGCCAACCCAAATTATAAGCAATGGTTAATTCTGGACTTTGCAATGTACTACATATTCTATTGAGAAAAACTGGAATCAGCATCTCCTCCCTCATTTCCTCTCCCCTCCCTCCCCTTCTCTTCTTTTTTGTACTCATCTGCAAATTAGAAGCACTGTTAATTTTGAGTTGCTAATGGATTTTCTAGGTCTTGTTACCTGTCATCATGGTTCTCACGGGTACATTTGTGACTTAATGTCCTAGCTGCCATCCCCTCTCAACTCCAGCACCCACCTCTGCCTTGAGCTTAAGAATCTGATTTTTGTTCCAGAGCTATGATATATTTCACATCACTGCTCCTGCTGGCAGGGGTTCACTTCCTGGACTGATTGGTCTAATAAAGAGCAGAATGACCAATAGTGAGGAAGTATAGGCAGGACTTCTGGGCAGGGAAAATACGTAGGAGGAGAAATTTAGGCTTGAGAGAAGGAAGAAGGAAAAGAAAAGAGATGCCAGGGAGATGCCAGGGACCAACCAGACTGACATGGAGGAAGCAAGAAAGTAGGACATACAGAATGAAGATAAGGTAAAAGTCATGAGGCAAAATGTAGATGAACAGAAACAAGTTAAGTTAAAAGAACTAGTTGTTGTCGCACTTAGCCTAAGTTAAGGCTAAGCTTTCACAACTAATGGTAAGTCTCCATGTTTAATCTGGGAACTGGTTGGCAGCCCAAAGGAAATTCCAACTGCACCAGTCTCTCTTCAAATCAATTGAAGTGAGACCCATTTTGGTAAAAGAAACACATGATTGCAGCCATTCTTTTTTCTTAATTTATTTTTAGTTAGCACATACAATAATGGGTTTCATCATGACTTCTCATACATGTATCATTCCACATTGTTCATATTTACATTTCCATATTAAAATCATTTTTAAGTGTGTTTATTTTTTCTTTTCTACTTGGAAAGGCTGTCTGGAAGTTTTCCCATTTAATTTCACAGTCTGGCCACTTCAGAGTCACTTAGAGCATTTTGTACATCAGTACTAATTGGGCTGTGATCAATACAACAGAATGATTATATTTGATTTTGACTGCCAATCAAAATGAAGTAAAATTGAAAACCATGAATTGCATCATAGAAAATATGTTGACAAAATGATACTTAAAAGCAAGAACAGGGGACTCCCAGGTGCCTGAAATGATGCTCCAGGTGCTGGATCTTTGTGACTTGCTTCACATCTGAACTAGAAAGCTTAAAGAGGTCTTTGCTCAATCTCTGGGTACTGTGGTTGGAAGTGAGCTTTTCAGAAGAAGGCCAACAGTACAAAAAATGATGCTGAAGCACTAAGGTCTCTACGGATGGGTGTGCATGCCATGCTTGGTTGTTCATTCCCACTCTGGAGGCTTCAGCCTTCTTTGTTCTGCAACTGAGGACCAGCTCCGTGAAGACGACTACAAAGTTCATTTCTACCACAGTCTCTGAGACTGCTATTTATTTAACTTACACCTTTCTGACCATAAATAATACTTTGAAATTGTATCTCTCACCCTTTTGTTTTGAATAATCTCTAGTATTTATAACTTTAAATATTTAAATATTTCTTCCTTGTTTATTTTTCTCACATCCTGGGCCTGCAGTTATATACATATGGGACCCTTTTTTCATGCTGCTTATGCCATTTATATGGCTTATGTAAATTTTCCATTTCTTTGTACTCTTTGTGCTTGTTGAGTTCTGCATAGTCTTTCTTCCAGTCTTATAGTTGTTCTTTTGCATATCTGCTGAATATCATACCCATTGAATTCTTAACTTCAGTTTATGTTTCTTCCAAGTTTATGACACTTGTTCGATTTTTTTAGTTATCTTGTCAAATTCTTCATCTTTTTATTATCTGCTTATATAGATCTGTAAAAGCCCATCTTTTTTTTTTTTTTTTTTTTTTTTTTTTTTTTTTTTTTTTTTTTTTTTTTTTTTTTTTTTTGGTTTTTCGAGACAGGGTTTCTCTGTAGCTTTGGAGCCTGTCCTGGAACTAGCTCTTTGTAGACCAGGCCGAGTGCTGGGATTAAAGGCGTGCGCCACCGCCGCCCGGCTAAAAGCCCATCTTTAAGAGTTCCAAAGAGTACATGACTGTGAGTTTGCTTTGCTTTTTCTTACACACACACACACACACACACACACACACACACACACACATCTTGCATCCTGGTGTGTCTGGTATTTTGGGGGGGGGAGGTTCATTGTATGGTGGAGTCTTTAGATAATGTCATCATCCATTAGTGAAGATTCTTTACATCACCTGGATCAGGCAAAATAGCTGATCATCTCAATCCAATCCATGTTGAATAAAAGCCAAATTTCAACCCCCCCCCCCATCACCACCCTTCCATGAGCTCATATATCTCGAAATTCAGCCAAAGTCAAATGCCTCTGCTCTGGATTTCTGGATTGAGCCTTACCATGGTGGGGCTAGGTTTTCTGAGTCAAGTGAAACGAAACAGAATCTTGGAGTCTCATAGTCATAGAATACAAGCTGAGGAGATGTCAAGCAAACAGAGTACTACTAGTACGCTGCAGGAGACACTTTTATCACTGGATCCCTCCATCTTCTTTCAACTTTTAGAGGTGTGGAATAAAGAACCATATTGTGTACCTTCCTTATAAACTCAAAGTTTGATGCTGCAAGCTAAATAGCCTTGATAAGAATTAGACATACATGAGCAAAAGAAATATACCCAGAGTCTTCTGCAGTGGCTAGCAGGGGTTGGCTTTTGGAAGACAAAGCAGATCAGATTTTTATGCTGGTGGATCTCCATTGCTTGTGAACTCTTGCTTTGCTCAGCAAATGCAGGCCATTGGATAGTTTAGTGAGCTTCCACTACAGGGCCAAAGAATCTTCCCGTAACCAGTTGTTTTGACTGTCAGGATATAAAGAAAGGTTGCTGCTTTGACTCACATCTTTCTGTCAGGTCTACAGAACATGCTGTGGAACAGGAAAGCATCACCATCAGGTAGTACTAGGTCAGCTTCCTGCTTTGCTGGTTTGGTTTTCCTCACAGGACTGCTTTTGGGTGACTAGAACCACTTGATTCTAGAGAAGAACTGAGCGTGTCCAGGGAATGGAAGGGAAGAGTGTCACTTGCCCAGCTCTCCTCCCTAGACACCAAGTCTTCATCAAGATATAATTTTAATTCTAAACTTTCCGAGGAGTGAGGAGGAGGCGGGACTTTTATCTGAAAGCATACCTTAGGGTTTTGGTTTCTTCTCCATCCTGCTCCCCTATACCTCTGAGGAATCATTTGTGCTCATATCTTATATAGATAGTTTTCTTTCTTCTGAGCAAGTCTGCCTTAAAAATATGTTAGAAGTGTTTTCTTGGTAAGAAGGAAAGGAGAAGTTAAACAGCAGCCATGGACTGAACAACAGTGCTTATAGCACATGCAGTAGAGATAGAAAGAGATTAAATAGAAGTTGAAGTTGAATCTACTTAACAGAGCTTTTGGCAAATGAAGAAAATAAAATAATGGTGATAGGCTTCCTTACCCAAGAAAAACATTTAGTGAAAAAGCAATGTGTTCTCAGGCTGGAACAATCATACCCAAGGGAGGCTGTGATCTTCAACATCACGTTCTAGATAATGGATACTCATTAGGCTTCTAGAAGATGTTCAGAAACCAATGGAGTTCCAGGTCAGGGTTTGTCTGAGTGCACTTCTCCAGTTGAAACAAATGTGGAACTAAAGGATGTTTTGTATTCCTAAGTATTACCACAATAAGAAGCTCTATAATCAGCCAGAGCAATACAAAATGGAAAATATCATTTTCCAGGAGAGAATGAAGGTTGCACTTTACAGAGTTTATCCCACATATGACCCGCAGGTGTCAGAATCAAAGGGAAGCTTGTAATAGGAGCAAAAGGTGGCAGATAGAAACACATATCACCAAGAGGATTTAGTTGGTTTGCAATTACTGCAAATTCACATAATGTTAGTCATGTCTCACTGAAATGACCTGACTGGGGTGCTAGCAGGGAGAAGACATGTATAGTGTGTGTTCCTGTCCCAGAAGGACAGGCAGTGCTGTAAGCAGGGAAGATGGCATACATAGGTGTGTGTTCCTGTCCCGGAAAGATGGGCAGTGCTCTAAGTGGGAAGATGACATGTGTAGGTGCGTGTTGCTGTCCTGGAAGGACAACAGTGCTATAAGCTTTAGTTAGCACTTTCTTTTAAGTGAGTTTGTTATAAGTCATGGAATCTAGAAAAGTCTGTTATTTCTGCTCATACTTTCAGTGCGTTTTGGTCACCTGTTCCAATGCACTTGGGCAGACCATCATGGCAGCTGGAGCAGGTACCCACAAAGTTTCTTCATGAAGAACAGGAAACAGGACCACAGGATGGTGCCAGGGCAAGATATTGTTTTGAAGACATGGCTCCAGTGACTTCCATACTCCAACTATACCCTCCTTTTTGTTCTTTACTACCTCCTGGTAATGTCATTGTCTTATCAACCCATTAAAGGATTTGTCCATTCATGGGTTCGGAGCCCTACTGATCGAATATTCTCCCAGACATGTCCAGGGCTGTGCTAGCCTAACTTCCCAGTTATTTCCCAATTTAAATTAAAGCAATTAAAAGTCACTATCACACCTGGAACTCTGACTAGACTAAGATAAGAAAATATTCTCAATATGCTTTATTGCCTTCTGGTTCTTGGGTCTTGAAGTATCACAGTTGGGCACTGGACGCTTATTTCTCCCTGGGTTAGCTTTTCTAAGAGTTCAGAGACTGCTTGTATTTTATACTTTGTATATTTGTAGAAAACAAATCTTGTCTACTAACTTAGTTTTTTTCCAAAAGTGCATTTCATGGAAAACTAATTTCAATTTTGAGGACTTGAAAGAACTACAGAAAATTGCTAACAATGCTGGCAACAGTAGAAAGACGAAAGACAAGCCAGTTTCACAGTAAGAGACAGGATGGTGAAGAAGAAACGGTTCTGAGATGAAGACTATAAGACTATAGCCTGAGAACTCTGACTTTTAGCTTCTTTGAACTTTTTTCTCACAAGGACAACACATTTTTATTTTGTACTAAAATGACCAGACATTTAAGTTAGACCATGACTGGGTTTGGTTTGTGGTGAGATATTTCAGATGTTAAATTGTGTGGACTTATCATAGAATTCAATTATAGAAGATTAAAGCCTTCTCAGGAGATTTACAAAGGAACGTATTTATATTTATTCTATGGTGTTTACATTGTCTGTACTGGCATTTTTAATGGTGTGTCCTGAGGTGGTCAGTTATTCAGTATTGTTGCAGCATCTCGGATAAACTACGTTGTATATGTCCAGACATTTAGGATCCTTTAGATAGAATTCAGTGCAATTTTCTTAAAATCTGATAATAAATCTCATTTAAAAAATGTTTTTCATCAAAAGAGAATTACACTTCTTTCATCCTTCTCTCTCCTAACTCCACCCCCTACAGCTATCTTTCTTTTGAACTCCTTCCCATTGGCCCTCAAGTGGATAGCCTCTTTTTCTTAATTATTATTGTTAAATATATATGTTTTATTTATCTATATGCAATCATAAATATACACATATACATACATATACATATATACATATATATATATGTCTGTTTATATATATATATAAGTCATATATATATATATATATATATATATATATATAAGTCTGTTTGTACATGTATATAGTTTTAGGGCTAACCACTGTACACTGGACAACCAATAAAGGGGGGGTCTCTCCTGGGAGATGCTAATTCTTTCTCCCAGCAGTCATTGGTTGCCTGTAGTTCTTTGTCTAGGGGTCAGGTCCCATGGAAATGACTTCTACATTAACATGACAATTGATATTTCTTTTGTCCTGGTCTTGTTTATGTATCCATTTCTAAGAGAGACACAGACTTCCTGGTATTCTGGCTTTTATAGTCTGTCTACCTCCCATTCTATGATATCCTTGAGCCACAGATGCAGAATCTATGATGTAGAGGCCAGACTCCCATGAACTGTTGATCTATGCATTGTGTCCAGTTATGGTTTTCAGTAATAATCTCCATTTGCTGTAAAGAGAGACTTCTTTAGTTATACTTATATGTAGGTATAAGAGTAAAATTTAGAATATAGTAAGGAGTGATGCTGATCTAACAAAGTGATGGCAGCAAATTCTTTTCTAAGGTCCATGACCTCACTAGCCCCAGGAAGCCAGCTAAGTTTCTAGTATCAGGCATGGTTTTGTTCTTATTGAGTGGGCCTTAAATCCAATTAGATGTTTGTTGGTTGCCACCAACATATCTTATTTCATCTTTCTGCATATCTTGCCATACTGGTAACTGCAGTTCATAGGTGTTGCAGCTGAGTTGTAGTGATTAACTACTTCCTTTCCTAAGCAGCTTGTATAGCATTTTCTGGAACTGGAAGCAGGAAAGAGGCTTTCAAGTCAGATCCATTTCGAATCATCTGAGACACATGCCTTGCATATGTGGTGCCTTCAGCAATAGGGTTTTACTCTTAACCCCAGAGAGGCAACTAAAGGCTACATCAATTATCTATTGTTTTTGGAATCACTTGGACTACCTTGAGTCATTCAAAATGAAGTTTCTCATGCCTGGTACTAGGGTTTTTGTTAGTCTATGGTTTAAGGGAGCATTTGTCAAGCTTTGCTGTAGTAAATGTTTCTGTCCTGTCTGGTGTCACAGCCATTCAGTCCCAAAGAA